>NC_086445.1:331286775-331645108 GCF_028390025.1 Pseudophryne corroboree
CCAAAAAATTGATTTGTGGGATATACAGTATATATGCATATGTATTGTCCCCCCCCAAAAAAAAATAAATAAATAAATAAAATAGGACATCTGTAGACTGTAGGTGCGCTCAGGAAAAAGAATAATTAAAAAGAAAAAAAGAAAGAAGCCTGTGTGTACGTGTGTGTGTGTGTGTGTGTGTGTGTGTGTATATATATATATATATATATATATATATATATATATATATAATGTGAATTTTGGCTCATACTGTGGGGCGTAATGTGAATTTTGGCTCATACTGTGTGGGATAATGTGAATTTTGGCTCATACTGTGTGGGATAATGTGAATTTCGGCTCATACTGTGTGGCGTAATGTGAATTTCTTCTCATACTGTGGGGTATAATGTGAATTTCGGATCATACTGTGTGGCGTAATGTGAATTTCGGCTCATACTGTGTGAGGTAATGTGAATTTCGGCTCATACTGTGTGGCGTAATGTGAATTTCGGCTCATACTGTGTGGTGTAATGTGAGTTTCAGCTCATACTGTGTGGCATAATGTGAATTTCAGCTCATACTGTGGGGTATAATGTGAATAAGGTGCACTACTGTCAGTAGCTGATGAGCATGGGGACATGTGTGACAAATGCTGGTGTCCTGCAGAGGTGGGGTCTGCTGGCATAAAAAGAGTCAAATGTGTCTCTGATGGCACATGTGTAAATTATAAACTTACTTGTGTTAAATTAAAATGGAAATATTCGACCCAGAACACATACCTTTTACCGGCGGCCGGGATCCCAGCTGTCATCATCACAACTTCGGGATTCTGGCCACCAGTATGCTGGCAACGGGGTAAGCACTAGAAAGCCACTGAGCTCGCCACGCTGTAGGCATGGTGGCTCGCTGCGCTCACCACAGGATCTATTCTCCCTCTATGGGTGTCGTGGTTCTAGACATGTCTCTGGGTGGTGCTAGACACGTCCAGAAGGTGGTGCTAGACATGCCCCTCAGGCGGTGCACCCCCTAATAAAATTATCTGCGCACGCCTATGGCTAAACCTGATTACTATTAGCGCAAAATGTGCGATAACGGAATCATTTTAGAAAGGAAATTGGGCGTGATATCATTTGAATCTCACCCTTTATGTCTATTAGTACCCCTCCGTTTCATGCCAGATATAAGGTGGCGGCCTAGACTCTAGTGGACAAATATAGAGTGATTGGCAAGTGCATCAGCAACTTTATTCATAATAAGTGTGGCAACAAAACTAACGAACTCTAGACTCAGAGCGAGGTGTAATGCCACAGCCCAATAAAAGGCTTTCCCGAATTGTGCATCGAAGTAACAGTAGCTGCATATCCCTTCCTCCGGACTTACAGTATTTTATAGAGAAGGAACAAATTATATAGAGGAGAACATTAAACTACACTAATTACCCCATATTAAACTCGAAGGACGGATTCAAGAATATAGTTGTTGCAGCAAGGGCCCCAACGTTAATACTGCAGTTAGAGACGGTGTATTTACTGATATAACTCGGATTGATCAAAATACCCGGGTATTCAAGTATTGGCCAATACATTCCTACACTCTACGGTGTGTTTAGATACTACACTTTAATTCTGATGTGTTTGTGATTTAGCTGAATCTACTTGGTATAGGAAGTAGAAAGGAAAGACGAAGAGAGTATATTATTATATTTGAATGATATATTGATCTTGCTGTATTATTTTAGCTGATTTTAATAAAACTTTTCTAGTATTAAAATTGTACTTATACTTACCATGCCGATTCTCATCCGGAAGTTGGCGACCTGAAAGAAGAAAGGAAACGTAGTCTATGTATGTGTGGAAGTTAATTTCACTCCAAATAAACCAGATTAGTTTAATGCTAATACTTTCAAGTATAGGTGTGATTTAGGCTTACCAAGGCAAGCCTAGAAATTTAGCTTGGGTGGAGGCACTCAGTATTATCATAACCGCCTATTTGATGGTGATCTCATCTAAAGGTAATGGGTGGTTACATACAAATAATTATCTGGACACAGAGGCACAGAATACAATAAGGGCACAATAAGCTGTCCTTATAAATTCAGTAACCAAGGGCATATGTACTAAGCCTTTGAGAGTAATATAATGGAGAGGAATAAACTGCAAACTAATCAGCTCATAGCTGTCATTTTTAAAACACAGCCTTTAACATGGCAGTTAGGGGCTGATTGGCTGGCACTTTATCATCCAATGTATCTCTCTCCAAGGCCTCACACAACGGTGGTGTCCTCACATCTAGCCTCAATATGCCATGCAGGGGGAGACGCCTGTCACAAGTGCAACTCTGTTAGTATCATTTTATTTATTTTTTGCTGAAAATGCATTTTAGACGCAACATGATGAAGCTAGGCACACCAGGAGACTGTGCTGATTAATTTGATATGTATGTATATCTGTGTGCGACTGAGTCTGTATATGAAGTAACAGAACTTGGTATGGAAAAAGGCCACAGCAGCTGCATCGTAGCACTTTGTATGCATATTCAGAGACTCAATTGCTGGATCTAAGATGCATTTTTGGCAAAAAGATGCCAAAAGGACGCCCAACACTAGCAGACTGTGATTGGACTTGGCGTGCCAAGACTGGCTGTTTGTGTTTGGCGTGACTAGAGATGAGCGCCGGAAATTTTTCGGGTTTTGTGTTTTGGTTTTGGGTTCGGTTCCGCGGCCGTGTTTTGGGTTCGACCGCGTTTTGGCAAAACCTCACCGAATTTTTTTTGTCGGATTCGGGTGTGTTTTGGATTCGGGTGTTTTTTTCAAAAAACCCTAAAAAACAGCTTAAATCATAGAATTTGGGGGTCATTTTGATCCCAAAGTATTATTAACCTCAAAAACCATAATTTACACTCATTTTCAGTCTATTCTGAATACCTCACACCTCACAATATTATTTTTAGTCCTAAAATTTGCACCGAGGTCGCTGTGTGAGTAAGATAAGCGACCCTAGTGGCCGACACAAACACCGGGCCCATCTAGGAGTGGCACTGCAGTGTCACGCAGGATGTCCCTTCCAAAAAACCCTCCCCAAACAGCACATGACGCAAAGAAAAAAAGAGGCGCAATGAGGTAGCTGACTGTGTGAGTAAGATAAGCGACCCTAGTGGCCGACACAAACACCGGGCCCATCTAGGAGTGGCACTGCAGTGTCACGCAGGATGTCCCTTCCAAAAAACCCTCCCCAAACAGCACATGACGCAAAGAAAAAAAGAGGCGCAATGAGGTAGCTGACTGTGTGAGTAAGATAAGCGACCCTAGTGGCCGACACAAACACCGGGCCCATCTAGGAGTGGCACTGCAGTGTCACGCAGGATGTCCCTTCCAAAAAACCCTCCCCAAACAGCACATGACGCAAAGAAAAAAAGAGGCGCAATGAGGTAGCTGACTGTGTGAGTAAGATAAGCGACCCTAGTGGCCGACACAAACACCGGGCCCATCTAGGAGTGGCACTGCAGTGTCACGCAGGATGTCCCTTCCAAAAAACCCTCCCCAAACAGCACATGACGCAAAGAAAAAAAGAGGCGCAATGAGGTAGCTGACTGTGTGAGTAAGATAAGCGACCCTAGTGGCCGACACAAACACCGGGCCCATCTAGGAGTGGCACTGCAGTGTCACGCAGGATGTCCCTTCCAAAAAACCCTCCCCAAACAGCACATGACGCAAAGAAAAATAAAAGAAAAAAGAGGTGCAAGATGGAATTGTCCTTGGGACCTCCCACCCACCCTTATGTTGTATAAACAGGACATGCACACTTTAACCAACCCATCATTTCAGTGACAGGGTCTGCCACACGACTGTGACTGATATGACGGGTTGGTTTGGACCCCCCCAAAAAAGAAGCAATTAATCTCTCCTTGCACAAACTGGCTCTACAGAGGCAAGATGTCCACCTCATCATCATCCTCCGATATATCACCGTGTACATCCCCCTCCTCACAGATTATCAATTCGTCCCCACTGGAATCCACCATCTCAGCTCCCTGTGTACTTTGTGGAGGCAATTGCTGCTGGTCAATGTCTCCGCGGAGGAATTGATTATAATTCATTTTAATGAACATCATCTTCTCCACATTTTCTGGATGTAACCTCGTACGCCGATTGCTGACAAGGTGAGCGGCGGCACTAAACACTCTTTCGGAGTACACACTTGTGGGAGGGCAACTTAGGTAGAATAAAGCCAGTTTGTGCAAGGGCCTCCAAATTGCCTCTTTTTCCTGCCAGTATAAGTACGGACTGTGTGACGTGCCTACTTGGATGCGGTCACTCATATAATCCTCCACCATTCTTTCAATGTTGAGAGAATCATATGCAGTGACAGTAGACGACATGTCCGTAATCGTTGTCAGGTCCTTCAGTCCGGACCAGATGTCAGCATCAGCAGTCGCTCCAGACTGCCCTGCATCACCGCCAGCGGGTGGGCTCGGAATTCTGAGCCTTTTCCTCGCACCCCCAGTTGCGGGAGAATGTGAAGGAGGAGATGTTGACAGGTCGCGTTCCGCTTGACTTGACAATTTTCTCACCAGCAGGTCTTTCAACCCCAGCAGACTTGTGTCTGCCGGAAAGAGAGATCCAAGGTAGGTTTTAAATCTAGGATCGAGCACGGTGGCCAAAATGTAGTGCTCTGATTTCAACAGATTGACCACCCGTGAATCCTTGTTAAGCAAATTAAGGGCTCCATCCACAAGTCCCACATGCCTAGCGGAATCGCTCCGTGTTAGTTCCTCCTTCAATGTCTCCAGCTTCTTCTGCAAAAGCCTGATGAGGGGAATGACCTGACTCAGGCTGGCAGTGTCTGAACTGACTTCACGTGTGGCAAGTTCAAAGGGCAGCAGAACCTTGCACAACGTTGAAATCATTCTCCACTGCACTTGAGACAGGTGCATTCCACCTCCTATATCGTGCTCAATTGTATAGGCTTGAATGGCCTTTTGCTGCTCCTCCAACCTCTGAAGCATATAGAGGGTTGAATTCCACCTCGTTACCACTTCTTGCTTCAGATGATGGCAGGGCAGGTTCAGTAGTTTTTGGTGGTGCTCCAGTCTTCTGTACGTGGTGCCTGTACGCCGAAAGTGTCCCGCAATTCTTCTGGCCACCGACAGCATCTCTTGCACGCCCCTGTCGTTTTTTAAAAAATTCTGCACCACCAAATTCAAGGTATGTGCAAAACATGGGACGTGCTGGAATTTGCCCATATTTAATGCACACACAATATTGCTGGCGTTGTCCGATGCCACAAATCCACAGGAGAGTCCAATTGGGGTAAGCCATTCCGCGATGATCTTCCTCAGTTGCCGTAAGAGGTTTTCAGCTGTGTGCGTATTCTGGAAAGCGGTGATACAAAGCGTAGCCTGCCTAGGAAAGAGTTGGCGTTTGCGAGATGCTGCTACTGGTGCCGCCGCTGCTGTTCTTGCGGCGGGAGTCCATACATCTACCCAGTGGGCTGTCACAGTCATATAGTCCTGACCCTGCCCTGCTCCACTTGTCCACATGTCCGTGGTTAAGTGGACATTGGGTACAACTGCATTTTTTAGGACACTGGTGAGTCTTTTTCTGACGTCCGTGTACATTCTCGGTATCGCCTGCCTAGAGAAGTGGAACCTAGATGGTATTTGGTAACGGGGGCACACTGCCTCAATAAATTGTCTAGTTCCCTGTGAACTAACGGCGGATACCGGACGCACGTCTAACACCAACATAGTTGTCAAGGCCTCAGTTATCCGCTTTGCAGCAGGATGACTGCTGTGATATTTCATCTTCCTCGCAAAGGACTGTTGGACAGTCAATTGCTTACTGGAAGTAGTACAAGTGGGCTTATGACTTCCCCTCTGGGATGACCATCGACTCCCAGCAGCAACAACAGCAGCGCCAGCAGCAGTAGGCGTTACATGCAAGGATGCATCGGAGGAATCCCAGGCAGGAGAGGACTCGTCAGAATTGCCAGTGACATGGCCTGCAGGACTATTGGCATTCCTGGGGAAGGAGGAAATTGACACTGAGGGAGTTGGTGGGGTGGTTTGCGTGAGCTTGGTTACAAGAGGAAGGGATTTACTGGTCAGTGGACTGCTTCCGCTGTCGGCCAAAGTTTTTGAACTTGTCACTGACTTATTATGAATGCGCTGCAGGTGACGTATAAGGGAGGATGTTCCGAGGTGGTTAACGTCCTTACCCCTACTTATTACAGCTTGACAAAGGGAACACACGGCTTGACAAATGTTGTCCGCATTTCTGGTGAAATACTTCCACACCGAAGAGCTGATTTTTTTGGTATTTTCACCAGGCATGTCAACGGCCATATTCCTCCCACGGACAACAGGTGTCTCCCCGGGTGCCTGACTTAAACAAACCACCTCACCATCAGAATCCTCCTGGTCAATTTCCTCCCCAGCGCCAGCAACACCCATATCCTCCTCATCCTGGTGTACTTCAACACTGACATCTTCAATCTGACTATCAGGAACTGGACTGCGGGTGCTCCTTCCAGCACTTGCAGGGGGCGTGCAAATGGTGGAAGGCGCATGCTCTTCACGTCCAGTGTTGGGAAGGTCAGGCATCGCAACCGACACAATTGGACTCTCCTTGTGGATTTGGGATTTCGAAGAACGCACAGTTCTTTGCGGTGCTACTGCTTTTGCCAGCTTGAGTCTTTTCATTTTTCTAGCGAGAGGCTGAGTGCCTCCATCCTCATGTGAAGCTGAACCACTAGCCATGAACATAGGCCAGGGCCTCAGCCGTTCCTTGCCACTCCGTGTGGTAAATGGCATATTGGCAAGTTTACGCTTCTCCTCCGACAATTTTATTTTAGGTTTTGGAGTCCTTTTTTTACTGATATTTGGTGTTTTGGATTTGACATGCTCTGTACTATGCCATTGGGCATCGGCCTTGGCAGACGACGTTGCTGGCATTTCATCGTCTCGGCCATGACTAGTGGCAGCAGCTTCAGCACGAGGTGGAAGTGGATCTTGATCTTTCCCTAATTTTGAACCTCAACATTTTTGTTCTCCATATTTTAATAGGCACAACTAAAAGGCACCTCAGGTAAACAATGGAGATGGATGGATACTAGTATACAATTATTGATGGACTGCCGAGTGCCGACACAGAGGTAGCTACAGCCGTGGACTATTGTACTGTACTGTGTCTGCTGCTAATATAGACTGGATGATAATGAGATGTAGTATGTATGTATAAAGAAGAAAGAAAAAAAAACCACGGGTAGGTGGTATACAATTATGGACGGACTGCCGAGTGCCGACACAGAGGTAGCTACAGCCATGGACTACCGTACTGTACTGTGTCTGCTGCTAATATAGACTGGATGATAATGAGATGTAGTATGTATGTATAAAGAAGAAAGAAAAAAAAACCACGGGTAGGTGGTATACAATTATGGATGGACTGCCGAGTGCCGACACAGAGGTAGCTACAGCCGTGGACTACCGTACTGTGTCTGCTGCTAATATAGACTGGTTGATAAAGAGATGTAGTATGTATGTATAAAGAAGAAAGAAAAAAAAACCACGGGTAGGTGGTATACAATTATGGACGGACTGCCGAGTGCCGACACAGAGGTAGCTACAGCCGTGGACTACCGTACTGTGTCTGCTGCTAATATAGACTGGTTGATAAAGAGATGTAGTATGTATGTATAAAGAAGAAAGAAAAAAAAACCACGGGTAGGTGGTATACAATTATGGATGGACTGCCGAGTGCCGACACAGAGGTAGCTACAGCCGTGGACTACCGTACTGTACTGTGTCTGCTGCTAATATAGACTGGATGATAATGAGATGTAGTATGTATAAAGAAGAAAGAAAAAAAAAACCACGGGTAGGTGGTATACAATTATGGATGGACTGCCGAGTGCCGACACAGAGGTAGCTACAGCCGTGGACTACCGTACTGTGTCTGCTGCTAATATAGACTGGTTGATAAAGAGATGTAGTATGTATGTATAAAGAAGAAAGAAAAAAAACCCACGGGTAGGTGGTATACAATTATGGACGGACTGCCGAGTGCCGACACAGAGGTAGCTACAGCCGTGGACTACCGTACTGTGTCTGCTGCTAATATAGACTGGTTGATAAAGAGATGTAGTATGTATGTATAAAGAAGAAAGAAAAAAAAACCACGGGTAGGTGGTATACAATTATGGATGGACTGCCGAGTGCCGACACAGAGGTAGCTACAGCCGTGGACTACCGTACTGTACTGTGTCTGCTGCTAATATAGACTGGATGATAATGAGATGTAGTATGTATGTATAAAGAAGAAAGAAAAAAAAAACCACGGGTAGGTGGTATACAATTATGGATGGACTGCCGAGTGCCGACACAGAGGTAGCTACAGCCGTGGACTACCGTACTGTACTGTGTCTGCTGCTAATATAGACTGGATGATAATGAGATGTAGTATGTATAAAGAAGAAAGGAAAAAAAAACCACGGGTAGGTGGTATACAATTATGGATGGACTGCCGAGTGCCGACACAGAGGTAGCTACAGCCGTGGACTACCGTACTGTGTCTGCTGCTAATATAGACTGGTTGATAATGAGATGTAGTATGTATAAAGAAGAAAGAAAAAAAAACCCACGGGTAGGTGGTATACAATTATGGACGGACTGCCGAGTGCCGACACAGAGGTAGCTACAGCCGTGGACTACCGTACTGTACTGTGTCTGCTGCTAATATAGACTGGATGATAATGAGATGTAGTATGTATAAAGAAGAAAGAAAAAAAAAACCACGGGTAGGTGGTATACAATTATGGATGGACTGCCGAGTGCCGACACAGAGGTAGCTACAGCCGTGAACTACCGTACTGTGTCTGCTGCGACTGGATGATAAATAATGATATAAAAAATATATATATATCACTACTGCAGCCGGACAGGTATATATTATATAATGACGGACCTGCTGGACACTGTCTGTCAGCAGAATGAGTTTTTTATTTTATAGAATAAAAAAACACCACACAAGTCACACGACGTGTGTTTAACTTTTACAGGCAGACATTCACAATACAATATAGTATACTATATACTGGTGGTCAGGTCACTGGTCAGTCACACTGGCAGTGGCACTCCTGCAGAAAAAAAGTGTGCACTGTTTAATTTTAATATGTACTCCTGGCTCCTGCTATAACCTAACTGCTCCCCAGTCTCCCCCACAATTAAGCTGTGTGAGCACAGTCAGATATTATACATAGATGATGCAGCAGCACACTGGGCTGAGCACGGATATGGTATGTGACTGAGTCACTGTGTATCGTTTTTTCAGGCAGAGAACGGATTATATTAAATAATATAAAACTGCACTGGTGGTCACTGGTCAGTCACTAGTATAACTAACTAATACTATCAGCAAAATTCTGCACTCTCTGTCTGAGTACTCCTCCTAAGCTCCAGTAAATGAAGTGTCACTGTCTCACTCTGTCACTAGTATAACTAACTAATACTATCAGCAAAATTCTGCACTCTCTGTCTGAGTACTCCTCCTAAGCTCCAGTAAATGAAGTGTCACTGTCTCACTCTCACTCTCCTATCTATTTCTTCTCTAAACGGAGAGGACGCCAGCCACGTCCTCTCACTATCAATCTCAATGCACGTGTAAAATGGCGGCGACGCGCGGCTCCTTATATAGAATCCGAGTCTCGCGATAGAATCCGAGCCTCGCGAGAATCCGACAGCGTCATGATGACGTTCGGGCGCGCTCGGGTTAACCGAGCAAGGCGGGAAGATCCGAGTCGCTCGGATCCGTGTAAAAAAAGCTGAAGTTCGGGCGGGTTCGGATTCCGAGGAACCGAACCCGCTCATCACTAGGCGTGACTGCAGTAAAGATGGAGACAACTGTATATCTGCCCCCAAGTGTCCGAAGCCAGGACTGTGTGCAAAAAAGCCTCATAGGTAATGCAGCTTAACATACAGTACCGTGGGGGAGATGTAAGAAGACTCGTTATGGGCAGAAGTGGTATCAGCGCACTTTGTGAGTACTGATACTGCTTCTCCCCCATGTATTAAGGAGGCAATGTGTGTTTAAGATAGCATGCTGATGTGCGGGGCAATGTATGAACGGTCAGTTGCACTGACCGTTATGACAACTGCAGCAATCGATTTAGACAACTGCTATTGTCATTGTCCCACCACCACAATAGGGACAGCTCGGTCCCTGGCTGCAGTGGCTGCCGGCTCCAGGCTGCACATAAGATCTTGCGAGACTTGTGAGATCTCAATCATGACCTGTGAGCTGGCCGAGAGCAGTGACACAGCGCATCGGCACTAGGCTGATGCGCTGTGGGGGGTCTAGTAGGGATCACCGGAGGGGGAAGTTTTCACTCTCCCACCTCAGCAAATGGGAAGTTTATACAGTACATCTTATCGCTACTACTTCCTGCATCGCCTCGGTAACAAAGCGAATCTGTGCAGGTATAATACATCTACCCCTATTTTACAGTATACTCCAATCACCTTTTATGGATGTCCCCTTTAAGGTAAGATGCAGATACCTGTAAGATATTGTCAAAACAGTATTAATGAAAGCACTAGTGGAACAACTAGAAGACACTGGGGATGAGTGAAATGGGAGTTCAATTCAAATGAAAAGAAATACACGAACTTACATGCAAGACAAAAAAGTGGCACTGACTATGTCCTTCAGCATATAATTTGTAGGGAGCTGAGGCATACTGGACAATGTAAATTTCATCTGGATATTCTGGTGATAACAGGTACAGGTGTTAATAGCAGGAACTCCTAACTATGGATAAATAAGAACAATGGGCCTAATTCAGACCTGATCGTAGCAGCAACTTTGTTAGCAGACGGGCAAAACCATGGGGGTCATTCCGAGTTGATCACACATAGCAATTTTTTGCTGCCCGTGCGATCAACTAGACGCCACCTAGGGTTTTTTCGCATAGCAGGGCTGCGAACGCTTGTGAAGACCTGCTATGCTAAAAAAGTTTTGTGAACAACTAGACCAGGGTAAGAGTTACTTACCCTGTGCGATGAATCCAGCGTTGCATGTCCCAGAATTGACGTCAGATATCCGCCCTCCAAATGCCTGGATGTGCCTGCGTTCGCCGCACCACTCCCAGAAAACGGTAAGTTGACACCCCAGAACGCCTTCCTCCTGTCAATCTTCTTGCGATCGCGGTAGCAATCGCTTTCTTCGGTCTTCTTGACGTTACCCAGTGATGCTCGTCACTGGGCAACGATGCGCCTGCGCATTGCGGCTGCTGTGCATGCGCAGAACCGACCCGTTTGCACCACTGCGAAAAACAGCAGTGTGCGAACGGGTCGGAATGACCCCCATGTGCACTGCAGGGAGGGCAGATATAACATGTGCAGAGAGAGTTAGATTTGGGTAGGGTGTGTTCAATCTGAAATCTAAATTGCAGTGCAAAAATAAAGCAGCCAGTATTTACCCTGCACAGAAACACTATACCCCACCCAAATCTAAATCTCTCTGCCATACCTGCAGTGCACATGGTTTTGCCCATCTGCTAACAAAGTTGCTGTTATGATCAGGTTTGAATTAGGCCCCAAATATCAAAACATATGTTTTATCTATACTGTTTGTTATTGAGCATAATTATTGTGTGCAAATGCTGTCCAAGGGAGCAGCCCTGTTCAATCAACTTAGGGGTCTATTTACTAGTCCTTGGATAGAGATAAAGTTCCAGCCAATCAGCTCCTGTCATTTTTCAAATCCAGCCTGTGACATGGCAGGTAGGAGCTGATTGGCTGGTACTTTATCTCCGTCCACTTTATCTCCAAGGCTTAGTAAGTAGACCCCTCAATGTACTGTAGTTAAACATGTCTGTACAGTAGGCACTGTTAAAGCTCCTATATTATCCTTTAACTGTAAATATAGGATGGAACGCAGAACAGAATATTTTAATATGTAAATGCTTATACAAATAATCTCACATTCAGGCATATGACTCGGGAATTTCTCAGCTCAGATTTTTGCTGGAGACCCAATTTCACATTACACCTTGGACCTGGGGAATTCCCGGGTCGACCCCGTTCACAATGAACCTGGGAATTGGAAAGGAAATAAATGGGATATAGATATATATATATATATATATATATATATATATAATATACTATTGGCGCTAATATACAGTGTATACAATTCTTATAATAAGTTGCCAATTCACATATATAAGTGAGTATTTGAAATTCGGAAACAGTCACGTGAATCCAAAGAAGAGAAGTGCCTAGAAAAATCCACCAATCATTGACGGCCAGCTCCTTGTTTGTCAAGCGCACCCGCTACTTTAATCTGTAGAAGAAATATATAAACAAGAACGTCTCCTAGTGCAAATAATGTAGTGTAATCACCACATGTGTGAACAGAAAGGGTATAAGTCGGGTTGACCATATAATCAATTAAAATTTGCTTATCTTACACTCTTTGTCCACAGAGATTAGTTGGCATAATCAGGATTTTTCACATATTTATTGGAGATCCAAAATGCATAGAAATTTTAAAAACAAGAAAGAACATACATAGTGTAAAACAATTAAAACACTTTTTTGAGCACTACATGCAAGTTTGTAGTTGCCCGTACATTGAATATAAAGGGTTTTTAGCATTACTCCTGAGGAAGTCTGGAGGTGAGGACATTGGCTCCACCAGGACGAAACATGTTGGGTATTCGTGGCTGGATGAGACTATTCAGATAAGCTAAAAATGGTGTAACCAGGCATCATTGGTGTAGTCAGGCGTTATTGCTTGATGCTGCGGGTTCCTTAGCAATGATGGATACTTCCGGTGGCAGTGCCGGTGGCGTCAGCTTCAGCTTATACTTTACACAGGTGAGTCTTGTCCACAGTTAGTACATGGGGTATTTAACTGCTCTGTTGGGAATGTGTTATTTGCTCATGACTAAGGTGTGAGTAGCACACCGAAATGGCTGTTGAGCCAGATACACCTGCAGGATGACCAACTTGTCTCCCGCACCCTGATATCTTGGATGAGTATTTACATGCTATTATGCTCTCTACGTTCTTTGCTCATTGATTGGTATTTGTCATTTTGGATTTTGCAATATGGTGATAAATCATGAAATATTCAAGTGGATGTTGCTGGCTGTAATTTTTTCCTGTCTACACAGTTCTATGAAATCGTGCAATCCCTAACTGTACGCTTTGATAGTATGTGCTGCTGGTCTCATGCTTGAATATATATATATATATATGTATCTACACATACACACACAGATGTAGCCACACTCATCTATGCTCACCGCAGCTAGTGTGCTCTCGAGTGAATGTGCTCTTGCGTATGCACACATGCACTCATTCATGCCTATGGGCGAATGCTGACTGCGACCAGTGGCAGCACTTTGCCGCGATGCATATGCCCATGTGTACCCATTGCGGCACATCTACATATGTATATATACAGTGTACACATACATCGTAAAAGAAAAGTGTTGATATATATATATATATATATATATATATATAATTAATTTAGTTATTTAATGTTATATAATGATGTTGCTAGAGGCTTTTACAAGATTGTAGCCCAGGGCCCCCCACAAAACTTAAATGAGCCATGCCTGTTCTTCAATTTTCCTGTTTCATGCCATACACAAGCCAATCATTTTATTATAGTCACCCAATCCCCACCCCTTCCTCTCCCCACCCCCAGCATCCAGACGTACACCCAGAAACCATCACTGGAGGCAGTGCTGCGGAGGGGAGGTGGGAAACAATGAGGGCGGCAGAGCAGCCATCACTGCTTAACACTGCGAAGGCTTCATTGCGGGAAGTGGAGCTGCTGCTGCTGCTGACAGGCTTGTGACGGGCCCCCCAGACCTGGGTCCTGTGCTGTTACTCCACAGCAAACCCAGGTTCACCTTGTGCAGACCTGGGAATAACCAATTGAAGGGTTGCGACCTGGGACTCCCGACCTGGGTAGGTAGCTTTCACACTATCACTAGACCCAGGTTGTTTAGGCTGTGCCACAAAAGTCACGGGTTTCAGAAGCAGGTCTTAAAGGAGTGTATGACTAGGCTCATTGAGGACATTCATAAAGGCTGCAAATCTTTTGTGATTGTTAGGGGGAGCTGCAAGTAAGTGCTGCTGCTGGTGCAGTGGTGTACCCAGCTCATGTGTATATTAAGGCCCTCATTCAGCTTCAGTTATAGTTTACTATCAGTTACGTGCTGGGGCTGCCCAAGCACAGGCCGAGTCCACCCAGCGTGCTAATGGCTGCCAGCAATGCTTCATAATTCAATTGCGATCACAATGCTGAATAAAGGAAGCTCCCCTGCTGCCACCAAACGGTCTGTACTTGCCCTGTGTCTGATGCCATGCCCCCCCACAATGCCGCGTCTTGGGCCGACGACCGCGAACACCACTGTCTGTCAATCAGGCACAGGCATTCACATCACATTGCCCTGCCCGTACACATGCAGAATGGGACCTGCACCTGTGCACTGGACACAAAATCGGCAATACTGTATGCATACTAAATAAGGCCCTATGTCATACATGCCGACATCCTGGCTGCTCTCTCCGGGAGAGAGCAGTCAGGTCGGCTCAGCAGGGGGGCGGGTTGGGGTTATGACACGGATAGGGGGCGGGGCGGAGGCAAAACAGGGGTGGGCGGAGGCGGAACAGGGGAGGGGTTATCGTGGCACTTCATTTAAGCCACGCCCCCTGCTATGTAATGCCGCGATTACCGGCATTATACAGCAGGGGGCGTTGCTACGATGACACAATTCAGCAAGAATCGCGTCATCGACTGGCCGGAGCGCCCACTTTACTCACTAAGTGGGCGGCAGGGCAGGGGGGCCCCTAAAAAATCGGGAGACTTGCCTGCTCTTCCGGGGGGGCGGGAAGGTCACCCGATTTTCGGGAGCCTCCCGCCCATTCCGGGAGAGTAGGCAAGTATGCCCTATGTGCAGAGATACAGAATGCTTGTTTCTCTTGCATGTTATTTTCTTTGGAGTAAGTTACTCCCACTTTAATTCCAACTATGCAGTGTCCCCAGTGTGTCTCATAATACATTACAACAACCAAACCAAACAAACGCAACAAAAGTAACATTATTTAAAGTAGGTAGCCTCCATGAAGAGCTTGCAAAGTAAATTAATTTTTATAATGTGAATCTGTAAAAGCAGATCATCTCTATTCTGAATTTTGATGCTACCAAAATGAAGGTCACTCATAATAGCATACTGTACTGTAGGTTTCAGCTTAATTGATTTCCGGGAACAATATGTATTTTATAGTAACTACTGTACTTTTTCCTCGCACAACTTTATCAAATGTCCTTGTCATTTTAATTGAAATTAATTCACCGCTAGTCTTCCATATTTGCAATAGAATAAAGGCCTTAAAATTACAACCACTTTTCCAAAACACTAGTTTTCGTTTTAAAAGAACATTAATCTTTGTAGAAGTGAATGGGAACAGACGGAAGGCACAGAGACCTTTTTGAAACCTCTTCTAGTGTAATGTAATTCTTTTTGTCTTTGTTTGTTTTAAAATAAATTAACTGGCATTTTGCCATTCTATCTTTTTGACATCTTTTGTCCTATTCTTTTTACGACGGTCATTGTTACCACATTTCAATTGAAGTCAAAGACTCCGAGTAAAGTTATCCAGGTGGCCACTTCCTGTGTCATTTAGAAAATGTGGTCCTGTGTTTCAAGGAAGTTTTTTTTATTTGAATAAGCAGACACTTAATAGCTTTAAAAATGGCAGTTGCTGATATGTTCTCTGTGGTGTGTTTGATGTGCAATTAAAAACAGAAAACTTTCAAACTTATAAAACAGTAAATAAGACAAAGTACAGTTAGCTAGGCAAAATACAATTTGATTCATTTTAGGGCTGGCATGATATATGGTTAAAACAGGGCAAGTGCCTGCATCACTAAACCTAGGCCCCCCAGTCTTACTTCTACAAACATTTATTAATAGCTTTTTCTGTCAAACAATCCCATTTCTCTCCCACTCCTCCTAGCACTATTCCCTTTATTGAACGCAGGCAGTGTTGAGTGCAGGAATAAAAAAAAAAGTACAGCTATGTTATGGGTTTATGGGGGTCATTCCGAGTTGATCGCTCGCTAGCTAGTTTTAGCAACCGTGCAAACGCTATGCCGCCGCCCACTGAGGAGTGTATTTTAGCTTAGCAGAAGTGCGAACATTTGTGCAGCTGAGCTCTGCAAAAACAGTTTGTGCAGTTTCAGAGTAGCTCTGAACCTACACAGCGCTTGCGATCACTGCAGCCTATTCGTGTCCGGATTTGATATCATACACCCGCCCAGCGAACGCCCAGCCATGCCTGCGTTTTTTCAGACATGCCTGCATTTTTACAAACACTCCCTGAAAATGGTCAGTTGACACCCAGTAACGCCCCCTTCCTGTCAATCTTCTTGTGGGCGTCAGTGCGATGAAAAACTTTGCTAGAACCTGAGCACAACCACAAAGGGCTTTGTACCCGTACGTCGCGCGTGCGCATTGCGGGGCATATGCATGTGCAGAAATTATGTTTTTTCACCTGACCGGTGCGCTGCGAAAATCTGAATAACCCCCTATGTGTAGAAGGTGTATTGCGGGGTGTTGCTTGCTGCCATACAGGTGTGGTCTTGTGGCCTACAGTACATGTGTAGCAGACATTACTGTCAGACAGGCTGCGGTGACATGCGGTCAGGGGAGGCTGGGGAGGCAGAGAATCACCTGTCATATTCCAGTATACTACAGAGTATTGACTATAAAAAATTAATAGAGTAATACAAAAAAAATATGTATAACAAGTGGCTGATTTTACCTTCGGGCTGCAGGACTGCAGTTCCACCACAAACACCTGTCACCTGAGCTCAGTGTCATTAAGCCAGATGCAGTCCGTAAATGCACTGGCATCATTGTGACTGGTAGTGACTTCAGAGCCGGCCTTAGCTATAGGCAGGCAAGGCATTTGCCTAGGGCATCCAAGCATGTCTAGGGGCATTCAAGCATGTCCCTCTAGTATCTCATGCTGGGAGGGACAGTCTGCAAACTAACTGTTACTCTCCAAATGTATTCAATCAGTACTTGTCTTGTATACACTGCTGTATACATTTGTGAAATAGAATGAACACTGTCCCTTAAATTTAATGAAACTTCCTCCAACATGCTTGAATGCCCCTGAAAGCCTTGTAACTGCAATTCCTTGACATGTGACATTTTCACTGACTATATAAGGTTATTACTGGATGGCTCCTTATGATACCACATGTATATTTTTTGAAGATTGCTTCACATAAATCTAACATCACCTATACTGCTTGTGCACATGGGGGAGGGGAACCCTGTCATCCTGTGTGTGTCCAGAGGCAGAACTCTGGGAGGCAACGGAGTCAGCTGCCGCCGGGCTCCAGCTTTGAAGGGGGGCACCTCTCCTCCTGTTCCGTGTGTTCAGCGACATTAATCAATTAAGTTAATTGACAGCAGCCGGTATCTCTTCCGTAGCCGACTTCCCCACTAGTCACTGCACCTTACAAATCAAAATCACACCCTCTTTATTATAGATACACTGGAAGCAGACCCTTTACTGATGAAGTTATTTGCTCCTATAAAGGAAGCATGAGAATTCTAACTATATGAAGTTATTTCTCTGACAATTACACGTAACTTCATATAGTTAGAATTCTCGTACTTCCTATGCAAGAGCAAATATCTCCATCAGTAAGGTGCATGCTTCCAGTGTAAAAGGTTGTGGGTTCTAATCCTGGATATGACACTTGCAAATACATTTTCAGAGACATAATCAGCATTGTGAGTGACTGAGCAGATCTACGTAGTGTGTGGTTGAACCCCTACATAGATCTGCCTAGTTGCAACGGTTTTGTAGTAGCTTCATATAGTTAGAATTAGAGATGAGCGGGTTCGGTTTTACTTGGTGTTACTCGGATGTCAAAACGGCATCTTATTGGCTCATGGATGATATATAGGGGGGGCACCAGTATTTTTCTTGCCTCCGGGCAACTGGGATAAACTTACGCCACTGTGTTTGTCCCTTATCCCTGTGCAAACCCCAGGTGTCTGCAGGGATATAACATGGCCAGTGTTCTCCTCACACTTTATTTCCTAGTCAGTGCATGCCGTAAAATTCCCCTGCCATCCAGTACTGTACCATGGTCAGTAAGTTGCGTTGCGCTATTTCTATATGACACATCAGTACAGCATGACTTTCAGACACGTCAGACTGGAGAGCAGAGCATATCACTCTCACAGTATAAAATAAAGGGTATGCAGTTGCCAGGAGTAACAGACACCAGCAAACACACTGAACAGTGAAGCGAATGGACAATTGCTACATGTTTGATACTGGTCTTTTTGTATAACCAGCAAGTATGACAGTATCTGGACATTGCTGCTATCTGTTTCCAACGAGAAAGCGAAAATAAAGGATGAGGCTTGCAAAGGATGGCATACCCTGTGAGGTCACATCCCTTATACAGGTGCCCCTTTAACAGGTGCGAGTGCAAGCACGCACCCACCCCATCTCACAAAACGCAGTCATAAGTTTTATAAAAAAAAGGTACTAGTATTACTAATGTGGGGCATATGTGTATGGTGCATTACTGTGTGGAATTATGTGTATTATGGGTATAACTAATGTGGGGCATATGTGTATGGTGCATTACTGTGTGGAATTATGTGTATTATGGGCATTACTAATGTGGGGCATATGTGTAAGGTGCATTACTGTGTGGAATTATGTGTATTATGAGCATTACTGTGGGACATTATGCAGCGTTGAACTGGCCCACAGGGCAACCACCCAATGGACCCCACTGCCTGAGTGTTGCTGAGTCAGCTGCAGAACTAGCGGCAGTGCTGGGGGGCACCAGACAAAATTTTGCCTAGGGCATCAAATTGGCTAGTGCTGGCTCTGAGTGACTTCATATTGTAATTTTACCTGTCACCCACAGACACTACAGGCAGTCCTATTTGAGGTGTTTTCTCCGTCTGGGACTGTCAGACCAGGCTGCGATTAGCACAGAGTGCGCTTCCTGTGGAAAGTCACTCCCTGCCTTACCATCAGCCCTAGTCAGCTTCTATGGGTTGCAGTTGATGTAGTCCATAGAAGCTGTGGCATGCACAGTCTCGCTGTTGTATGTGCGTATGCTTTGGTCCCGGTGTCTGTCCGCTCCACCGTGCAGGTGCCGGTACTCGGACAGAAACAGGGGAAAGCATTTCCTCTCATCTCCTGGACCAAGCAGTATGGCCAGTGGCAGCCCCTCTTTCTTTACACAGGTAGGAGCCACCAATGTTTATAAATATCATCTTTGTATTATTCTATCATATTTACAGTAAAACATTACCAAATTTGCGGCACATCGCTGAAAATACAGGGACTGTCAGGGAGAGACCAGCGGTAAGGAAGTTATGAGCTCAGCCTTGCATCTGTGATAGACAGAAACTGCATGAAGCTGGGGGCGGGGTCACACTGTGACAATACTGCAAAAGAAAAAAGCACAAGGGGAGGCAGCTATCAGATCTGCATTACTGAAAGGGCTTGATGCTGTGTCAGGAGACCTATTCAGTTCCCCAGCACAAAACCAGGAGCAGCCAACAGGAAGGAGAAGCTGATTATCAAGATTACTAAAATGCAGGTGAATGTGATGGTGAGTGGCTGCTGTGGCTGGGCAAGGGTTGCACAGGGCTTACCCATTCCCCTCCTGAAGGCAACATATCCCCCCGCCATGAGAAGTACACATGTTTTAGCCTATTTCTGCAACTTGTTTTATTGTGAAACTTGTTATATCTAGTCTATGTATTATTTACATTTTATGGTGGGCACCTCTTTTCTGTGGCAAACATTCTGGTCAGCATGGCAACAGGCAACAGTGATTATGGATTATTTATGTGGATAGGGATAGTGCAGACTTCAGTGGTTTTAGATTTTGTTTATTGGATTACTCAACAGTGGGGCTGCTGCCCTTGTTGGTGTATTGACCTTTTTCGGTTTGTTAGCAGTGAGTGAACGGGGCGCACGTGCGTGGTAGATGCGCACGCGCCCCTTTTCAAAGTGAATGGGAGCGTCTGTGTACGCTCGGCGGAGGGCCGAGGTGCATGCGCACTTCTGACCTGATCGCTGCGATGAACGGCAGTGTGCGATGAGGTCAGAATTACCCCCAATGAGCGTGGCTCCATCTGTAAGTGGAAAATCTTACTGCATAAAGACATATAGAATGACCTGGGCCTAATACCCAGATCATTCTCTAGGATTCCAAACCTGTGGCCTCCCTAATGGGCCAAGTACCCAGGGTCACTCTAATTTAGGGGCTTTTACAGTAATTTATGACTTACTGCCATTGCTCCTTGAGCCTAACCAGTACAGACTAACAGTGAAAATGTACAGGACCTAGTGCTCTCTAATGCACCTGGGCCTAAGACCTGTTTAATGCACCACAAGCAAGAGGCCTGATTGCACCCATGGGCCTAATGCATGACAATCCTGATGGTCTAGGGAGGGGTTCATCACCATTGGCAAAGGCCGCCTTCCAGTATGATGGGAGAGGGTGCAGTGCGGAGCTTCGTTTACAACTCCTATGCATCCCTCCACATGTAACACTCTCTGATCCTAAGCTTCTATCTTCTTTGGTACCACCTTCTAATGTCTGCTGCCATAATCATGTTCAGTCATTGCTTCTTTTCTTCTTCTTCTCATCCGTGTTTTCATGCTGGGGCTCCTTCCTTTTTTCGGGAGGTCTTCACTCCTCCCTCCCAAACAGAACTCTCCTGCTGTGCGACATCTAATATAAGGTGGCGCATATGTACCGAGATGTGATGCAGCGAGCAGTGCTTGCCTTGCCACAAGCACTTTTGATTGGTTGTTGGTCCACAAGCAACAATTGGTTCACGGCCCGCACCAAATTCAAAATGCTGCAATGAATTCACTGCCACTGGGAGTAGATACACTGCCCCAGCGCCACCCACCAATGTGTCCCAATGTGGACACATCTCTTCCTTCCATCACTGCACTTCTGGTGCTGGGATCCAACACTTGATTTCAGTGCCAGATGCTGCCATAACCACTCTAGCACACACTTCCACTTATGTTCTAAACATCTGGCTATAAAACAATTCAATTGCAATTGTGTTTATATCCAAAATGTAAAAAGGAAATTACTTCACTAGCAAAGTATGACTAGTAAAAGCATGGTCATATTTTAATTTTAGGACTAAACACGATTGGAACAGGACTATAATAAGGACCATCTGGGCCTGGATCTGAAAATGTTAAAGGGCCTGTTGGAAGTAGTGTACGGGTTGTAACCATTTCTGTGTAGGTGTTGCCGGTGCCATGTGGGTATATTGGGCCCGATTCAGACCAGATCGCTGCTGTGTGTTTTCGCACAGCAGGCAATTAGCGAACTACTGCGCATGCATATGCACCACAATGCGCATGCTTCGCCAAACAGCGACAGGAAGGTGCAAAAATTTTGATCGCACGGCTGTTCGCAAGGTGATTGACAGGAAGAGAACGTTTATGGGTGGTAACTGCCCATTTTCAGAGGGGGTCTAGAAAAACGTAGGCGTTCCCAAGCGTTTTCAGGGAGGGTGTGTGACGTCAGCTCCGGCTCCGATCAGCCTGATTTCTTTGCACTGGAGGAGTAAGTATTGAGCTACACATAGACTGCACACTCTGCACAGAATGGGAAAAACATTCGATGGTGAGTGTGATGCGAACAGTTTTGCAGCTGTCCACTGACTGGGAATTTTCACACAGCGTACACATGCAATTGCACACTTGCACGGGGCAAATTTTCACTCCCCCTGGGCGGCGACTATCTGATCGAAGGACAGTGTAATTTGCAGCACAGTGATCAGGTCTGAATTAGGCCCATAGTCCCTCCACTATCAGCCTCATTGTCTCCCTAAATATGTAAAAGCAGAATGGCACCATTTAGTGAGGAAAATGGAAATACAATTGTAATACTTTATGGCTGACTGTGTTTCCATGAGGTGGCTGGCCTACTTTTATGTACAGGCCTGGAGCTGTAGTCCCACCAGCCCCAGTGTTGATCTGGCAGTGGATCAGAAGCACTGGGTTATACAATTAGTAAATATATATATATATATATATATATATATATATATATATATATATATATATTGTTGATAATACTAAAAATAATGCGAAAAATAATATTGGGATAGCAATCCACAAAGCTCTGCTATATATTTCTTAGAGTATCTACATTTTATATAAGGAATGTTAGACCAATTTACACCGTCTGATTTCCTGTAAGCAAAAATTTTGAAAAACATTCAAAGTGTGAACATAAATGACAACTGGAAATGATCAAGTTAAATTAAATGATTCAGATTAATACAATTAAAAATACCGTCAGCACTGTAGTTAGTAGCTAGTTAGTACCAAGATAAGTATTTTGGTACACCGTTGTTGACCATAAATACTTTATAGAATAAATTTATTTTTTACCACTAGTTTATTTTCATCTACATATCACTCAACACTGTAAAGAGAATATTTAATTTGTTGTGACCCCATATGATCTTACAGTACAAATGCTTTTAAACATACAGATGTAGCCACGCTCATCGTTGCTACATCTAGGCGCAAATTGCCGTGACCGCGTGCTCACCTGGTGTGCGCATGCATCTTAGTCGCACACGCATCCATTAAGAATGTATCGAGCGGCAAAGCCACAATGAATGTGGCTACATCGTATACAAGCAAGGTTCCATTTTTGCCAGCAGCCAATTAACCAACAACTAGTTTTTTTTTTCTTTTGAATATTATGGGCGGGATGTACTAACCTCCGCCGTCGCAATAACTGCACTATTCTCTGCGCTCTCACTTCCCGCTCCACTGCCCGCCGCTCCCCCGTCTGCTTTCTCATCCCCTTCTCCCTCTTGCTCACTGCCGCGACCACTCTGTTATCTCATCACTGCGCTCCCCCTGGCCGTTTGGCGCATGCGCATCTGGGTTCTGCTTTTCCGGGCATGCGCTGACTAACTGACTGTGTGTGCATGCCCGGAAAAGCAGAACCCGGATGCGCATGCACCAAACGGCCAGCGGAAGCGTAGCGATGAGAGAACACAGTGGCTGTGGCGATTAGCAAGAGGGAGAAGGGGATGAGAAAGCAGACGGGGGAGTGGCGGGCAGCAGAGGGGGGAGTGAGAGCGCAGAGAAAAGTGCAGTTATCGCGACGCCAGAGGTTAGTACATCCCGCCCTATATCTTCTACCAATGTTTTGGTTATTCAGGTCAAGCAGAAAAGTTAAGGAATTTTTCACTGTAAAAACAAATATATAAAAGTTTTCTTTTGATTATTACATGTGTATATACTGTAAGTGTATCCACAGGCGTAGCTACCATAGGTGCAGGGAGTGCAGCTGCTATGTGGCCCAGAGATGAGAGGGGCCCATCTTTCCTGGCAAAGTTTCATGTGTTGTATACATTTTCCACCATTGGGGCCCTTAAAAATGTGTGCCTTTCAGCTACAATATATCTAGTTACACCCCTGGACCTGCTCATTGTACTGTGATATAAAATGAACTAGAGTGCATTATAATGTTACATACAGTAATATAAATTGGGGCACTCTAAAGTGGCACAATATGAGGTGGAGGCACTATAGTGTTGCCCAATATGAACTGTGGGCACTTTAATGTGGCATAATATGAACTGGGGACACTGTACAGTATATAGTAAGGTGAATTAGGGGTACTGTATTGCATAACGTGTACTGGCAGCCCCACAATGTGACATACAGTACTTCGGTTTATAAAATAAACATGGGGCAGTACTGTAGGGCATAACATTAACTAAGGCGCTACTAGAGTTCAGTAAGATGCACTATTATGGGGCATACGATGAACAACTGCTACAGAAGCATTGACACGGGCCCCTTCAAAGTGTTGCTATGGGGCACACAAAGATTTGTGTACGCTCCTGAGTGTATCTGAGTTTAAACACATCCAATTAAAATTGGTGAAATATACTATTGATGCCACAGCACATAAGCGAAACTATATATGTGTAAGTGTTACTATTTGTGGAGAGGGGGATATTGAAATCCCTTTCTGGTAGCCCTCAATTGTACGTGTGTGGCCTATTCACACATGCATTAGGGTTAGCTGGTGCAAATGCAGCAGCTTACATGATCACATTACTGTTTGTTTACACCTCACCAGGGCGGTTTTACCAAATGAATGATCATTTTTGAGGCTTCCACTGTCACTCATAATAAATTGGCAAATTAAATAGGAACAGGAAAATGTGGAATCATACTTGACCATTACAACTACAGATGTGTCCACTATTACCTTTCTGAAAAAAGTATCATGGCCTGCCGTTCATGGCCCGAGATAAGCTTTCCTCTTAAGATATACACGGCAAGCCATGTGTATCTCCTCTGAAATATAGTGCAGTACCACTTTTCAGACAGCAGGTGGCATTTTCAGAAACTGAGCAAGCAGAAAGTCTGATAAAGAGATTCTAGAGGGAGTAGTTCAGACCTGATTCTAGCAGCATTTTATTTGCAAATGGGCAAAACCATGGGGGTCATTCCGAAATGATCGCACGCTAGGTTGTTTTGCAGCGGTGCGATCAGGTCGAAACTGCACATGCGTATGCACCTCAATGCGCATGTGCGTCGTACGGGTACAAAGCGGATCATTGCTGAGCAATGGATTTAACGAAGAATCGATTCGCACAGCAGATCGCAAGGAGATTGACAGGAAGAGGGCATTTGTGGGTGGCAACTGAACGCTTTCTGGGAGTGTTTGGAAAAACGCAGGCGTGTCCAAGCGTTTGCTGGGCAGGTGTCTGACATCAATTCCGGACACGAACAGGCTAAAGTGTTTGCCCCGAATTTACATCAGACACCCACCCTGCAAACGCATTGACACACCTGCGTTTTTCCAAACACTCCCAGAAAATGGTCAGTTGACATCCACAAATGTTTTCTTCCAGTCAATCTCCTTGCGATTGTCTGTGTGAATGGATTCTTCATTAAATCCATTGCTCAGCAACGATCCACTTTGTACCTGTGCGACGCGCCTGCGTATTGCGGGGCACACACATGCGCAGTTATGTCCTGATCGCAGCTCAGCAAAACAACCTAGCGTGCAATCAGGCCTGCATGACCCCCATGGTTTTGCCCATCTGCTAACAAAATTGCAGCTATGGGGTGTCATTCCGAGTTGATCGTAACCCTGCAAAATTTTGCAGGGCTACGATCAGGAACAGAGACATGCGGGGGATGCCCAGCACAGGGCTAGTCCACCCCGCAGGTCAGTTACGCCCCCCCCCTGCAGAAGTGCAAAAGTATTGCACAGCGGCGATGCTTTTGTACTTCAGGAGTAGCTCCCGGCCAGCGCAGCTTTAGCGTGCTGGCCGGGAGCTACTCATTACTACACGACCCGCAGCGGCTGGTCAGCAGCAGCGATCGGGTCAGAATGACCCCCATGAGCCGTGTGTGCAGGGCAATTTATCGATCATGCACATGGGAATATCAGCTGCAGCAGCTAATTGTGAAGTATTAATATTTTTCCAATACATCTCTCATACTAACTTCCAACATGTACCTGGCTCAATGTTGCCTATATGTTTAAAAAAATCTTTTTCCTTGTGATTGATAATGTGCTGATGAAGAGTTCATACAAACTCCACACAGAGATTCGATATAGAAATTATGATACTAACTAAAAGGCACTATTGATACTTGTCATTTTTTGCAATTGTTTGGTGGTTAAGGTGTGAGTAGAGAGAATTTTTGGTATTTCAATACCACATATATTTCACTGGGATCCGGTCTGAAGATCGACAGTGTCTGCCATACAAGTGGGTGCTGCGTCTGTCTGCCACAAATCGGTCCAGCGCTGAGGCTGTGTTGCCATAATAAGTCACTGGGTGCTCTGTGTGCCATACACGTGGGTGCTGCACCTGTCTGCCACAAATCAGTCCAGTGCTGGGGCTGTGCTGCCTTAATAAGTCACTGGGTGCTCTGTCTGCCATACAAGTGGGTGCTGCGCCTGTCTGCCACAAATCAGTCCAGTGCTGGGGCTGGCTGTGCTCCATAATAAGTCATTCAGTGCTCTGTCTGCCATACAAGCGGGTGAAGAAACATGAGACCCGGGGCCTGAGCAGCCATAAGGCTGCAGCCTGGATGGCTGAGTCCTGGGGGGGGGGGGCAGCACCGGTCCAATAGACGCTTAGGCTCTACCTACTACTGGAAGCTGCAGATTCAATGCAGACAGCATGGAAGACGGCCCTTTAAAATGGCAGCTGCCTTCTAGGAGACAGATGCTAGAGGTATTACTAGACCATTACCCAGCGCTACCCAGAATGAGCATGTAACCCCCTGGCACTGAGCATGTAACCCCCTGGCACTAAACATGTAACCCCTATGGCAACAAGCATATGTAACCCCTGGCAGCGAGCATATAACCCCTGGCAACGAGCATGTGACCGGGTCCAACTTCCGGTCAGCAGAATCATGGATGCTGGTGGCTTCTCCTCCCACCTCTAGCCACCAACAGCACCGTGGGCAGCAACATGGACATCTGTATGTGCAGGGCAATTTATCCATCAGGCACACAGGAATATTAGCAGCGGCAGCTAATTGTGTAGTATTAATATATCTCCAATACATCTCTCATATTACAGTAACTTCCATATAGGTACCTGGCTCTCTCATCCCAGCAGCCGGGCAGACTTCACACAGATATTTGATATGGAAATTATGATACTAATTAAAAGGCACTATTGATACTTGTCATTTTTTGCAATTGTTTGGTGGTTAAGGTGTGAGTATAGAGAAGCCAATTCTCTCAAAGTATTGTAACGAGGTAATACACCTCTGAGAGATTTTTGGGTATTTCAATACCGCATACTGCATATTTCACTATAATAATACATTGGATTACTGTATCAAAAAGTTTATGATTACAATTTTTACATGTCGCCATGTCGCTTTGTGAGATGATCTTTTTTAATTGTGAATATTAAAAGTTATATTTTATTAATCATTTTTGACAAGTGTGCCCCAGGACAGACTTAAAGTCTCCTTTTGTCTTTACCTCCTATGTAAAGATTTTCCATTTATACAGTTTATTGTACTATTTTTTCTGGGAGCACCACCAACCAGGTGCCAGGAGTATTTGACCCTTTACAGTGCATGTGCTACTTTGTGAGTAAGAGACTGAACAAAAGTCTCAATACAACATCAATTAGCATTAACATAAGGCAGGGGGGAGGGCAAATGGAAATCTAATTAGTTGTCTGTCTTGGGACAGTGCACTGGGCCTGATGTACTAAGCTTAAAGTTTATTGAACTATTTTTTCTGGGAGCACCACCAACCAAGTGCCAGGAGTAATTGACCCTTTATTGCCTTTATGTTGGTTTTTTGAATTTCTAACTAATCATAGTGTGAACCAAACACAGGTCCTGTGCAGTTTTAAAAACCTCTCTTTTTACCTGTCTAATTAATATGCATGTGACCTGAGCATTGTGTCGCAATAAAGAACACTACAAACACACCATTGTACACTCATTATAATGTGTGGAGTTTGTATATTCTCCCCGTACTTGAGTGGGCTTCCTCCGGGTACTCCAGTTTCCTCCCACAATCCCAAAATATAGTGATAGGTTAATTGGTTCCTAACAAAATTAACCCTTGTGCAAATGTGTGTGTGTACATGTGGTAGGGAATATAGATTGTAAGCTCCACTGGGGTAGGGACTGATGTGAATGGCTGAATATTCTCTGTAAAGCGCTGCGGAATATGTGTGCGCTATATAAATTACTGGTAATAATGTAAGACACATACACCTAGACATCAGGTGAGCGCAGATATCACCACCCCTGAAACTACATAATACTACCATGAGCCTGGACAGCTCATTATATACCGACTGCTCCCAAATTAGGAAACAACTACTCACAGCAGCAAATGGTCGACATGGAAATGGTTAAAACACACATATGGTCAACACAAGGTTTTGGGAATGTTTTCATATTTTTTTACTTTTTCCATCCTTGTCTATCCATGTCACAAATCATAACCTTTAGTATCCTTGTAGTGAGCAAAGCATTTAATGCAGGTCTGAGCACCAAGCATTGGGGGTCATTCTAAGTTGATCACTCGCTGGCCAATTGTAGCAGCCGTGCAAATGCTATGCCGCCGCCCACTGGGGAGTGTATGTTAGCTTAGCAGAAGTGCGAACGCATGTGCAGCCGAGCTCTGCAAAAACAGTTTGTGCAGTTTCTGAGTAGCTCTAAACCTACTCAGTGCTTGCGATCACTTCAGCCTATTCGTGTCCAGATTTGACATCACACATCCACCCAGCGAATGCCCGGCCACGCCTGCATTTTTTCAGACACGCCTGCGTTTTTCCAAACATTCCCTGAAAACGGTCAGTTGACACTCAGAAACGCCCCCTTCCTGTCAATCTTCGAGCGGGCGCCAGTGTGAAGGAAAACTTTGCTAGAATCTGTGCAAAACCACAAAGGGCTATGTACCCGTACGTCGCGCATGCGCATTGCGGGACATATGCATGCACAGAAATGCAGATTTTAAGCCTGATCGCTGTGCTGCGAACAACGGCAGCTAGCGATCAACTTGGAATGACCCCCTTTATGCAGCTCTGTGTGTTCTCCCCTCCCCCAACAGAATGACAACAATCAGGCACAGTGCACACAGCTCAAGCAAGTCCCATCCCCCACGCTGCCCGATCACAGCAGTGGCAGCTCTGTGTGATAGCAATTACTTTACACAGTCACAGTGCACACAAAATAACTAATATTTTTTAAATGGACGAATGGGAAAGAATTATGCTGCGCTATGTAAGAAACTGTAAATAAATAGTTATGATGCTATATTTCTTAAACTGGAACCAGACTTCAACAGTGATTATGTGGCTGATAGGTACTGTATATCCCAAGTACATAGATGTTCAGTTGTCACAATGGTGCAGCGATTAAGATCCTGCATGCAGGATAAATCTAGTCAGATCGCCTCTCAGGGCCAGTATTCACTGGCCCTGACAGATCGCTCAGCACACATCGTTGACACATTGTTGTGCAGCGCTGTGTGCTGAGCAATCTTGCTGAGTGATCTAGCATCGCTCAGATCGCTCAGCACAGTCACCCCATGTGTACTGTGTAGGCCCTTTTATACAGTAGATGCTGTGATGCCCACTCCCTACTCTCCTCTAAGGAATGGCACAGGCTCCCCTCACAGACAAGAGTGCATTTCCTGAGCATTTTACATTATTTGACCAGTTATGAAGGAAGTTGAATCAATTATATTTTTTAATACCATATTTGTTTATTGCAAGGAACAAGAAATGTATAAAAAATCTTTTGATATTGTAGCTGCATAGACTAAAGTTAGAAGCTGAAAACACTTAAATTGGAATTGAATTATTCATTTCAAATCCCAGGCCATCCCCCAGACAGGATATATGCTATCTATACTCTCCAAGGAATCTACTACAAAGGCCTCACACACTGAGATTTTCACACCTACTGTAAACAATTAGGAATTGGACTCTAATGCTATGGCATGATTGCTACTTTCCTGTGTTCAATTGGCCACTCACTGTAGTCTGTAAACAGATCTTTATTAATATGGGGTAATATGCTCTTTATTGTACAGCTCCTTTATGGAGAATGATTTTTAGCTTGTGTTTTGCTGTGTGGCTGCTAACATTACAATAAACTATAGTCAGATGGAGAGAGAAAGTGAGACAGTCATGTGAGAGAGATAAAGTCTAGGAGAAAGAAAATTAGAGGGTGGTAGACAATGAGAGACAGAGTTAGGGGAGTGCAATAGAGTCAGGAGGAGAGAGCGACAAAGTCATGGGACAGAGACACAGAGAGATAGTTTAGGGGAAAGAGATAGAGTCAAGAAGAGAGCAATAGAGTTAGAGGGAGAAAGACAAAGTTTGATAGAGAGACAAAGTGAGAGAGTCATGTGAGATAGATAGTCAGAGGGAGAGAGATAAAGTCTAGGATAAAGAAAATTAGAGGGTGGTAGACACTGAGAGACAGTCAGGGGGAGAGCGATAGAGTCGGGAGGAGTGAGCGACAAATTCAGGGGTCAGAGACACAGAGAGATAGTTAAAGGGAGAGAGATAGAGTCAAGGAGAGAGAGAGTGATGGAGTTAGAGGGAGAGAGACAAAGTTTGACGGAGAGACAAAGTGAGACAGAGTCATGTGAGAGAGATTGTCAGAGGGAGAGAGATAAAGTCTAGGAGAAAGAAAATCAAAGGGTGGGAGACACTGAGAGACAGAGTTAGGGGAAGAGCGAAAGAGTTAGGAGGAGGGAGTGACAAATTCAGGGGACAGAGACATAGAGAGATAGTTAAGGGGAGAGAGATAGAGTCAAGGAGAGAGAGTGATAGAGTAATAGGGAGAGAGACAAAGATTGATGGAGATAAAGAGTCATATGAGAAATAGTCAGGGAGAGAGAGATAAAGTCTAGAAGAAAGTAAATCAGAGGGTGGGAGACACTGAGAGACAGAGTCTGGGGGAGAGCGATAGAGTCAGGAGGAGATAGCGACAAATTCAGGGGACAGAGACACAGATAGTTAAGGGGAGAGAGATAGAGTAAAGGAGGGAGAGAGATAGAGTAAAGGAGAGAGAGTGATAGAGTTAGAGGGAGAGATATAGTCAGATGGAGAGAGACACTGAGACAGTCATGTGAGAGAGACAGAGTCAGAGGGAAGGCGATAAAGTCTAGGAGAAAGAAAATCAGAGGGTGGGAGACACAGATACAGAGTTAGGGGAGAGCGATAGAGTCAGGAGTAGAGAGTGACAAAGTCAGGGGACAGACACAGAGAGATAATTAAGGGGAGAGAGATAGAGTTAGAGGGAGAGAGAAAGTCAGATGGAGAGAGAAAGTGAAACAGAGTCATGTGAGAGAGATAGAGTCAGGGGAGAGAGATAAAGTCTACTTGAAAGACAAAATCAGAGGTTGGGAGGTACAGAGACAGAGTCAGGGGGAGAGCGATAGAGTCAGGAGGAGAGAGCGACAAAGTAATGGGACAGAGAGACAGTAAAGAGGAGAGAGATAGAGTCAAGGAGAGAGAGAGTTAGATGGAGAGAGACAAAGTGAGACAGAGTCATGTGAGAGAGATAAAGTCAGAGGGAGAGAGATAAAGTCTAGGAAAAAGAAAATTAGAAGGTGGTAGACACTGAGAGACAGAGTCAGGGGCAGAGCGATAGAGTCAGGAGGAGAGATCAAAAAAATTCAGGGGACAGAGATAGTTAAAGGGAGAGAGATAGAGTCAAGGAGAGAGAGCGACAGAGTTAGAGGGAGAGAGACAAAGTTTGATGGAGAGACAAAGTGAGATAGTCATGTGAGAGAGATAGTCAGAGGGAGAGAGATAAAGTCTAGGAGAAAGAAAATCAAAGGGTGAGAGACAGAGTCAGGGGGAGAGCGATAAAGTTAGGAGAAGAGAGTGACAAATTCAGGGGACAGAGACATAGAGAGAAAGTTAAGGGGAGAGAGAGAGAGTCAAGGAGAGATAGTGATAGAGTTATAGGGAGAGAGACAAACTTTGATGGAGATAGTCGGGGAGAGAGATAAAGTCTAGGAGAAAGAAAATGAGAGGGTGTGAGACACTGAGAGACAGAGTCAGGGGGAGAGCGATAGAGTCAGGAGGAGATAGCAACAAATTCAGGGGACAGAGACACAGAGATAGTGAAGGGGAGAGATAGATTAAAGGAGAGAGAGCGATAGAGTTAGAGGGAGAGAGACAGTCAGATGGCGAGAGACACTGAGACAGTCATGTGAGAGAGAGTCATGGGGAAGGAGATAAAGTCTAGGAGAAAGAAAATCAGAGGGTGGGAGACACAGAGACAGCAGATCGCAAGGAGATTGACAGGAAGAGGGCATTTGTGGGTGGCAACTGAACATTTTCTGGGAGTGTTTGGAAAAACGCAGGCATGTCCAAGCTTTTGCAGGGCAGGTGTCTGACGTCAATTCCGGACACGAACAGCCTAAAGTGATTGCCCCGAATTTACGTCAGACACCCACCCTGCAAATGCATGGACACACCTGCGTTTTACCAAACACTCCCAGAAAACGTTCCGTTGACATCCACAAATGTTTTCTTCCAGTCAATCTCCTTGCAATTGTCTGTGCGAATGGATTCTTCATTAAATCCATTGCTCAGCAACGATCCACTTTGTACCCGTGCAACGCGCCTGCGTATTGCGGTGCACACGCACGCGCAGTTATGACCTGATCGCAGCGCAGCGAAAAAACCTAGCGTGCGATCAGGTCTGCATGACCCCCATGGTTTTGCCCATCTGCTAACAAAATTGCGGCTATGGGGGGGGTCATTCTAAGTTGATCGTAGCCCTGCAAAATTTTGCAAGGCTACGATCAGGAACTGAGACATGCATGGGGATGCCCAGCACAGGGCTAGTCCGCCCCGCAGGTCAATTCCGCCCCCCTTTCCCCCGCAGAAGTACAAAAGCATTGCACAGCGGCAATGCTTTTGTACTTCAGGAGTAGCTCCCGGCCAGCGCAGCTTTAGCGTGCTGGCCGGGAGCTAATCATCGCTACACGCCCCGCAGCGGCTGGTCAGCAGCAGCGTTCGGGTCAGAATGACCCCCATGAACCATATGTGCAGGCCAATTTATCCATCATGCACACGGGAATATCAGCTGTAGCAGCTAATTGTGAAGTATTAATATTTTTCCAATACATCTCTCATACTAACTTCCAACATGTACCTGGCTCAATGTTGCCTATATGTTTGAAAAAATCTTTTCCCTTATGATTGATAATGTGCTGATGAAGAGTTCATACAAACTCCACACAGAGATTCGATATGGAAATTATGATACTAACTAAAAGGCACTATTGATACTTGTCATTTTTTGCAATTGTTTGGTGGTTAAGGTGTGAGTAGAGAGAATTTTTGGTATTTCAATACCGCATATATTTCACTGGGATCCGGTCTGAAGATCGGCAGTGTCTGCCATACAAGTGGGTGCTGCATCTGTCTGCCACAAATCGGTCCAGTGCTGAGGCTGTGTTGCCATAATAAGTAACCGGGTGCTCTGTCTGCCATACAAGTGGGTGCTGTGCCTGTCTGCCACAAATCAGTCCAGTGCTTGGGCTGTGCTGCCATAATAAGTAACCGGGTGCTCTGTCTGCCATACAAGTGGGTGCTGTGCCTGTCTGCCACAAATCAGTCCAGTGCTTGGGCTGTGCTCCATAATAAGTCACTGGGTGCTCTGCCTGCCATACAAGTAGGTGAAGAAACATGAGACCCAGGGCCTCATCAGCCATAAGGCTGCAGCCTGGATGGCTGAGTCCTGGGGCTGGGGGGGGGCGCAGCAGCGGCACAATAGATGCTTAGGATCTACCTACTACTGGAAGCTGCAGATTCCATGCAGACAGCATGGAAGACGGCCCTTCTAGGAGACAGATGCCAGGGGTATTACTAGACCAGAGGTTCTCAAACTCGGTCCTCAGGACCCCACACGGTGCATGTTTTGCAGGTAACCCAGCAGGTGCACAGGTGTATTAATTACTCACCGACACATTTTACAAAGTCCACAGGTGGAGCTAATTATTTCACTTGTGATTCTGTGAGGAGACCTGCAAAACATGCACCGTGTGGGGTACTGAGGACCGAGTTTGAGAACCTGTGTACTAGACCATTACCCAGCGCTACCCAGAATGAGCATGTAACCTCCTGGTACTAAGCATGTAACCCCTATGGCAACAAGCATATGTAACCCCTGGCAACGAGCATGTAACCCCTGGCAACGAGCAAGTGACCGGGTCCGACTTCCGGTCATCAGAATCACAGATGCCGGTTGCTTCTCCTCCCACCTCTAGCCACCAACAGCACCGTGGGCAGCAACATGGACATCCATATGTGCAGGGCAATTTATCCATCAGGCACACGGGAGTATCAGCAGCGGCAGCTAATTGTGTAGTATTAATATATCTCCAATACATGTGGGAGTGCCAGTAGTGTCTTCGGTGCAGAGGTGCAGGTGGTGTAATCAGTGCAGGAGTGCTGGCAGTATCCCCAGCGCAGGGGTGCCAGCAGTGTCAGCAGTCAGGGGTGCCGGCAGTGTGGGAGTGCCGGAAGTGTCCTCGGTGCAGAAGTGCTGGCAGTGTCGGCAGTGTAGGAGGTGTCCTCAGTGCAGGAGTGCTGGCAGTATCCCCAGTGCAGTTGTGCCGGCAGTGTCCTCAGTGCAGGAGTGTCGACAGTGTGGGAGTGCCAGAAGTGTCCTCGGTGCAGGGGTGTCGGCAGTGCCGGCAGTATGCTCAGTGCAGGGGTGCCGGTGACTTACTTACCTGCTGCAATGTTTTCAACCTGTTCGGTCCTAGCTCTGACGTCAAACACTCGCCCTGGACACACTTGCGTTTCTCTCACCATGCCTGCGTTTTTCTTACCACTCCCCGAAAACGGCTGCAAACGGTGAGTTGCCCAGGAACGCCCTCCGCCTGTCAATCTTCATGCGATTGGTGCTGCGATCGCTTTTTTCGGTCCCAGCGTCGTTGCCCTGCGATGGCCATGCGTGCACATAGCAGCCGCCGCACATGCGCAGCACGGACCCGATTGCAGCTGTGCGAACGACGACATGCTGTGATCGAGTCGTAATGACCCCCTAAGTCCAGACCTACTTAGAAACTGCACAACATTTTTTACCATAGCAGGCCTGCACAAGCGATTGCAGCTTTGCTATGGGAAAAAACCAACCCTCATAGGTGGAGATTAGATGATTGCACGGGCTGCAAAAAGCAGCTTCGTGCGATCAACTCGTAATGAGGCCCTTTATTTGGAAATATTTTATCATTGCAAAATCTTATATGTTCTTTTACTCTCTAGCACTAAGGTTTTTCTTAACTTATTATTTAATTTCACTTTAGACTTCATTCACCTCTGTGCTATGAGCAACATATAGTAACATCCCCCAGCCAGGATAAAATCTGTACCCCCCAAGGAGTCTACTTCAAAGGCCTCTCACACTGTGATTTTCACACCTACACAATTAGCAATTACACTCTAAAGCTGGCCATACATCACAACGACCTGATTACAGTGTCTATTTAACAGCAATGTTGGTGGAAAGCTACGTTACGTGATGCACTGGACACCCAGTGGTGAAACTATGAATTGTCATGAATTGTCACAGCACAACATGATGGCCCAACAACAAAAGGAATTCATGTCATGCCAAATTTACTGCCATGGCACTCTTTTCAGAAAGGTAATAGTGGACACATCTGTATATTGCCTGAGCATTGAAGCTTTATGGCTTTGTGTACTGCATGCAGAATACAGGAAGGAAATTCCATATGCTGCTATATCAGTGACACTGGCCAACAAGCATTTTTCTTTTAATTAAACAAATTACTTGCAGGATGAGAGAGACACAAAGAAGAAAGATTGTGTGACAAAGAAAGAATAAGATGTAAGAAGGAGAGAGAATAAGAGAGATAAAAAGAGCCACAGAACAGCATCACTGTAGCCAAATTTTAATAAACTACAGTGAAGTAATTACAGTTTAACTTTTCAGGTATGAATTGTCTCTATTATAATTCTGATTTATGTTTTGATTACCCAGTGTTTTAAATCATGTTTGCATTGAGCTATTGATTATTTTCAATAATATAACAATATAAGCAGAATTGTGTTCTGAATTTTTCTAGTAACATTTGGGTCCTGACACAGCACCTGCTGTAGTGACCACTGGCTGATCCAGGGAGGGTGGGGTAGGCACAGGACCGTGCACCCCATGTTGTTTCTGGATTATTTTTTTTAACAGAGAGCAGCAGCACGGGTTCTGTCTCCATCATATTTCATTGAGCAGGCAGGCACTAGGACCTGTCTCGAGCGGAATGCACATTCTCTGTTTCTGGGGCAGGGCCACCCATGGTTATGCTGCTGGTGCCGAGAGCCCACTGTTATGAATATTAGAAGGGGTGTGCCTGGCTCCTTCACTGAGGTCCTGCACGGATCTCCACAGTGGCCTCTGCTGGCTCCTGACTATAGGTAGAAACGTCATCTGTCCCCTTCACACTCCACCAGTGATGAGGAGCAAGGAGCTGAGGCGGCAGAGTCGAAAGTGCTCTAAACAAACTGACCAGGTGAGTGTTGCATATAGGGTGATAGGGTGGGAGAGAGGGATGGTGGCAGGGCCCTGCTACTACTCTGTGGCATTATGTGTAAAGGGCACTAGTAATGCTCCGTGGCATTATATGTGTAAGGGGCGCTACTACTATGCCTGTGGGCACTATGTGTAAGGGGCGCTACTACTACTGTGTGGCTTAATGCACAAGGGGCATTACTACTGTGTGGGCATTATATGTAAGGGGTACTACTACTGTGTGGACATTATATGTAAGCAGCACTACTATTGTTTGCTGTCATTTTGTATAAGGAGTGCTACTACTACTATGTGGCTAAATGTGCAAGGGGCGTTACTACTGTATGGGTATTATGTGTAAGGGGCACTACTACTGTGTGGGCATTATATGTAAGGGGTACTACTACTGTGTGGACATTATATGTAAGCAGCACTACTATTGTTTGCTGTCATTTTGTATAAGGAGTGCTACTACTACTATGTGGCTAAATGTGCAAGGGGCGTTACTACTGTATGGGTATTATGTGTAAGGGGCACTACTACTGTGTTACACAATGTATAAGGGGCACTACTACTCTGTGGCATTATATGAAAGGGCCACTATTACATCTCTGGCATGATGTATAAGGGACACTATTACTACTCTGTGACATAGCGTGTAAAGGGCACTACTACTTTGTGGCTTAATGTGCAAGGGGCACAAGTACTGTGTGGCCAAAATGTGTAAGGGGCACGACTACTGTATAGGCATAATGTGTAAGGGCACTACTAATTCTCTGTGACGTTATGTGTAATGGATACTACTAATACTCTATGGCATTATATGTAAAGGCCACTACAACTGTGTGGATATAATGTGCAAGAGGCATTACTATTGTGTGGTGTACTATGCAAGGAGCACTAATACTTTGTGGCTTACGATGCAAGGAGCAATACTACTGTGTGGCATAACGTGCAAGGGACACTACTACTTTGTGGTATAATGTCTAAGGGGCACTACTACTAGGGGTGTGGCTCGCAAGGATGGCATATCTGGTGAGTCCATGCCCCTTGCAGTTAGGCTACACCCCATCTCCAGGACCATTTTCTTTACTTCTCTTTTTATATGTACTGAAGTTCATAGAGTTCATTGCATACTTAAAGTGTGTCCAAAAAGAAAACTTTTGTATTCAGTTCTGCAACCATAGCATGTGCACCAGATCCATACCACAAGTAAACAGTAACATATGCACTTGGTTTACACCAGGGGGTAGATTTACTAAAGCTTCTAAAAATGGAAATTGGAAGTGTTGCCTACAGCAACCAAGTACATTTTACAGATGGAGTCGCTCTCATCTAGTGCAGCTCCATCGCACACGAGCGCTCCCAACGTGACTAGGCTATCTGTCTGCCTAGTCACGCCGGGAGCATACAGAGTCGTTCCTATTTTAGTGAATGGGGCGCGCATGTGCCCAGGCACAGATGGAGCCACGATTAGCGTGGCTCCTTCTGTACTGTAGCTATCATTTCTCTACTGTGTTGTAGAAAATGCTAGACAGAATCTGATTGGTTGATACAGTATGGGCAATACTTGCATTTGTTTATTTTAGAGGTTTTAGTAAATCTACCCCCAAATGCTAAGAGTAATGCTTCTTTATGATGGTACTCAGCCGTACGCAGCACTGGCACCTTTTTACCTTTTTTTATATCAATGCTAATTATTTTGACATTTCTGTAAATAGGAACATAAATCAGGAAAATCATTGCAGAACAAAAATTAAAGTTAGCATCTGAAAATCTATCCAGAGTATAGAAGCTACTATAAACTAGTGATGTGCACCGGACATTTTTCGGGTTTTGTGTTTTGGTTTTGGATTCGGTTCCACGGCCGTGTTTTGGATTCGGACGCGTTTTGGCAAAACCTCACCGAAATTTTTTTGGCGGATTCGGGTGTGTTTTGGATTCGGGTGTTTTAAAAAAAAAAAACCTTTAAAACAGCTTAAATCATAGAATTTGGGGGTCATTTTGATCCCATAGTATTATTAACATCAATAACCATAATTTCCACTCATTTCCAGTCTATTCTGAACACCTCACACCTCACAATATTATTTTTAGTCCTAAAATTTGCACCGAGGTCGCTGGATGGCTAAGCTAAGCGACACAAGTGACCGACACAAACACCTGGCCCATCTATGAGAGGCACTGCAGTGTCAGGCAGGATAGCACTTCAAAAAATTGTCCCCAAACAGCACATGATGCAAAGAAAAAAAGAGGCGCACCAAGGTCGCTGTGTGACTAAGCTAAGCGACACAAGTAGCCGACACAAACACCTGGCCCATCTAGGAGTGGCACTGCAGTGTCAGACAGGATGGCACTTCCAAAAAATAGTCCCCAAACAGCACATGATGCAAAGAAAAAAGAGGCACACCAAGGTCGCTGTGTGACTAAGCTAAGCGACACAAGTGGCTGACACAAACACCTGGCCCATCTAGGAGTGGCACTGCAGTGTCAGGCAGGATGGCACTTCAAAAAAATAGTCCCCAAACAGCACATGATGCAAAGAAAAATGAAAGAAAAAAGAGGTGCAAGATGGAATTGTCCTTGGGCCCTCCCACCCACCCTTATGTTGTATAAACAGGACATGCACACTTTAACGAACCCATCATTTCAGCGACAGGGTCTGCCACACGACTGTGACTGAAATGACTGGTTGGTTTGGGCCCCCACCAAAAAAGAAGCAATCAATCTCTCCTTGCACAAACTGGCTCTACAGAGGCAAGATGTCCACCTCATCATCATCCTCCGATTCCTCACCCCTTTCACTGTGTACATCCCCCTCCTCACAGATTATTAATTCATCCCCACTGGAATCCACTATCTCAGGTCCCTGTGTACTTTCTGAAGGAAATTGCTGGTGAATGTCTCCACGGAGGAATTGATTATAATTCATTTTTGATGAACATCATCTTCTCCACATTTTGTAAAAGTAACCTCGTACGCCGATTGCTGACAAGGTGAGCGGCTGCACTAAACACTCTTTCGGAGTACACACCGTAGGGAGGGCAACCTAGGTAGAATAAAGCCAGTTTGTGCAAGGGCCTCCAAATTGCCTCTTTTTCCTGCCAGTATACGTACGGACTGTCTGACGTGCCTACTTGGATGCGGTCACTCATATAATCCTCCACCATTCTTTCAATGGTGACAGAATCATATGCAGTGACAGTAGACGATATGTCAGTAATCGTTGCCGGGTCCTTCAGTCCGGACCAGATGTCAGCACTCGCTCCAGACTGCCCTGCATCACCGCCAGCGGGTGGGCTCGGAATTCTTAGCCTTTTCCTCGCACCCCCAGTTGCGGGAGAATGTGAAGGAGGAGCTGTTGACGGGTCACGTTCCGCTTGACTTGACAATTTTCTCACCAGCAGGTCTTTGAACCTCTGCAGACTTGTGTCTGCCGGAAAGAGAGATACAACGTAGGTTTTAAATCTAGGATCGAGCACGTTGGCCAAAATGTAGTGCTCTGATGTCAACAGATTGACCACCCGTGAATCCTGGTTAAGCGAATTAAGGGCTCCATCCACAAGTCCCACATGCCTAGCGGAATCGCTCTGTTTTAGCTGCTCCTTCAATGTCTCCAGCTTCTTCTGCAAAAGCCTGATGAGGGGAATGACCTGACTCAGGCTGGCAGTGTCTGAACTGACTTCACGTGTGGCAAGTTCAAAGGGTTGCTGAACCTTGCACAACGTTGAAATCATTCTCCACTGAGCTTGAGTCAGGTGCATTCCCCCTCCTTTGCCTATATTGTGAGAAGATGTATAGGCTTGAATGGCCTTTTGCTGCTCCTCCATCCTCTGAAGCATATAGAGGGTTGAATTCCACCTCGTTACCACCTCTTGCTTCAGATGATGGCAGGGCAGGTTCAGGAATGTTTGGTGGTGCTCCAGTCTTCGGCACGCGGTGGCTGAATGCCGAAATTGGTCCACAATTCTTCAGGCCACCGACAGCATCTCTTGCACACCCCTGTCGTTTTTTAAATAATTCTGCACCACCAAATTCAATGTATGTGCAAAACATGGGACGTGCTAGAATTTGCCCAGATGTAATGCACGCACAATATTGGTGGCGTTGTCCGATGTCACAAATCCCCAGGAGAGTCCAATTGGGGTAAGCCATTCTGCGATGATGTTCCTCAGTTTCCGTAAGAGGTTGTCAACTGTGTGCCTCTTATGGAAAGCGGTGATACAAAGCGTAGCCTGCCTAGGAACGAGTTGGCATTTGCGAGATGCTGCTACTGGTGCCGCCGCTGCTGTTCTTGCTGTGGGAGGCAATACATCTACCCAGTGGGCTGTCACAGTCATATAGTCCTGAGTCTGCCCTGCTCCACTTGTCCACATGTCCGTGGTTAAGTGGACATTGGGTACAACTGCATTTTTTAGGACACTGGTGACTCTTTTTCTGACATCTGTGTACATTTTCGGTATCGCCTGCCTAGAGAAATGGAACCTAGATGGTATTTGGTACCGGGGACACAGTACCTCAATCAAGTCTCTAGTTGCCTCTGAATTAACGATGGATACCGGAATCACGTTTCTCACCACCCAGGCTGACAAGACCTGAGTTATCCGCTTTGCAGCATGATGACTGCTGTGATATTTCATGTTCCTCGCAAAGGACTGTTGGACAGTCAATTGCTTACTGGAAGTAGTACAAGTGGTCTTCCGACTTCCCCTCTGGGATGACGATCGACTCCCAGCAGCTACAACAGCAGCGCCAGCAGCAGTAGGCGTTACACTCAAGGATGCATCGGAGGAATCCCAGGCAGGAGAGGACTCGTCAGACTTGCCAGTGACATGGCCTGCAGGACTATTGGCTTTCCTGTGTAAGGAGGAAATTGACACTGAGGGAGTAGGTGGTGTGTTTTGCAGGAGCTTGGTTACAAGAGGAAGGGATTTAGTGGTCAGTGGACTGCTTCCGCTGTCATCCAAAGTTTTTGAACTTGTCACTGACTTATGATGAATGCGCTGCAGGTGACGTATAAGGGAGGATGTTCCGAGGTGGCTAACGTCCTTACCCCTACTTATTACAGCTTGACAAAGGCAACACACGGCTTGACACCTGTTGTCCGCATTTGTGTTGAAATACATCCACACCAAAGAGCTGATTTTTTTTGTATTTTGACCAGGCATGTCAATGGCCATATTCGTCCCACGGACAACAGGTGTCTCCCTGGGTGCCTGATTTAAACAAACCACCTCACCATCAGAATCCTCCTTGTCAATTTCCTCCCCAGCGCCAGCAACACCCATATCCTCATCCTGGTGTACTTCAACAGTGACATGTTCAATTTGACTATCAGGAACTGGACTGCGGGTGCTCCTTCCAGCACTTGCAGGGGGCGTGCAAATGGTGGAAGGTGCAAGCTCTTCCCGTCCAGTGTTGGGAAGGTCAGGCATCGCAACCGACACAATTGGACTCTCCTTGGGGATTTGTGATTTAGAAGAACGCACAGTTCTTTGCTGTGCTTTTGCCAGCTTAAGTCTTTTCATTTTTCTAGCGAGAGGATGAGTGCTTCCATCCTCATGTGAAGCTGAACCACTAGCCATGAACATAGGCCAGGGCCTCAGCCGTTCCTTGCCACTCCGTGTCGTAAATGGCATATTGGCAAGTTTACGCTTCTCATCAGACGCTTTCAATTTTGATTTTTGGGTCATTTTACTGAACTTTTGTTTTTTGGATTTTACATGCTCTCTACTATGACATTGGGCATCGGCCTTGGCAGACGACGTTGATGGCATTTCATCGTCTCGGCCATGACTAGTGGCAGCAGCTTCAGCACGAGGTGGAAGTGGATCTTGATATTTCCCTATTTTTTTAACCTCCACATTTTTGTTCTCCATTTTTGAATGTGTGGAATTATATGCCAGTATCAATAGCAATGGCCTACTACTATATATAATGCGCACAACTGAAATGCACCACAGGTATAGAATGTAGATGTATAGTATACTTGACGACACAGAGGTAGGTACAGCAGTGGCCTTCCGTACCGTACTGCTATATATACTGGTGGTCTCTGTCAGCAAACTGCAAAACTAAAATGCACCACAGGTATAGAATGTAGATGGATAGTATACTTGACGACACAGAGGTAGGTACAGCAGTGGCCTTCCGTACCGTACTGCTATATATACTGGTGGTCACTGTGTCAGCAAAATGCAAAACTAAAATGCACCACAGGTATAGAATGTAGATGGATAGTATACTTGACGACATAGGGGTAGGTACAGCAGTGGCCTTCCGTACTGTACTGCTTTATATACTGGTGGTCACTGTCAGCAAACTGCAAAACTAAAATGCACCACAGGTATAGAATGTAGATGGATAGTATACTTGACGACACAGAGGTAGGTACAGCAGTGGCCTTCCGTACCGTACTGCTATATATACTGGTGGTCACTGTGTCAGCAAACTGCAAAACTAAAATGCACCACAGGTACAGAATGTAGATGGATAGTATACTTGACGACACAGAGGTAGGTACAGCAGTGGCCTTCTGTACCGTACTGCTATATATACTGGTGGTCACTGTGTCAGCACACTGCACAACTGAAATGCACCACAGGTATAGAATCTAGATGGATAGTATACTTGACGACACAGAGGTAGGTACAGCAGTGGCCTTCCGTACCGTACTGCTATATATACTGGTGGTCACTGTCAGCAAAATGCTAAACTTAAATGCACCACAGGTATAGAATGTAGATGGATAATATACTTGATGACACAGAGGTAGGTACAGCAGTGGCCTTCCGTACCGTACTGCTATATATACTGGTGGTCACTGTGTCAGCAAACTGCAAAACTAAAATGCACCACAGGTATAGAATGTAGATGGAAAATATACTTGATGACACAGAGGTAGGTACAGCAGTGGCCTTCCGTACCGTACTGCTATATATACTGGTGGTCACTGTGTCAGCAAATTGCACAACTGAAATGCACCACAGGTATAGAATCTAGATGGATAGTATACTTGAGGACACAGAGGTAGGTACAGCAGTGGCCTTCCGTACCGTACTGCTATATATACTGGTGGTCACTGTCAGTAAACTGCAAAACTAAAATGCACCACAGGTATAGAATGTAGATGGATAGTATACTTAATGACGACACAGAGGTAGGTACAGCAGTGGCCTTCCGTACCGTACTGCTATATATACTGGTGGTCACTGTGTCAGCAAACTGCACAACTGAAATGCACCACAGGTATAGAATCTAGATGGATAGTATACTTGACGACACAGAGGTAGGTACAGCAGTGGCCTTCCGTACCGTACTGCTATATATACTGGTGGTCACTTTCAGCAAACTGCAAAACTAAAATGCACCACAGGTATAGAATGTAGATGGATAGTATACTTGACGAAACAGAGGTAGGTACAGCAGTGGCCTTCTGTACCGTACTGCTATATATACTGGTGGTCACTGTGTCAGCAAACTGCACAACTGAAATGCACCACAGGTATAGAATCTAGATGGTTAGTATATTTGACAACACAGAGGTAGGTACAGCAGTGGCCTACTGTACCGTAATGCTATATATTATATACTGGAGGTCAGCAAACTGTGCAAAACTGAAATGCACCACAGGTATGGATGGATAGTATACTTGATGACACAGAGGTAGGTACAGCAGTGGCCTACTGTACCGTAATGCTATATATTATATACTGGTGGTCAGCAAACTGTGCAAAACTTAAATGCACCACAGGTATGGATGGATAGTATACTTGACGACACAGAGGTAGGTGCAGCAGTGGCCTTCTGTACCGTACTCCTATATATTATATACTGGTGGTCAGCAAAATTATGCACTGTACTCCTACTATATACTAGTGATGAGCGGGTTCGGTTTCTCGGAAACCGAACCCCCCCGAACTTCACGCTTTTTACACGGGTCCGAGGCAGACTCGGATCTTCCCGCCTTGCTCGGTTAACCCGAGCGCGCCCGAACGTCATCATCCCGCTGTCGGATTCTCGCGAGACTCGGATTCTATATAAGGAGCCGCGCATCGCCGCCATTTTCACACGTGCATTGAGATTGATAGGGAGAGGACGTGGCTGGCGTCCTCTCCGTTTAGAGTAGACTAGAGAGTAGTAGAGACACTTGATTTACTAATTTTGGGGAGCATATTAGGAGTACTACTTGCTGATAGTGTGACCAGTGACCACCAGTTTAATTAATCCGTTCTCTGCCTGAAAAAAAACGATACACAGTGTGACACAGTCACATACCATATCTGTGCTCAGCCTCAGTGTGCCCTCAGTGTGCTGCATCATCTATGTAATACTGTATATCTGACTGTGCTGAGTGCTCACTGCTCACACAGCTTAATTGTGGGGGAGACTGGGGAGCAGTTATAGCAGGAGTACATATTTTAACAGTGCACACTTTTGCTGCCAGAGTGCCACTGCCAGTGTGACTGACCAGTGACCACTGACCACCAGTATATTGTGATTGTCTGCCTGAAAAAGTTAAACACTCGTCGTGTGGTGTTTTTATTCTATAAACGCATTCTGCTGACAGTGTCCAGCAGGTCCGTCATTATATAATATATACCTGTCCGGCTGCAGTAGTGATATATATATATTTTTTATATCATTATCATCCAGTCTATATTAGCACTGCAGCAGACGCAGTACGGTAGTCCACGGCTGTAGCTACCTTTGTGTCGGCAGTCGCTCGTCCATCCATAATTGTATACCACCTACCCGTGGTGTTTTTTTTTCTTCTATCTTCTTGATACTAGTAGCTTACTTTAGGAGTCTGCAGTGCTGAGCTGACAGTGTCCAGCAGGTCCGTCATTATATAATATATACCTGTCCGGCTGCAGTAGTGATATATATATATTTTATATCTCATTATCATCCAGTCTATATTAGCAGCAGACGCAGTACGGTAGTCCACGGCTGTAGCTACCTCTGTGTCAGCAGTCGCTCGTCCATCCATAATTGTATACCACCTACCCGTGGTGTTTTTTTTTTTCTATCTTCTTGATACTAGTAGCTTACTTTAGGAGTCTGCAGTGCTGAGCTGACAGTGTCCAGCAGGTCCGTCATTATATAATATATACCTGTCCGGCTGCAGTAGTGATATATATATATATTTTATATCTCATTATCATCCAGTCTATATTAGCAGCAGACGCAGTACGGTAGTCCACGGCTGTAGCTACCTCTGTGTCGGCAGTCGCTCGTCCATCCATAATTGTATACCACCTACCTGTGGTGTTTTTTTTTTTCTATCTTCTTGATACTACTAGTAGCTTACTTTAGGAGTCTGCAGTGCTGAGCTGACAGTGTCCAGCAGGTCCGTCATTATATAATATATACCTGTCCGGCTGCAGTAGTGATATATATATATTTTATATCTCATTATCATCCAGTCTATATTAGCAGCAGACGCAGTACGGTAGTCCACGGCTATAGCTACCTCTGTGTCGGCAGTCGCTCGTCCATCCATAATTGTATACCACCTACCCGTGGTGTTTTTTTTTTTTCTATCTTCTTGATACTAGTAGCTTACTTTAGGAGTCTGCAGTGCTGAGCTGTCAGTGTCCAGCAGGTCCGTCATTATATAATATATACCTGTCCGGCTGCAGTAGTGATATATATATATTTTATATCACATTATCATCCAGTCTATATTAGCAGCAGACGCAGTACGGTAGTCCATGGCTGTAGCTACCTCCGTGTCGGCAGTCGCTCGTCCATCCATAATTGTATACCACCTACCCGTGGTGTTTTTTTTTTTTCTATCTTCTTGATACTAGTAGCTTAGTTTAGGAGTCTGCAGTGCTGAGCTGACAGTGTCCAGCAGGTCCGTCATTATATAATATATACCTGTCCGGCTGCAGTAGTGATATATATATATTTTATATCTCATTATCATCCAGTCTATATTAGCAGCAGACGCAGTACGGTAGTCCACGGCTGTAGCTACCTCTGTGCCGGCAGTCGCTCATCCATCCATAATTGTATACCACCTACCCGTGGTGTTTTTTTTTTTTTCTATCTTCTTGATACTAGTAGCTTACTTTAGGAGTCTGCAGTGCTGAGCTGACAGTGTCCAGCAGGTCCGTCATTATATAATATATACCTGTCCGGCTGCAGTAGTGATATATATATATATATTTTTTATATCATTATCATCCAGTCTATATTAGCAGCAGACGCAGTACGGTAGTCCACGGCTGTAGCTACCTCTGTGTCGGCAGTCGCTCGTCCATCCATAAGTATACTAGTATCCATCCATCTCCATTGTTTACCTGAGGTGCCTTTTAGTTGTGCCTATTAAAATATGGAGAACAAAAATGTTGAGGTTCCAAAAATAGGGAAAGATCAAGATCGACTTCCACCTCGTGCTGAAGCTGCTGCCACTAGTCATGGCCGAGACGATGAAATGCCAGCAACGTCGTCTGCCAAGGCCGATGCCCAATGTCATAGTACAGAGCATGTAAAATCCAAAACACCAAATATCAGTAAAAAAAGGACTCAAAAATCTAAAATAAAATTGTCGTCGGAGATGCGTAAACTTGCCAATATGCCATTTACCACACGGAGTGGAAAGGAACGGCTGAGGCCCTGGCCTATGTTCATGGCTAGTGGTTCAGCTTCACATGAGGATGGAAGCACTCAGCCTCTCGCTAGAAAAATGAAAAGACTCAAGCTGGCAAAAGCACAGCAAAGAACTGTGCGTTCTTCGAAATCACAAATCCACAAGGAGAGTCCAATTGTGTCGTTTGCGATGCCTGACCTTCCCAACACTGGACGTGAAGAGCATGCGCCTTCCACCATTTGCACGCCCCCTGCAAGTGCTGGAAGGAGCACCCGCAGTCCAGTTCCTGATAGTCAGATTGAAGATGTCAGTGTTGAAGTACACCAGGATGAGGAGGATATGGGTGTTGCTGGCGCTGGGGAGGAAATTGACCAGGAGGATTCTGATGGTGAGGTGGTTTGTTTAAGTCAGGCACCCGGGGAGACACCTGTTGTCCGTGGGAGGAATAGGGCCATTGACATGCCTGGTGAAAATACCAAAAAAATCAGCTCTTCGGTGTGGAAGTATTTCAACAGAAATGCGGACAACATTTGTCAAGCCGTGTATTGTCTTTGTCAAGCTGTAATAAGTAGGGGTAAGGACGTTAACCACCTCGGAACATCCTCCCTTATACGTCACCTGCAGCGCATTCATCATAAGTCAGTGACAAGTTCAAAAACTTTGGGCGACAGCGGAAGCAGTCCACTGACCAGTAAATCGCTTCCTCTTGTAACCAAGCTCACGCAAACCACCCCACCAACTCCCTCAGTGTTAATTTCCTCCTTCCCCAGGAATGCCAATAGTCCTGCAGGCCATGTCACTGGCAATTATGACGAGTCCTCTCCTGCCTGGGATTCCTCCGATGCATCCTTGCGTGTAACGCCTACTGCTGCTGGCGCTGCTGTTGTTGCTGCTGGGAGTCGATGGTCATCCCAGAGGGGAAGTCGTACTCGTAAGACCACTTTTACTACTTCCACCAAGCAATTGACTGTCCAACAGTCCTTTGCGAGGAAGATGAAATATCACAGCAGTCATCCTGCTGCAAAGCGGATAACTGAGGCCTTGGCATCCTGGGCGGTGAGAAACGTGGTTCCGGTATCCATCATTACTGCAGAGGCAACTAGAGACTTGTTGGAGGTACTGTGTCCCCGGTACCAAATACCATCTAGGTTCCATTTCTCTAGGCAGGCGATACCGAAAATGTACACAGACCTCAGAAAAAGACTCACCAGTGTCCTAAAAAATGCAGTTGTACCCAATGTCCACTTAACCACGGACATGTGGACAAGTGGAGCAGGGCAGGGTCAGGACTATATGACTGTGACAGCCCACTGGGTAGATGTATGGACTCCCGCCGCAAGAACAGCAGCGGCGGCACCAGTAGCAGCATCTCGCAAACGCCAACTCTTTCCTAGGCAGGCTACGCTTTGTATCACCGCTTTCCAGAATACGCACACAGCTAAAAAATTCTTACGGCAACTGAGGAAGATCATCGCAGAATGGCTTACCCCAATTGGACTCTCCTGTGGATTTGTGGCATCTGACAACGCCAGCAATATTGTGTGTGCATTAAATCTGGGCAAATTCCAGCACGTCCCATGTTTTGCACATACAGTGAATTTGGTGGTGCAGAATTATTTAAAAAACGAGACGGGCGTGCAAGAGATGCTGTCGGTGGCCAGAAGAATTGCGGGACACTTTCGGCGTACAGGCACCACGTACAGAAGACTGGAGCACCACCAAAAACGCCTGAACCTGCCCTGCCATCATCTGAAGCAAGAAGTGGTAACGAGGTGGAATTCAACCCTCTATATGCTTCAGAGGTTGGAGGAGCAGCAAAAGGCCATTCAAGCCTATACAACTGAGCACGATATAGGAGGTGGAATGCACCTGTCTCAAGCGCAGTGGAGAATGATTTCAACGTTGTGCAAGGTTCTGCAACCTTTTGAACTTGCCACACGTGAAGTCAGTTCAGACACTGCCAGCCTGAGTCAGGTCATTCCCCTCATCAGGCTTTTGCAGAAGAAGCTGGAGACATTGAAGGAGGAGCTAACACAGAGCGATTCCGCTAGGCATGTGGGACTTGTGGATGGAGCCCTTAATTCGCTTAACAAGGATTCACGGGTGGTCAATCTGTTGAAATCAGAGCACTACATTTTGGCCACCGTGCTCGATCCTAGATTTAAAACCTACCTTGGATCTCTCTTTCCGGCAGACACAAGTCTGCTGGGGTTCAAAGAACTGCTGGTGACAAAATTGTCAAGTCAAGCGGAACGCGACCTGACAACATCTCCTCCTTCACATTCTCCCGCAACTGGGGGTGCGAGGAAAAGGCTCAGAATTCCGAGCCCACCCGCTGGCGGTGATGCAGGGCAGTCTGGAGCGACTGCTGATGCTGACATCTGGTCCGGACTGAAGGACCTGACAACGATTACGGACATGTCGTCTACTGTCACTGCATATGATTCTCTCCCCATTGAAAGAATGGTGGAGGATTATATGAGTGACCGCATCCAAGTAGGCACGTCAGACAGTCCGTACTTATGCTGGCAGGAAAAAGAGGCAATTTGGAGGCCCTTGCACAAACTGGCTTTATTCTACCTAAGTTGCCCTCCCACAAGTGTGTACTCCGAAAGAGTGTTTAGTGCCGCCGCTCACCTTGTCAGCAATCGGCGTACGAGGTTACATCCAGAAAATGTGGAGAAGATGATGTTCATTAAAATGAATTATAATCAATTCCTCCGTGGAGACATTCACCAGCAGCAATTGCCTCCACAAAGTACACAGGGAGCTGAGATGGTGGATTCCAGTGGGGACGAATTGATAATCTGTGAGGAGGGGGATGTACACGGTGATATATCGGAGGATGATGATGAGGTGGACATCTTGCCTCTGTAGAGCCAGTTTGTGCAAGGAGAGATTAATTGCTTCTTTTTTGGTGGGGGTCCAAACCAACCCGTCATTTCAGTCACAGTCGTGTGGCAGACCCTGTCACTGAAATGATGGGTTGGTTAAAGTGTGCATGTCCTGTTTATACAACATAAGGGTGGGTGGGAGGGCCCAAGGACAATTCCATCTTGCACCTCTTTTTTCTTTCATTTTTCTTTGCGTCATGTGCTGTTTGGGGGGTGTTTTTTGGAAGGGCCATCCTGCGTGACACTGCAGTGCCACTCCTAGATGGGCCAGGTGTTTGTGTCGGCCACTAGGGTCGCTTAGCTTACTCACACAGCTACCTCATTGCGCCTCTTTTTTTCTTTGCGTCATGTGCTGTTTGGGGAGTGTTTTTTGGATGGGCCATCCTGCGTGACACTGCAGTGCCACTCCTAGATGGGCCAGGTGTTTGTGTCGGCCACTAGGGTCGCTTAGCTTACTCCCACAGCTACCTCATTGCACCTCTTTTTTTCTTTGCGTCATGTGCTGTTTGGGGAGTGTTTTTTGGAAGGGCCATCCTGCGTGACACTGCAGTGCCACTCCTAGATGGGCCAGGTATTTGTGTCGGCCACTAGGGTCGCTTAGCTTACTCACACAGCTACCTCATTGCGCCTCTTTTTTTCTTTGCGTCATGTGCTGTTTGGGGAGTGTTTTTTGGAAGGGCCATCCTGCGTGACACTGCAGTGCCACTCCTAGATGGGCCAGGTGTTTGTGTCGGCCACTTGGGTCGCTTAGCTTAGCCATCCAGCGACCTCGGTGCAAATTTTAGGACTAAAAATAATATTGTGAGGTGTGAGGTGTTCAGAATAGACTGAAAATGAGTGGAAATTATGGTTATTGAGGTTAATAATACTTTGGGATCAAAATGACCCCCAAATTCTATGATTTAAGCTGTTTTTTAGGGTTTTTTGAAAAAAACACCCGGATCCAAAACACACCCGAATCCGACAAAAAAAATTCGGTGAGGTTTTGCCAAAACGCGTTCGAACCCAAAACACGGCCGCGGAACCGAACCCAAAACCAAAACACAAAACCCGAAAAATTTCCGGTGCTCATCACTACTATATACTACACAATGCAGCACAGATATGGAGTGTTTTTCAGGCAGATAACGTATACTGGTGGTCACTGGTCAGCAAAACTCTGCACTGTACTCCTCCTATATAATATTATACTGTTGGTCCCCAGTCCCCACAATAAAGCAGTGTGAGCACAGATATATGCAGCACACTGAGCACAGATATGGAGTGTTTTTCAGGCAGACAACGTATACTGGTGGTCACTGTCAGCAGAACTCTGCACTGTACTCCTCCTATATAATACAGCTGCTCCCCAGTCCCCACAATTAAGCAGTGTGAGCACAGATATATGCAGCACACTGAGCACAGATAAGGAGCTTTCATTTCAGGCAGAGAACGGATAAAACTGGTGGTCACTGATCAGCAAAACTCTGCACTGTACTCCTCCTATATTAATATACAGCTGCTCCCCATTCCCCACAATTAAGATATAAGCAAGCACAAATATTTGCATCAACGATAAATAAACGGAGAGGACGCCAGCCACGTCCTCTCCCTAACATTTCCAATGCACGAGTGAAAATGGCGGCGACGCGCGGCTGCTTATATAGAATCCGAATCTCGCGAGAATCCGACAGCGGGATGATGATGTTCGGGCGCGCTCGGGTTAACCGAGCCATACGGGAGAATCCGAGTATGCCTCGGACCCGTGTAAAATGGGTGAAGTTCGGGGGGGTTCGGTTTCCGAGTAACCGAACCCGCTCATCACTACTATAAACATAGTATGACATCAACCTTTAAGTTTAGGTGAGTACAGATACCTTTTTTTCTGAGTATTGGTTCCTTTTTCATGCAATTTTATTTTTTAAAAGCTCTGATTAGTCTTAAACATTAGTGCCACAAATAACCAATTCGTACACAATATATTATTATAATTAAATGTCTGAACAGATATTAATATAAGTGAAAGACATATTTACCATGTAAAATACACTTAAATGAAGACAGAAACACACTTATACTGTAAAACTACAAATTAATTTCAATTAAATACAAACAACCATTGTCTTTCATTTAAAAAATCAAAGACGGTTATTCTCAGCTGATGTGTTGTGAATACAAGTATCAATGAATTCATGCAAATATATCAGTGTTTTATATACATGTCAATCTTTATACATTACTCCCTCATCTAGCACAGGCAGGCGGTAGTTTTTATGGTGCGACTGAGGGTAGCAACTCAAGACACACCAAGCAGGATTGTTTGCTCTAAAGATGCACAAAGTGGGCATCTCAGTCCTTGCACATTCATATGGCACAACTGTACACCGGGGTAAGGGCTATTACAAGTATTAGTATAAAGTCGCAGACGTGACTGTTGCAAAAGAGATTGTGACTCTGAATCAGCACCAATAAATGCTGATTTGATTTACAGACCTAATTCAGAGATGCACAAAAACCCAACGTACAATTATAAGAAAAGCCTTCTTCGGCTTTTGCATTTTTTAGTCAGCTGCTGCATACAAAGATGCAACTGCTGTGCTATAGCATGTGTCTCTGAATCAGCCCCAGAGCACCATTCCTGCTGGGATGGGACAACATGGGACATTTGATTTGCTATCCCCTTAGGTTTAAACAAGCCTAAATAAATGTTTTTAAATACAGTATTAAGGCCTCCATATAATACCAGTGCTTATTATCAGTGGCAAATTTTAGTCCACCCCCACCTAGTAAAATTTGCCACTCCCCTGTAAGCCCCCAGTACTGCAGTATGTGTAGCAGTGGTTTCTCCCCCTGTGTATGCCAGTCAGAACTGCCAGTAGCACAAAGCACTTCCAATGGGAAGCTGCGTCTGCTTTCATTACAGCAGTCTATTTTGGATTCTAGGGGCTGCAGCCCCTAGCCGGTGCCATTTTTCTGTACATGCATCAATTTTTATTGTGGGTTTTTCCCCTGTGCTTTTGTTGTACATGCGCAAAGGAAAGGGACCACGTGCCACCACTGTTGAGCCAATGGACTGCAGCCCGTGCAGCCCCCTTGTAGTAAAAAGGTAAGAGTCACCTGTGGCATATTTTGTTCAGTTTCACTATAATGCTAACGCATGTACCACCGGTTTGTAACATAGCTGACCTCTCTGGAGAAGTCTAGCAATGTCATCCTTCTTGATGGCCTCCACTCTGTTGCTGGCAGCCTATCACTACCAGTGATGGGCTGCTGTGTAATGCACATGTGTCACAGCAATCTGTGCATGCGTATTGCACTTTCACCTGGCATGGGCTCAGCAAAGGCTTTAGAGTAGTTGGAAATGCTTTTGCTAGGTACCCATTCCCGGCAGCCGTGCCTATACCACTACTGTTATCTGTAAATGGTGCAAGTGGTAAAGTGGTAACTAAGATTACTGCTGCCTGATAAGCACATAACAATAGCTCTTTTTATTGATTGCTCATTGTTAAGTGGATCCAAGATTCCAAGGAACCAAGACATGTTCGAACAGTTGGCCTACAGCATGATCAACATGTCAACAGTGATCATGTTGACATTCATCATGTCTACCCAGATGATATGTCAACATGAGTTGTCAGCAAACCATTGTTGGTGGTCTAGTGTCCTCTCACCTTCTAGCGGTGGCAGCAATGGGCCCAGCAAATTTTTCTGTGACCCAGAGGTGCTGTCACAGTAACTTCCTGCATGGACCTATGAGCCGAAAGCATTCAGATATTTATTTATTTATTTATTTATTATGTATTAACAGTTTCTTATATAGCGCAGCATATTTCATTATGCTCTACAATTTTATTATTATTTATTTATTATCAGTTATTTATATAGCGCACACATATTCCGCAGTGCTTTACAGAGAATCAGAGCCGGCCCTAGACATAGGAAAACAAGGCAAATGCCTAGGGCATATGGAATGCCTAGGGGCATAAGCAGCTTCTGCTGATTAAAATTATATGCAGCATGCCTATATTCTGTGTGTGACTGCCGCTTTATCTGCATACGAAATGGTACGTTACAGTATATTCCTGGAAAACACCGTAATGTAGCATTTCATATGTAGAGACAGCCACAGTTGCAAACAGCATATAGGCATGTTGCATATCATTTTAATAAGCAGAAGCTGCTTGTGCATCCTAGTCACATAGTAATGCAAATAAGACGCATTTTCATCAAAAAAAGGCACCCAACGTTAGCAGAGCTGCCAGCTGACTCATACCAGGTATCTCCTGCTACATGGCATATTGAGGCAAGATGTATGAGGACACATCTGTATGCAAGCAAAGGCAGAGGTCACAGTGTTAGTGGCTGTGTGAGTGCTGTGTGCAGGAAGGTTGGTTGTGCAATAGTGTACAGCATATGTGTAAGGGACATTATGGGGTAAATTTACTAAGATGGGAGTTCTATTTAAGATGGGATGTTGCCCATAGCAACCAATCACATTTCAGGTTTTATCTTCTAGAAGGTGCTAGATAAATGAGAAGTAGAGTCTGATTGGTTGCTATGGGCAACATCCCATCTTAAATAGAACTCCCATCTTAGTAAATTTACCCCTATGTGTGTCATTATGTGTATAAGGGCATTAATAATGTGCGACATATGTGAAAGGGACATTATGTGTGTCATGTGTATAATGGCGTTAATAATGTGCGACTTATGTGTAAGGGACATTATGTGTATAACAGCATTAATAAAGGTTGGCATATTGTGTAAGGTGCATTATGTTTATAAGGACATTAATAATGTGTGTAAGGGGCATTACTGTGATATTATGTGTATAAATGCATTACTAATGGATGACATTATGTGTATAAGGTACACTACTGTGTGGCGTAACATATAGAAAGGGCACTGTGTGGTATTATGTGAATAAAGAGCAATATTGTATGGTGTAATGTGAATAAGGAGCAATCCAGTGTGATGTAATGTTAATAAGGGGCAATACTGTGAGGAGTAGCATATATCTGGTAAAGTGATACTACTGTGTGATGTAACATGAATTAGGGACACTCTCGCATGATAAAATGTGAATATAGTTGGTACTGTGTGGTGTAATTTGAATTGGGGGTACTATTGTGTGGCCATGCCCCTTCAAAGCAAGAACCCTTTTTTGGGCTGTGCACTGAATATGCGCACTGTACCTATTTAAAATATAGGGGGTAGGAGCACCAAAATGAGGACTGCTGTGGATGAGGGATGATGGTGCTGGGAAAGGGGTGCAGGGTCAGAGGCGGAACTAGCGGCGGTGCTAGGGGGCACCAGCCAAAATCTTGCCTAGGGCATCATATTGGTTAGGGCCGGCTCTGCAGAGAATACTTGGCCATTCACATCAGTGCCTGCCCCAGAGGAGCCAATTAACCTACCAGTATATTTTTAGACTATGGGAGGAAACCGGAGTACTCGGAAGAAACACACGCAAGCACAGGGAGAACATACAAACTACACACAATTCGAGCCATGATGGGAATCGATCCCATGTCCTCAGTACTGTGAGGCAGTAATGCTAACCATTACACCATCCATACTGCCCAAAACAACAGTGATAAAAACAAAACTGGGTAATAACAGACAGTCACAGAAGTAGGAAAGCACTGCTCACAAGCTTACAATCTATAGTGAATTACATTGATATTGACACACAAGGATAGGTGCTATCTAAAAAATAATACTCCAGCCAGATTGCAGAGTCTCTTGGTGGGCTGCATGATACAGTCACACAGCAATGTTAACCAGGTGTCAGGAGGATGTCAGATTGAAGAAAAGAAAATATGTAGGGATATGTGAGGACTAACCAGTGGAGATGTAATTAGATATGAATGTTTATGAAGGTAATATTTGTAAATCTGGAATTTGATAAGCTTGCCTGAAGAGATGAGTTTTCAGGGAATGTTGGAGGTTTGGAGACTAGAGGAGAGCTTTATTGTGCGTGGAGGGTTAATCCACAGAGTGGGTGCAGCCCGAATTAAGTCCTGCAGTCGTGATTGGGAGCGAGTAAAGAATGTCATTGAGTTGGGAGATATTGTATATTGATATAAGGAAACAGATGTATGTTGGCGTAGCTTGGTTAATAGCCTTATATGTAAGTAAAAGTATTTGACATTGAATATGGTAGAATACAGGCAACCAGTGGAGGGACTAACAGAGAGGATCAGCAGATGATAAACATCTAGCAAGGAAGATCAACCTTGCAGCTGCATTCAAAATGGATTGCAGTGGTGAGAGTCTGTTTTTGGTAAAACCAGTAAGGAGACTTTTGCAATAATCAATGCGGGAGAAAATGAGAACATGGAGTTTTTGTTGTGTCTTTTGTAAGGTATAGTAATATTTTGGATATGTTTCTTAGATGTACATATGTAACATGATTTAGAGACAGATTAAATGTGGGGAACAAAGGACAGGCCAGAGACAGCAAGCTTGTGGGGTAGACTTGATTGTGAAGTTACAGTATCAACAGTGATAGAGAGATCCGGTTGGTAACTACTTTTGGCCAAAGGGAATAAATTAATTCTGCTTTGGAAATATTAAGTTTGAAGTGGCGAGATGACATCCAAAATGATACAGCAGAAAGACATACAGTGACGCGTGCCAATACTGATGGTAACAAATGTGGGGAGGATAGGGAGACTTGAGTGTTATCCGCATACACATGAAAATGAAATCCAAACATGCTGATTAGTCACAGCTCAACTATTGCCTCCCATGCTCCCATCTTGCTCCATTCCTATCTGTTCTCAGCTCCGCAGCTCGAAATATCTTCATCTCCTGACGCTCCACATCTGCCACTCCCCTTTATCAAAACTTGCAATGGCTCCCATTCCCCTATACTGTAGTATCTTCCTCAAACTCCTCACCCACCCTGGCATACAAGGTCCTCTCTAACTCCACTGCTCCCAACATCTCCAACCTCATCTCCCTACATACTCCCTCCCGCCCTCCCACCCACTCCGGTCAGCCAATGACCATCACCTCTCCTCTACCCTGGTCACTGCATCTTATGCGCAAGTGGTGCCCCCTTCACTTGAATGAGCTCCCTCACTTTATTAGACGTTCCCCAACCTTGTAAAGCTTCAAATGGGGACTGAAAACGCACCTGTTCATCAAAGCGTACCCTTCTGCATAACCTCATGCCTTGGCCATCTATGCCTTGCTTACTTCCTACCATCAGGCTGCCTTTTGCTTGTTTGCACCTCATGTCACTTGTCTGTCTCTCCCCACCCCCTAGATTGTGACCTTCATGGAGCAGGGCCCTCTGGCCTCCTGTTCTCATAACCCTCTTCTCTCACACTTCAATTACAGGTCTCTCATACGTAGTGAATGTATATACCTGCATCTCCTCTCATTTATTATTGTTTATCTCTTCCAGTGGCTGCCTGCCCCCAATAGTATGCTGACTATTCCTTTGCTTGCTTTCATCCTGGCTGTAGTGTGTTCTGAGAATTGTGTCGCTAATTGTTAACTTTGATCTGTTTTAGTGTTTCTATTACTGTAATGTTAAGTTCTGTGTACCCTGTATTGTTCTAATGTCTAGTACAAAAAGGACCAAAAGGAGAAATTTGGAAAAAAGACTCTTTTGTGGGAGCACTCTATTTCAGAGGTTATTAGTATAGTTTGTGAATTATTAATAAAAACAATTTAATTAGCGAAAGTCAGATTCTGGGAGTGACTGTATGTGAAAACAGTAGCTTAGCGAAAATATTAATCAATTAAATTATTCGTGATCTCCAAATTCACGATTTACAAATTGCCAGGAGTAAAATTCTGTGATGCTTGTGTCACCATAATTCTGCATAATATATCTTATGAAATGTATGACCATCATTCATTCTGCTAATATCCATTACGGATTTTTATAGATGCAGAGAATAAAATCATTGGTCATGCGAATCCCAATATTGGATGACATAAAGTTGAGTGCCACTGTGTCCAATAGCCAATTTATTGCAGTACCAGGGTGTTCAAAGGAGGTCTCCCTTCCTCACACTGACTCGGCCTTTCACTGCTTAGCTTCCAAGTTCAGAAGAGATTGGGCATCTCCAGTGAAGTGTGACCACAATTATTGGACTCCTCTCTTTGGTCACTCCAAATATATGCCAAGAGGCTACTATATGTTGGGAATGGAGAGTATATGTGATTCGTAACAAATGGGTTACAAATGAAAAAGATTACATGCAATCAGCTGATTAGTCAGCATGTGACACAACGATCACTGAGGTTAATTATATATATATAATCACTTAGATATGTGGAAAGAATTCAAATGTACCACATATAAGAAAATATGTGACACGGCGGTCACAAAAAAGAGGAAAAAAAATGCGTACAATCACAAATATTCAACAGCTGATGAATCAGTATGCGACATGGCGGTCACAGAAGAATGATCATAAGTGCAATCCCTAAATTTATACAGCATGTGGCTAAATTTTTAATTAACGTGCAGTCAGCTGATAGATAAATATGTGACACAGCGGCCACAAAAAAAAAAGGATTAGATGCGTACAATCACCTTAACAATCACCAGCTGATTAATCAGCATATGACACAGTGGTCACAAAGAGATAATTATAAATATAATCCCTCAATTATACAGCATGTGACATGGCAGTCACAGAAAAAATATAAATAGGTTATTAGGAATAATATATGTGGGAAAATTCATAAACGCCACATATCATCACTAATTGGTTAATCTTATATCTGAGCTTAGAACAGGTCACCAGTACGGCCGTACCAATTAGCTTAAGTGCCTAATTCAATTTATGCTGTAGAAGACAGCGTGAAATTATGGCAAAATAGCAGACAAACGGACACATATCAAACGGATACCAGCTCTTTGTGGTGGACCCCTCTGGGTCACAGAAGGGAAGGGAGGGAAAGGGGAGAGGGGGGGGGTGGGGGGGAGGAGGAGGAAGGAAAGGGGGAAGGGGAAAATATATGTATCACAGCAGGTTATATATGAACCTGCAGGGAATGCTGCAATGAACAATTAATTCTTGAATAGAAGATAGAGGCTGAACATATATAGGATGTCTCTAATATTCAGAGTTCTATTTGAAAGATGTTTGCAGGAGAGGATAAGAAACAAATGGCTGTTCAGTCAGTCAGTTGCAGCCTTGCAAATTTAAACTATAGAGTGAATAGGTTTCACATTGGTGTGGGGTATATACGATACCAGTGCTGGTGTATATGCTGTCCGTTCCGCTTTTGGCCGTGTAGAAGCTCCGGAGACTGCAGCGGCGCGTGTCCGTAATAGCACTCCAAGAGAGCGGTGGTTTGGGGCCGTTGCCGTGGAGATACTCCGGAAGCTGCAGCGGCGTGTGTCTGTGGTCTCGCTCTCGGAGAGCGATGGCTTGGGGCCGTTGCCTGGTGATAGTCTAAGCGCTCCGGCTAGCGTGGTCACGTGTGTGCATCACGTGATCGCTATGATCGCCCTGTGACCAAGCTTATCTTGCGAAACGTACGTCAGGAATAGCGATCACGTGATGCGCACACGTGACCGAGCTCCAACTCTATGTTTCATGGACACGCACGACTGTCAGCAAATTAACTGCATCCCAGCAGTGTTTGTATGAGAAGCGAGTGGTCAACAGTGTCAAATGCAACAAAGATCTAGAGATCTAGAAGAATAAAAAGTGAGCAATGGTCCTTATATTTCATGGTGACCAGATCATTCACTACTTTAGTAAATGCTATCTCGTTTATGTGAAGTGTTGGGAACGAAAGCCTGACTGAAGTGGATCCAGTAGGTGTTCATGTTAAGAAAGTGTGTGAGGTGAGTGTAGACAAGTATCTGAAGTATCTTGTAGGTGCATGGGAGCTGAGAGATGGGATAGAAATTTGGGAGAGAGTTTGGGTCAGAATTTAGTTTTTTCAGAATGGGAGTTATCACTGCAAGCTTGAACAGTGAAGGAAAGATACCAGTAAAGAGAGAGAGTGAGAGAGAGAGAGAGAGAGAGAGAGTACATATTTAAGGTTGGGATGAGCACAGGAGACAGATTTACTGATTTCTGAGGGTATAGGCTCAAGAGGAGAGGTAGTGGAGTAGGAGGATGAGAAAAGATTTTATAATTCATCTTCATTTGTGGGATCAAATGAAGAGAAGGTGCCAGAGGGTTCTGGTAGGGAATTGAGAAAGTCACTGGCTGAGGAAGAGCATACCATTTCATTTTGGATACTGTCAAGCTTGTCTGTTAAGTAGGAAGCAGGTTCTTGTGCAATGTCACTGGTGGATTGGGTGAGGGAGGGTTAAGTGATTTAAATGTTTTAAAACGTTTCTTTAGGTTATTGGCTTGAGCAGAGATGAGTGATTGGAAATATGTTTGTTTGGCAGTGTCCAGGGCATTATGATAGAGTGGTACTGTAGATAGTCTTATACATGATGAAGTTGTTTGGAGTAACAGATTTACACCACTGATGTCCAACTTTACGTGAATTTTTGTAGGTGTCTTATTAATTTATAGTTCCATGGTTGACATCAAGGCCTAGTGGAGTGTGATGGGTAGCTGGAGCCATTTCATCAGGGCTAGTTCCAGAGTCTGGTTCAGGCGTGATACAGCCAACTCAGGAGAAAAGAATCAAGAAATACTGTAGGTGGGTGCACTTGTTGCAAAAAGGTGGAAAGTTCTTGAAAATTAATAGCATTAATATTTCTGGTGATTTGAGGAGTCTTGGAAGATTTCCGTGACAATGAGTTTGAAGTAAATGGAGGAGAGCATGCAGGTGAAGAGGTTGTGATCTGAGAGAGGGAAAGGACTGTTAGCTAATTAAAAAACTGAACATAGGGGGTCATTCCGAGTTGAATGCTCGCTACGGATTTTCGCAGCGCAGCGATTATGGCAGAATGGGGCTAATCTGCGCATGCGTATGCACCGCAATGCGCAGGCGCGTCGTACAAGTACAAAGAGCTTTGTGGTTTTGCACAGGTTCTAGCAACGCTTCCAGTCGCACTAGCAGATGCAAAGAGACTGACAGGAAGTGGGAGTTTCTGGGTGTCAACTGACCATTTTCTGTGAGTGTCTTGAAAAACGCAGGTGTGGCCGGGCGTTTGCTGGGCGGGTATCTGACGTCAATACCGGGACCTTTGCAGCAGCAATCATCGCACAGAATAAGTAACTACAGGGCTGGTCTTGTTCTGTACAAAATGTGTTTTTCTGCCGCTCGGCTGCACAGGCATTCGCACTCCTACAAAGCGAAAATACACTCCCCCATAGGCAGCGACTATGTGTTTGCATGGCTGCTAAAAGTAGCTAGCGAGCGATCATCTCGGAATGAGGGCCATAGTCTGGCGAAAAAAAGATCAAGGTAGTGGCCCTACTGATTAGTACAGGAGTCAGTTTATTTGGAGAGGCTGAGAGAGGAGGTTAGAGAGAGTAGTTTGGAGGCATGAGAAGATTTAGGACTATCGATATTGAAATCAACCATGAAGATGGTGGAATTGTCAGAGGATAAGAGCTGAGGGATTTAAACAGAAAAATCTTCCTGAAATTGTTTCCCAACTGCAACAGATAGCTGCAACATGCAGAGACAGGAGTTGAGATAGGTTAGTATTTCTTACCTATCTCTAAACTTAATCCCTAGCCCTAATGCTAACCTTTCACCCAGTGCCTAATCCTAACCCCCCACTCCCCGCAGCCTAACCCTAACTGTCCCTCCTGCAGCCTAACCATCAGCATCCTGAAACTGCTTACACTTGACATGCTGACATTTCAGATATCCACTCTGTGAAGAGTTTGAGGATGTTGACCTGATGCTTGTTGACAGTTTAAGCCATATCAAAGTTCTAATGTGGGCAGTGTGGTATAGGATTTATGAACATCAACTGGGGCATTTGCCATGGCCGTCGCTTCCATTGGGCTTAATGTTTAGGTGCCCAAGGGCTACAGCATTGTAAGAGCCTAAAAGAAGGCCCCTCCATTGCTGGACAGCCACCATTGAAAGCACCCTTAACCCCCCCCCCCCCCCCCCTTAACTTCTCATTTGCCAACATGGATAGCATTCAAATCCCCCTCTTAGTAGAAAACTGAACCCGCTGCTGACAGCACCTCCCAGCGCCTGGATATTACTGCCACTGATAGCACTCCCCAGACATCACAGCCACAGCTGTGGCACCAGTAGCACCTCCCTTTCCCCCTGGACATCACCAGTACCACCACAGTAGGCACCAGTTGGTGCCCCGGTGCATTGCTTTGCCCAGGGACATTCTCTGCTGTAAAGATGGCCCTGGCACTTGCCCCACCTGCCCCCCATTACCCGGGACTCTTGCTGTGCTTATAATATTATAAACAAGCAAAATGAAAATCTGCCAATGCTAGCTGACAATTGTTGGTTAGAATTTTTTTTAAAGTAACATGAATAACATGGTAATAGTCAAGTATATCGTAAGAACACAAAGGATTAGTTAAGGTTGTCAGGGAACATTGATCTTCGTCACTTATGTGAAAAGCCATCATAGTTTTGTTTGTAAGAAACCAGGAGGACCTGACAAACCAGATGCCACTAACTAAAATAAAAATGAACATGTTAATTATACAGTGCAGCAATTGTTTTCCTTACTGGTTGTGATGAGAGACACACTGATTTACGTTTTCATTTTTTTAATGGGACTGAAGCTGCACATGATGAAAATTGTAAAGCACAAACAGTAAGTTTCCAGTCATTGTCATTTAGTTTTACTGTATCAAAGTTAGTGATCACTACCGGGAGCATTATGCAGAAGGAAAAAATGCAGTAGGACACATCCTAATGAGGTAAAACTGCAGAAATACAGAAAAAAATATCTACAGTAAAAGTTCTGTGTGAAAGAAAATGAGGTTGAAGCGTTATCCATAAGTCACCCATAACTTTATTGTGACACACTTAAACATATATATACTTCAACTAGCTTAGCACTAAGAAATAATGACATGGACACCACCTGCTAGATTTAAAAAGGTCAACAGGCATTTATTGTTTGATGACCTAATTTTAACTATGTATTGGAGGATGGCAAAGAATGGCGCTACAAACTCACCAGCACTAGTCAACTAGAATAATACCAAATAACCTTGGACGGGACTTACCACCGCCTCCTACCAACATAACCCGCATTGTGTAGGACTCACCACCCTTACTCTAGCAGAGCAATGGATGATACCACATGGGAACATCCGTAGTCTACCCGCAGGGGGAGGACACACTCGCCGTCTTACCAAAAGGGGGTGACGCACAATGACCACTTATGCAAGCTTTTGTCCGCTGGCTGGTAGCGACTTTCTGCCCATCTAGCTGTCAAAGCCAACTACGATAATGAAATAGAAGCCAAAATAGCGAACCAAATATCAAAGTGTAAAAATTGCCGGGTGGATGGGAGAGGCTTCCAAAATGGCAAAGAGAAAGATGGCCCCCAGGACCTGCTTAAAAGTACTGTATCATACACTCCTCCTGCAATCTCCCTAATAGGCAGACAAGAGCAACTGACCCAATATGACATCACTAAGCTAGCACTGTCATGTCTTTAACCCATTAGTCACAAAAACTAGGTCGCTCATGTGGCTTCAGGCTTAGGCAGCCCTCATCTTGCTTAAGTCGCCCATAACTTTATTGTGACACACTTAAACAAATATACATAAACTAGCTTAGCACTAAGAAATAACGACACAGACACCAAGTGCTAGATTTAAAAGGTCAACAGGCATTTATTGTTTGATGACCAAATTTTAACTACTGTATGTATTGGAGGATGGCAAAGAAAGGTGCTACTAACTATCCAGCACTAGTCAACTAGAATAATACCAAATAACCTTGGAGGGGACTTACCACCGCCTCCTACCAACATAACCCACATTGTGTAGGACTAACCACCCTAGCAGAGCAATGGACAAAAATGCACGGGAACGCACTGGCCGTCTTACCAAAAGGGGGTGCCCCACAATGACCACTTATGTAAGCTTTTGACCACTGGCTGGTAGCGACATTCCGCCACAACAAGGTTTTCCTAAACCGCAGACGTCATACAAACAAAAGAAAACAAAAAAAATCCAAAACTAACTATCCAAACAGTTTATTTATTTTTTATTATTATTACCAGTTATTTATATAGTGCACACATATTCTGCATCGCTTTACAGAGAATATTTTGCCCATTCACATCAGTGCCTGCGCCAGTGGAGCTTACAATCTATATTCCCTATCACATGTACACACAGACACATTCCCGCCAGGGTTAATTTTTTTATTATTATTATTTTTTTTTTTTTTTTTTTGGGAGCCAATTAACCTGCCACTATATTTTTGGGATTGTGGGAGGAAACCAGAGTACCCCAGAGGAAACCCACGCAAGTACGGGGAGAATAAACAAACTCTGCACAGGTAGGGGCATGGCGGGAAACGAACCCATGACCTCAGTGCTGTGAGGCAGTAATGCTAACCATTACACCATCCGTACTGCCCAACAGTTAAAAATGCTGTCCAAAAACACACTAATGCCTGCCGGGGAAAGGTGAACACCATCCTCCCTATAAAAATGGCAGTTACAAAGAACCATCAGGGGATGCCGAACTACCAAAACACCCATGGCCTTCACATACACAGACACCGCAGAATTCACCTTCTTACAAGCCTTTTCTATGGCAGAGAAGCGAACAGCACCCCGCCAGTGAAAACGAGGTACAATATCTGACCACACCACTCTCACTTGAGGCCAAGGGGCTCGCAAAGCCACCAAATCCGTCTTGACACTTAGGATGAGGTTGATGCCCTTAACTCGACCCAAGTCATTCCCGCCAAGGTGAATGACGATCCAGTCGGGCCGGCCCCACCTTCGTTCATGTTGAAAAAGAAGCCGAAGCAAACCTACCCAAACTTCTCACACCTAACCATCGGTCTACCCTGTCACCAAAAAAGTCAGATGTTTGTCCTGACATAGGATGCCTCTTCGCCCAAAAAATGTATGAATTGCCAACTAGCCAAATCTGTTCCGAAGTATCCAATGCTGCTAAAAGAGAAACCCTAGCATCAGCAACAATTCAAACTTAGACAAGTACAACAACAACAGAAAGGAACCCAAGTGAAGGAGAAAACTCAAAAACCTCCTGTGGACCATAAGAGTGCCAATTGTAATAATGCCCCTTTGGAGGAAAATTTTAAAATTCACTTCACACCCTCAATTAATGAATGCTAGCCATTCAAAAACTAACAGGTAAACTACGTTTTTAGGTTAGTACAACAGGAGCAACAAACATAATCAACATATAGAAAACATTGAAGCCGAACATTTCCAGCGGCCAGGCCCCTGAATAGCCGACGCTGGAATACCTCTGATGCAGCCAGAGCAGCTGCCCCCATCTGCAAGGAATATGCCCCACTCTCTGCAGCACTGAAACTAAAGAAATAAAATGAACCCAAACTGCGAGGCCCAGATTAATAGTCAGCAGCCAGCGCCCTCAGCTGGACCCCGGCGATCCAGGCTGGATCGAGTCGCCCCGTATCTGTGGCCAACAGAGAAAAACCCCGCAAACTACACAACACGCCCCTAATAGTTTACCCAGAAAACGACTCGATGATCCGAGGAAAGTTGGGCACCGCAAACCAAAAGCCTCCGTCTCCGGAACAAGCTCTCGAAACCTTGCAAACTCAAAATGGGAAAGAGAGTCCTCTATCCCATTGTCAACTCCAGGGACATGTTGAACCGTGAAATGAATATTGTGCCTCAGGCACTTGTGCACCAAATGCCGAAGCAAGCGCAAAGCTTGGGGAGAGGAGGAGCACTGGTTATTAACAGCATGCACGACCCCCAAGTTATCACAGCAAAAAAACAATATTCCGGTCGGACAAACGAGCAGACCACAATTCCACCACCACGATTAACGAGAATAGTTCCAGGAGAAGCAAGTTCTTAGTAAAGCCGTGCGCTATCCATGAAACAGGCCAAGGAACCACACACCACTCGTTCCTAAAGAAAGCACCAAAACCAGAACTACCGGCAGCAACCGTAAAAAGTTGAAGGCAACTATTAAAACAACGCTCGCCCAGCCATAACACCTCACGATTGAAGGAAACCAGGAACATAGACCAGACCCGCAAATCATCCCTGATCTCACGGGACAAGTATACAGTATGATGAGGTTTAGAAACGCCAGCCGTGGACCTCTCAAGCTTATGGAAAAAAACAAGCCCCATGGGGATGAAACTACACACAAAGTTGAAAGAACCCAGCAACGATTGGACCTGTTTAAGCCGGACCCTATGTTTATTCAAACACTCATCAATAAGACCCAGGAGTTTCTGAACCTTGCCAGCAGGCAGGCGACAACAACCGGCAGCATTATCTATTTCAATCCCCAAATAACTGAGACAGCAGGTGGGACCCTCGGTCTTATCAAAGACTACGGGGACCCCCAGTGATCTGAACAAACTACTCGCGATGCCCAAAAACTCACTACAAACTGAACTGCCACCTGGACCGACAAAGAAAAAACCATCCAAGTAATCAGCAACCCCACTGGACATACCAATGCAATAAAGAGCTGAATAAAGGTGCAAGAGACCGAACACCCCATTGGCAAGCACCTATCAACGTAAAACCCCACTCCCAAACGGAAACCCAGAAACCGCAGGGGATCGGGGTGAATTGGTAGAAGGTATGATGGCCAATCCCGGGATCGGGATAGGCGGGATTCAATCCCAGGATTGGAAGCTTCAATCCCGGGGATTGAGGGATCAGCGTTGAGCATCCACAGGATGCTCAGACGCTGCCCAGCTTCCTTGTTCTGGCTCCCCAGCGCAGCGAGAGTGGTCACGCTGCGCCATCAGCTGCTGCTGGGCGCCGCCAGCAGCGATCAGAATTTGTTCCCCACCTGCCCGAACCCAGAATATGGTGAGTTATGTGTGCGGGGCGGGGTGGGCCGAGGGGGCAGCCACATAGCTAAAAGCCAATCCCGGGTATCCCGGGAATTCCAGGATTAACCATTTTTCAATCCCGATACCTGGGATTAAAAAAATGGCCCGGGATTGGCTTCCTAAGTAGAAGGCAAAAAGCAGACACAATGTCCAGCTTGGCCATCAGAGCCCTGGGTCCAAAACCATGAACGACCTGCAGAGCCTCGTCAAAAGATTGGTATCGAACCCTACAGGCGTCTTCCGTGATAGCGTCGAGAACCAAACCCCCACGTGGGTGGGACAAGTGCTGAATGAGGCGGAATTGTTAGGGTCTCCTGCCCTGTGCTGCCACGTCGTCATGGCAACCGGGAGACAAGTGCTAGCGGAGTAACCTGAGCGCAGCTGATACTCCGGTTCGGGTCTTTTGCTGTGCAGTGGTTACAGGCATGGGATCCGGTGCTGGTTTTTGTGCTCACAGTCTGTGAGGTCTGAGGGGGGCGTGGACAGCACCTGCTTTATAAGGCCTCTTCTCAGGTTAAGCAGATGCTGCTGAATCTTTGTTGGTTAGTCAGTTCCTGAAAGTTAGCCAGTACTGTGTAGCTTTGTATTTTGTTGTTGCTTACTGCAAATAGGCCTGGGCATTTGGTACTACACTCTGCCAATCCAGACCTAGCAGTAAGACTGGAGTCAGTCGTTTAGCCTGCTGAGGTTCTTTTGCTATCCTGTGAACCCAGCAGGTTTGTGGCTGTACTTTCAGACCTGCCTGCATAATCCTCTCTCACTGTGCAGGGCGTCCATGTGTCAGTTTAGTGGCAGTAAGCTGAACCTGTGCCCTGCAAGTGAGAATTAGGATTGTGGAGACTCTCCTTGTGTCTATTATTCCATCTCTGACCAAGGAGTTTACTGCCACACCCGTTGGTAACCCTTTAGGGTTTTGCTGTTGCCCTTAGCAACTGCATTTCGGGTTCTCTACGTATTAAAACACAACATCTTGCTTTTTCCATCTGAGCATTTCTAATACTAGGGAGACACCCAGTTTCTTAGCCTCTGGGCTTCTCTGTTCACTCTGTGTTGGTTTTGTTACCCTATCACCTTCTGTGTACGTTATGTCATATTTCCCAGTCTGTCTGTGAGTTCATTTGTTTTGCATCCCTCTCTGTTCAGACACCAGTACATTCCTGCAGGCACTGGTGTGTATAACAGTTCAAACACCAGTACATTCCTGCAGGCACTGGTGTGCATAACAGGAATTTACCCGGGGCCTTTTTGGGAACCATCCCCGGAGGGGAAACACACAAACAAGGCAAAGGGGGGTAAGGGAAAGGGCCGCACATGTGACACAAAAGGACCTCCAATTCAACCTTCTGGGCGACTATGTGAGGGAAACCCCGAGCGGATCTTAAATTGCGACAACGGTAACAGGACCAAAAAAAAACTAAACGAAAACCCTCCAATAAAACCTTCCCGAAACTTCATCCAGATAAGAATGCACCCACTTAACCAACTCAAAAACCTTAATGGGGGAAAAATGCCTTACTTGCTACTTCCGGGTAGAACGGGCGTATCGCAGGTTCTAACACCTGCAGCGGAAGTGCACTCTTTAGCCAGATGCCCCCCCCACCACCACCACCACCACCACCACCACCACAAACTTTACAGGAGTGGAGAAAATGACAACTGCTACCACGGGTGCATTTACTGTCATTATAGGCAAAACCCTTACCATTAGCCACCAGGGTCGCACCCAGGCGGACTCCCAGGGTAGGTTTCTTGCCATAGAACTCTGCCGGGGGCTTACCATGTGGAGTGACCTCAAGCCACACTTTAACATCTTTAAAACCCATGGGCAATGGCAGGTTACCATCTTGATTCTGCCGAAACATCTTCTTGTAATCCCGCCAAGCGTAACCCTTGGAGTTCAAGTACATATCGTGTACGAGAAATAAATACTTGATCGCATTATGATATTCGGACGGTCTAGTATCCACGTAGCATGCCGAAAAGACCACAAACCACGGAGCCACTGGTGAAAATTGCGATAAGCATTTTCCCAAATGCCCCCAACTTTCTTAGCCTCATCAAACGCTTTTATCATGTCGTCCGTAAGGGTAAACATGTCAACGTATTTGCCCTTCCTAATTTTGTTCTCGTTTTCTTATGCAAGCCCCTAGTAACTGCCGTGTTGGCACAATGGACCAATTCCGTTAACAAAGGAGGGTCAGCTGCAACGGCACTGCCCTGCCCTTTGGCCTTCCTATCCTTCTTGTGTATGCGGTGCACTATGAGCCTAGCCAACTTAAGCGGGCGCCTGGGGGATCCAGACGACACAGAATCGGAAGAAGAACTAAAAGAAGAACTGGCAGAAGAGGAATAAGTAACAATATGCTCACCAGTCCCAGAAGGGCCTGTGACATCTTCGGCCCCAGCCACAGCTCCCGGCAATCCTCTTCAAGGACCCTGGATCCCCCAGACATGGCAGTCCCAGAAAGCCCGGTCCTCAGCGTCGACGACACACCCTCATGTCACTAGAAACAAGATCAGCTACAAGCTCGGAAGAAACAACAGGAGGTGAAACACTAACAACGACACCGATGCCCGAGGGGGAGTCAAAGAGGAGGGGGAGGAACCCTGACAGATGCGGAGGGGGGGAGGGGAGGCAGGTGGCATGGGGGGAGTGGGGTCTGACTAGGCAAAATTTGAAGAAGGGGCTTGTGTGCCCGGAGCAGCCACATTCGGCAATCTGACAGCTGCGTAGGCGGTCAGCCAGGGGGGTCGGGCAATATAACTCGGAGGCAGGGAATTAGGAGCAGAAGCAAAAGGTGACTGCCAATATGGCGCCTGCTGAAGAGAAGCATGCGCAAAACCCCCAGGGTAAGACCCTGTAAACGAGGCCGTGGGAACCGACACAGGAGTTATCGCGTCAGATCACGAGGGCTGCACCCCTTGCGTAGAAGATACCAACGCAGAGAAATAAGGGGAAAACACAGAGGACCTAGGCACAGGAAAAATGGGCGTAATGGCTGTACTCATGATAGGGCCCAGCTGGGCCCCAGACCAAGCCCCAGACACCATAGTAACTGAAAACAAACCCGGGGAAACCGGGTGAGAAACATTGCCCGGCACTGTAAAAGTGGTGGAAAGAGCACTTTGAGCAGAAACTACATGCAATATTCCGGGCTGGCCAGCAGATGGCGCACCAAGCCCATGCAACAAACCCCTCAAAACAGGCAGCACAATCTGGGAAACAGGAAATGTAGTAAGACCATCCCCAAGGGACTGTTGGGCCGGGAAAGGGGAGGACACAAGCGAGGTAGGGGCAGTATTAGAAGAGCCTGCGCGGAAAACTAACGGGTCGGAAACGCCGCTGCCAGACTGCACCAGGCCACAAACACCAGCCGGTATTGTGGCCGTAACCACAGAGGGGAAGTAAAACTAGTCCCCCAACACTCCAGGCACCCGCATGGGAGCCCATGTGACCCACGCAAGCAGCGGCCCCAGTACTCAGCGTGCCACCCACGGCACTGCCCAGGCTTGCCACTGGAACCACTAGAGGAGATGATGCCCCCGCCTCCCGAGCCCCTTCCACAGCACGCATGGCAGCGACACCGCAGCCACTGCCGGATGGAGTAGTCAGAGGAGGGGAGCGGACGTCAGCGGAGGGCTCCAACAGAGACCAAGAGGTAACAGCGGGCGAGGCGGGAGGGGAGGCAACCACCCGAACACAGGGACGCCTATAGTCTGCAGCTGCAAGTGGGTGAGCCACATCAGCCAGACGGCAGGGGGGATGTAGATGTGCTAAATTTAGCACATCTATGATCAGGTCTGAATTAGCCCCCATGTGCACTGCAGGTGTGGCAGATATAACATTTGCAGAGAGAGTTAGAATTGGGTGGGTTATTTTGTTTCTGTGCAGGGTAAATACTGTCTGCTTTATTTTTTCACTGCAATTTAGATTTCAGTTTGAACACACCACACCCAAATCTAACTCTCTCTGCACATGTTATATCTGCCCCCCTGCAGTGGACTCTAGCATTGCCTTCTTGGTGCTGGTGAGACCGGGGAAGCCTGCACTAAGACTTCACAAGGAGGCTCCCTCCTCTCTTAGGGGTATATTTACTATGATGTGGGTTTTTAGAAGTGGAGATGTTGCCAATAGCAACCAATCAGATTTTACTTATCATTTATCTAGCACCTTCTAGAAGATAATAGCTAGAATCTGTTTAGTTGCAGTGGGCAACATCTCCACTTCTAAAAACCAACACCTTAATAAATATAACCCTTAGACCTACCCTGGTTGTAAATCACTTGACAGTGATGCATGATTGCCCTAATATGCAGTCTGATGAGGCACTTTTCATATTTAAGAGATTATGGGGGCATTCGATTTGGTGCAAGTTTGATTCCCTAAGGAGAATTCTTAACAAATTTGCATTACGAATTACAACTTTTTCAGAGTATGTGTAAAAGTAGGGAAATCATTATTTTAAGGTAAAAATGTTGGGACTTGCTTTAGAACCCTTTGGGTACCCCATCTCACCCCCCTTCCCTCTCTGATGACAAGTTAGACATTTGAAAGTTTTTAATTAGCTTAATTGGGCAATTAATTACAGTACATGTAATTTTTGGAGTAGAAAAAAAAATAGCTTCAAATTATTCCAATACTAACCTTTTTGTTCATTTCTGCATGTGAGAATTAATGAAATTATGTATATCAATGAAAAATAATTGCTGTACTGTAGCTACAGTATGTTACCCCTGCTCAAAGAATTTACATTTACTGTCTTGTTGTATGTTAACATATCTTGTCTTGTTGGGTCTCCTCACTGTAACTGTCCCCTGCCTGTTTGGTTTTGCAGAATTGGTAGTGCCTTAGAAATAAACATTCATTATGATGAATTATAACCAAAATAGGTGGTCAACATATTGAAACATAAATATCAGATTACAGTAAGATTTCCAAGTCTCCCGAGGGAGCAGAAAATTCTACAGGATGCTGCCTGTCTACAAGACAGTCAGGATCATATGATGATGTCTATGTAGATGCAATTTGTGTCTTCAAGCTCATCAATCTTAGAAATCACTGATTGGACAGATGCAGTATAACAAAATAATCCTCTTGTATGTCTTATCTGATCCATTTGATTATGCTGATAACATCACGTCCAACTCTTCTTTCCATACCTTGCCGTGCTGACACACCACCTAAAGTTTAATAAGTTTATCTTGATATGAGGCAACCATTTGTTGGTCAACCAGCTCTACTTATCAAACTCTATACATATTGTAATACTGCACAAAAGCTTTAATCCTGTTTGCATAGTAATATCAGATATTATTTACCATAAAGCTTTTCCGACCATTTCCATACTGTGTATCAGGGCCGTAACTAGGTGTGTGTCTGAGGTGCCTTGCATACAGCACATATGCTCTGTGGGCGCATCACCCAGCACCACCCACAGGGCTGCTCACCACCGCTAGATGCTGCACTGCCCGCTGTCATGTGTGTATTGGTGCTCTCGGATTCTTCTCTGCCGAGCGCACCACTACATACAAGACAATGGGCAGTGCTGCAGATTTCACCTGTTTGCTCCACCCCCATTCAGCATGAAGAGGATGTAGCCACTATCGAAATGGGAGCGCAATGCCAAGAGTACTGACTGTGACGCCTGCTTGGCTTCACAGTCTGTGACTCACAGAGAATCACATGTGAGAATGGCAGTCAGAGAAGGAAGGGGAGGAAGGGACGACAGTTGCTGAGTGACACAGTGTGACAGAGGGGTAAAGTGTTGCTGAGTGACACAGAGTGTTGGGGGGGTTTGCTGACAGACACATAATGGGGTAAATGTATGAAGCAGTGATAAGAGTGGAGAAGTGAGCCAGTGGAGAAGATTGGCAACCAATCAGCTGCTCTGTATAATTTTATAGTATGCAAATTAGAAATGTTACTTGAATGCTGATTGGTCGCCATGGGCAACTTCTCCAGTGACTCACTTCTCAACTCTTATCACTGCTACATACATTTACCCCAGAGTGAGGGGAGGTGGGAGGTTTGCTAAACTAGCTGAGAGACACATAGTGATGGCAGGGATGTTGCTGAGAGACACTGAGAGATGGGGGTGGCGGGAGGGTCCCTGAGAGACACAGAGTGATGGGAGTGGTGGTAGAGTTGCTGAGACACTCACAGTAATGGGATGTTTTGCTGAGAGACATAGAGTGAGGGGGGGGTGTTGCTGAGAGACACAGAGGGACGGGGGTGGTGGGAGGGTTACTGAGAGACACAGAGTGATAGGGGTGGTGAGAGGGTTGCTAAGAGACCCACAGTGGCAGGGGGAGGGTTGCTGAGAGACACAGAGTGACAGAGGTGGTGGGAGTGCTGCTGGGAAACTCACAGGAGGAGGGTTGTTGAGAGACACAGAGTGGTAGTGGGGGAGGGTTGCTGAGAGATACAGAGTAGAAAGGACAGGTAGAGAGAGTGACACAGAGTGATGGGGGGCAGGCAGGTTGAGGGACAGTGAAGGGTATGAGGCTGAGAAACAGAGTGAGAGGGCAGGCTGGGAGACACAGAATGAGAGTGGCAGGCTGAGAGAGTGACACAGAGGGAGGCGGGGGCAGGTTTAGAGACAGTTAAGGGTATGAAGGGGAGGAGGCTGAGAGACACAAAAGGGGCTCTAGCTAGTGTAATGTGTGGTGTAATTTGAATATCTGTCACTACTGTGTGGTGTAAAGTGAATTAGAACTATACTGTTCCTTTCTTGTGAAGTCACACCTCTACATTTTGGATGCGCATCTTCACCGCGCACGGTCCCATTTTAGATTAAAGAGGGGTGGGGGTACCAATTCTCTTCCTGGCACAAGGCACCAAAATGTCTAATTACAGCCTTGCTGTACATCATACAATATATTACACCATCATCTCAAATAAATGACCTCCATACTGTTCTTTCTATAGGGTATCCTTGCAAACACCACACACTGGGAATTTTTCCATAAGTGTAAGCAAATGCTTTGTTTTGTTGAGCTTTTAGTCTCATACCAAATAAACAAACACTTGTATTGCCCAACAGTTTTGTGTTTGTACATTTTGTTACCTTGTAAGCAAAAGGCAGGTTTCTACTATTTGCCTCTGTAATCCAACATTCTCAAGGAAAAGAAAGACAGAGCTCCTGTTCAGACAGGCACACCCAACAACACTAGGAAGAAAAGGTATATTTAATAAGAGAAAATGTATCTCTTGTGCAGCACTTCATGTGGGATGAAAGTATAAAACATACTCTAATAACAACTTGTATTTTGCATTGTGATAAAATTGTATATTGTAAAAAAAAATCTATATAATGCTATTTGTGTATTAGGGGGGAATTCAATTCTATTAGATAGGAAAAAACAGACTCCCAACAGACTTTTCAAACAATTGAATACCCCCCTTATTGTCTATGTCTAAATTAAATGGGCTATGGTGGTCATTCCAAGTTGTTCGCTTGCTGCCGTTTTTAGCAGAATAGCGATCAGGCTAAAAACCGGCAGTTATGCGCATGCGTATGGGCCGCAGAGCGCACGCGCTAAGTATTTTCACACAAAACTATGCAATTTTACACAGGTCCGAGCAACGCTTTTCAGTCGCACTGCTGATCGGTGAGTGATTGAAAGGAAGTGGGTGTTTCTGGGCGGAAACTGACTGTTTTCCAGGAGTGTGCTAAAAAACGCAGGCATGTCAGGCTAAAAGGCAGGAGTGGCTGGAGAAATGGGGGAGTGGCTGGCTGAACGCAGGGCGTGTTTGTGACGTCAAACCAGGAACTAAACGGACTGAGGTGATCGCAATATAGGAGTAGGTCTGGAGCTACTCAGAAACTGCAGGGAAATATTTAATAGCAGAACTGCTAATCTTTCGTTCGCAATTCTGCTAAGCTAAGATACACTCCCAGAGGGAGGCGGCTTAGTGTGTGCACTGCTGCTAAAAGCAGCTAGCGAGCGATCAACTCGGAATGAGGGCCTATATGTGTTTCCGAAGTAATACTTATTCCAACAATCACAAAACAATAAATTATAGAGCTACAGCATAAATAAATAAATAAAAAAATGCAAATTGTAATAATGGCATGGAAAAAAACATTACATTGATGATGACTGAGTTTTTTAAATCTCCATGCACAAATAATGCTTTAGTTAGTAAATTATTGAAAAGATCTCAAATGCAGTACACAATACTGTTCAGTTTGCTGATTACAGAAAATTTGTTTTAAAGCAAGATCTGTCCCATCAGTGTTCTTCTAACCATTGCTGAACATCATTTAGTACAAGTGTTCCGATGTAACTTGTGCAAACAACTGATGAGACATTTGGAAAAGGCCATCAGACCTGTATTTGTTACATGAGTCATCATCATACACGAGTCATCATCATATATTTGAATTACTTTATTAAAACAAAATGCACCCATAAAAATAGTTTTCTGTATAAAGCATGCCTGAAAGGTATAGAACACATTTGATTTAAAGTATAGTCTAGGGCAGTGGTACCCACATGCGGTCCTCAAGGCACCCCATCAGTCCAGGTTTTAGGGATATCCCTGTTTGTGTAAAGATAGTATAATCAAACTCACTGAGGAAGTGACTTGTGCCTAAGAGTACATTTTAAATGTGCAGAGATATGTACAGTTGGAAAGGGGTGTGTTCTATCTCAATTCTATATTTCAGTGTTACTGTAAACAAGGCCGAAACTAGGATTTTCGTTACCTGGGGCAAGGCAGTAATTTGATGGCCACCCCCACCCCAAAAAACAACAAACAAACCTTGTCTGGCTTCAATAATCAAATTATTAAAAATGTCAAAAAAAAAGTGGATACTATTGGACAATATTCACCTACAGTATGTGTCCTAAATGCCCTAAGTGTCACATGCCTCCACGGCAGCGTGTTCCACTACATGTGACTCTGTGTGTACCCATACATTGCAGTATATCACTGCATTATGGGGGTAATTCAGACCTGATCGCAGCAGCAAATATGTTAGCAGTTGGGCAAAACCATGTGCACTGCAGGGGGGGCAGATATAACATTTGCAGAGCGAGTTAGATTTGGGTGGGCTATTTTGTTTCTGTGCAGAGTAAATACTTCCTGCTTTATTTTTACACTGCAATTTAGATTTCAGTTTGAACACAGCCCACCCAAATCTATCTGTCTCTGCACATGTTATATCTGCCCACCCTGCAGTGCACATGGTTTTGCCCAACTGCTAACAAATTTGCTGCTACAATCAGGTCTGAATTACCCCCTATATCATAACACTTCATCACTGCACTACATTCCCCTATACACTGCACTACATCACTACACTTCATCCCCCTACATGCTGAACTACGTCACTACACTACATGCCCCTATATACTGCACTACATACCCTTTATGCTACACTACATAACTACACTACATCCCCTTATATGCTACACCACATCAGTGCACTACATGCCCCTATATACTTCAATACATTACTACACTACATAGAATATATGGTACAATACATCACTACACTACAACCCCCTATAAGCTACACCAAATCCTGCCATCTGGGAGGCAAAGTGGAGGTTGATACTGCTAACTGGGAGCACAGTGCAATAATAATGTCTGTCTTCAAACTCACCACAAAGCTACTGTAGTGATACTCGGTGAGAGTTGGAGGTTGTCCAGGCTCTTAGTTGTGGTGTGTAGCCGGCAGCTTGTTATTGGTTGGTGCTTTGCAGGCAGCCGGGATCATAGCCTGCTGAAAAACACATCAACAACAGCTCGCTTCTATAGCTTGCATGGTGCACCGCATGCTAGTTGCTGCACTGCATGGCAAAGAAGAGAGTTTAAGACAGTAGCCGGTATAGGAGAGATTCCAGGTACTGGAGCTCACCTGCACAGCATTGGAAGCAGCTGCAGGCAGACAGGTGGGTCAGAGACACTGCCCCGGGAGCCATCTGCTATCTCGCTGGAGCAGCACAGCACTGCTGGTAAAATAAAAACCTGCTCCTCTGTAACTCCTCGGCGCCCCCTCAAATCCTGCACCTGGGACACATGCCCCCTTATGGCCCCCCCAGGTTGCGGCCCTGCTGTAAAGAAATGTGAAAAAAAATGTGCTAATGTACATGCAAAAGCAGTTATGGTGGGGAAGATATACTATAGGGGTACTTATTGTACTGCTACAACTCTTTCTGCTTCATCTCTAGGTGAAGCAGGAAGCAATAACACTGAAATGTATTAACGGGATCAGGTCAGTATCCCAGCGGTTGTAATGCTGACATTGGCATCCTGAATGGGGACACGAATCTGGCACCACAATCCCAAACAAGCATGTGTCGGCCCACCTGACAGGTAAGCTGCTGGGGGTGAGGGAGGTTAAGTTTAGGTTGCGGGGGGAGGGTTAGGCGGTGGGGAGGGGGGATTAGGTTTAGGCTGAGGGGACGATTAGTTTATACACTCTCGGGGAGGGTTAGAGTTAGGCTGCAGGGGGGGCGGGGTTTGGTTTAGGCTGCAGGATGGGGGGGTTAGGTTTAGGCACCACCAGGGAGGATTATGGCTAGGGTGCCAGGTGAAGACTGGGGTGGTTAGGTTCAGGATGCTAGGAATAAGGGTTAGGGGGGCACTGGAGGGAGGTAAGTATAATTACATTCCCCCTGTCAGGATTTTCAACATCGGGATGTTGCCGTCGGTATTCTGACCACTGACATTTCAATCCTAACCTGTATTAACATCTCAGCCACCAGAGTGAGGGAGCGAAAACTCCCCCCTCCCATGATTTGTGCAAGACCCAGAGCGCAACTGCTTTCATATATACCAAGGTTTTATATATATAAGTATAAAAAATCTCTGGTTATAGCACATTTGGCACTTACAGTACCACCTTTTATTACATATCCCCCTATGTTCCTTGCAGGCAAAATAGTAAATGCATTTACACCCCTTGTATTAAAACATTGTTTATCTAGGAGCAAGTTTATCCTATTTTGCACTGTCTATTTACTTGCTCTAGACGAAGAACCAGGCAAATTGTAAGACTACTGTCAGGGCCGGATTAAGCCTTGGGGTTGCCCAGGGCACTTAAGACAAGGGGGCCCCCGGTGGAAGGCAGGGGAGTGTATTTTAGATTGTACATACCCCCCAACATGACCCATTCCAGGAGGGATAAAATGCTGTTTACCTGGACTTCCTTCTTAATATATGATTGGTGTAACCTGTGTTGAACTGTTTCATAGATATGAAAGGTGTTTCAACACACATTATTGCAATCATAACTTAATATACAGTAGCATCTTATCCCTCCAGGACTGAGTCATGTTAGGATGTATAGATTGTGTATACTAAATTTAATCCAATGGGGTATATTAGATATAAACTAATAGTTGAATAATGCCAGGTTACATAGGACCCAGACACCCAGGCAGGGAGAAGGAGAAGATGGTATCCCTATGTCACTTACAGCTCTCTCCACCCTCCTATCTCTCCTCTGGTTGGAAAGCTCAATCGGTAGCTCATAAAACCTGATACTCTGCCTGCAGTGCATACTGCCCTGCTGGCATTCTGGCTGTCTGGTTCTGCTACTGCGTGAGAGGGAAAGCTAGCGATGTTGGTGTGCTCTGCATTGGGGGCCCCCTAACAAAAGGGGGCCTAGGGTACTGTATGCCCTGCGACCCCCCCTTAATCTGGCTATGGCTACTGTAGTATGCAGTTAGGCAGGTATAGCTGATACACCACCTTCTATCAGATTAACGTTTCATTATGTTAAACTATATTTCATCAGTCATTTTGATTGAAAAAATTGTGTAAGATTTTAGCAACATGTTTCAACCTTATCAAAACATATTAACCCTTGAAAAACGATTATGCATCATGGAACAAAACCTTGTGCAATGGATGTAAACACAATGAAGCAGATAAACTGTGTGTAGGAAGAGATGCATAAAAAGCAAACTCACATATTGTGTTGGATGCATCACAAGCAGCAGCACCGAGAGGGGTGGGCAGTGGGTATTAATTGCCCCACCTTGGGCTTGTTGGAGGGACCCAGAAGGGGTTTTGGTCCTCCCACACACACACACACACACACACACACACACACACTCACACACACACTCTCTCTTCTTACCTGTCAGTGGGAGCAGACCCTAGGCCCAGCACATGTTGCCGGTGAGCAGCAGCAATCTTCTCGGCCTGCTTGATGTGGCGATTGCTCCCCACTCCAGGATCTGCCCCTTGCTGAGGGTTGCACAGTATTCCTATGTGCAGTGCAACTTACTGTTTTGTTTTGTTTTTTCCATATGTATTTATTTTTTAGTACAGGGGTGTGACGCCTCTACAATGATGTCATGCCCCTACAATGCCTGAGCCCAGCTCTAAGATCCTGATAACAAGATGGAACTCAAAAACTGTGATTTATTTTTCCCATTACTGTACTCTGCTTATACTGTACTTGCCTGAACGTACTGTCCCATTCTGCCTCTCCAGGCATAATGAGATAAAAGACAACAATACACATTTTTGGTGCTGTAAGGAACTGTGTATCATAAGTTTAAAAAAAATACTGTATGTACATCCCCCTGTAAAGGGCTGATTTGGATATATTATAACACTTTCTGTGTAATTGAGAGTCTTTTAACTTACACAGTCACGGTGTGCTATGGCAACTCCAAATTTGCGGATTGTGGCTCTCTAAATAGAGTAATTAAAGCTGCAGAGAGAGTCATTGGTCAACATTTGCCAAGGATGGCTGACATATTTCTTAAGAGGAGTTTAGCTAAGGCAAACAGGATAATCGCTGACCCTAGCCACTCATGTAATTCATTTTTTTCTCTTTTGCCATCCAAGAACTGTTATACGTGTCTAGGTTACCAAACAAGCAGGGTGTGGAACAGCTTTTTAACTTCTGTAATTGTTAGTTTGAATTCTTAACTATGTTGTTTTAAATGTGTAGTTATTACTGGAGTATGTAGTGACAATAAAACATTTTAATTGAATTGAATAAAAAAAACTTATTTCTTATTTAAATTATTATTATTTCAATAATTATTATATTATTAGATACTATTTTAGCATGGCATTTATCGAGTGTCTATTGCCAGGTGAGTAGCTATTGTAATAGTAAAGTGATAGTGTAGGTTTACTTTAGGAAGAACTTAATTTCATAAAATAAAACATGTTCTTCCTTTCTATGTTCCATTTTCTGGAAACACAGGTGTCTCTGATAAATCTAACAGTTCCATGCTACACTTTACTCTCACCCACGTGTCTGTCATCTATGAAATTACTATTCACCTGTAAAATAAAATGCTCATTCTAGAGCCTCAGCTGTTGTCCATTGAATAATGAGAATGCTTATGAATAGATGGTAGACAAAAAAAGGCACTATAGATTCAGCATGTAGCATTGAAGGGCTTCTTTAATGTCACTAAGCCAATATCTTGACTAATATTTCATGTCTTTTTTTGCTGGAAAGATGGCTAGTTCTTTTCAAGAACAATGAGGCTCTCAATTCCATTAGAGGGAACCATTGCAAAAAGATTTGATTAAAACTCTACTACGGATATATAAAACAACCATCATTCCACAACTACTTATCACCCTTCTTCAGGAAGAGCCAAGATGACACTCAGACATTCATTAAGTAAAAAAAACAAAAAACAGCCTGGATAGGATTTTAGTAAACATCTTTAAGAAAATTCATGACATTAGGATTGTTGAAAAATGTGAATTATTTCTGCTACAGTATTGTAGCAAGTTGTTATCTGTGGCTAACATAGTGATACAGGCTAGTGGGGATTTTGACAAACAAATGCACAGAGTATTTGTCAATCACAAAATTCAAATTAAAGCAAGACTTTAATTGTCTGACTTGAGTGCTTATATCTTTTCCATATTGCAGCAAAATCTACACAATACACTTCCAACATGTCAGATGGTAGAAATTTACCAACAGAAGTGGCTTTGAAAGCTGTATAAGGGAGGACTGTTGTATAGTACTAAAGTCAGTAGAGGGATAAAATACTGACAATATTAGTACAATTGTCATGAAGTAATATATGTAAGCTTTTAAATTCTGGTGTTTGACACATAATCCAAAACAGATGGTCAGGTAAAGAGGAACAGCTTGACTGAGGAACACAAAGTAGTACTTCAAAGACAGCATTAACAACATCTTGAAAAGTGTCAAGTTGCTAATTTCAATTTACACCAAATGACCCAAAATAGGGAACAATGGGGAAGAATTCTGTTTAAAAGATCAGCATAGTACGAGAAAGATCTCCATTGTTTGGCCTTTTCTGTCCTGTGTGTTATCTTGTTACCTTGCCCTGCAACCTTGGCTGTAACTTGCAGTTAATGCTTGGATTTCCATATCTATGTTATCTATTCATGGAAGAGAGGGACTGGGGGCATGACCAGCAGCTCACAGAGCGCTGGCTATGCCCCCTCTGCAGCAGATTGGCCACAGGGGAAGGTCCCGCTGGGCTGGGCCCATGCCTCCTTCCAGGCGGGCTACCAGGCCAGCTCACACTGAGAAAAAAATGTATTGAGAGTTTGTCCTGATTCTTCTCACCGTGAAGTCTGATTTGAGGAATAAATTCCACACAACTACAATAAAATACAGGTTGAGTATCCCTTATCCAAAATGCTTGGGACCAGAGGTATTTTGGATAACGGATTTTTCCGTATTTTGGAATAATTAGATACCATAATGAGATATCATGGTGATGGGACCTAAATCTAAGCACAGAATGCATTTATGTTTCATATTCACCTTATACACACAGCCTGAAGGTCATTTTAGCCAATATTTTTTATAACTTTGTGCATTAAACAAAGTGTGTCTACATTCACACAATTCATTTATGTTTCATATACACCTTATATACACAACCTGAAGGTCATTTAATACAATATTATTAATAACTTTGTGTATTAAACAAAGTTTGTGTAAACTGAGCCATCAAAAAACAAAGATTTCACTATCCCACTCTCACTCAAAAAAGTCCGTATTTTGGAATATTCCGTATTTCGGAATATATGGATATGGGATACTCAACCTGTATTTAAAAAATATATACTTGTTGTGTATTTATTTATTTTACATAATATACTGCAAATTGTAACAATGTTTTAAACTCTTTGTAAACAGTTACAATAATGTCAATGTCATGTACGGTTAACTACATCAAATATAAGACAAATATTTCTCTCAACTGACTGTCCCTATATGGGTATTTCATGCTATATATTTAATCTCTTGCTCCAAACAATGCAGACTTCCAGTCTCACAAATGCTTTGTATAAACTGAAGATAGAAAAGTTAGTGTTCCTCTGTAAAGTGCTGCAGCACTAAAGTTCATATGGAATTACTAGAATGAAAGGAAAAGTTTCTTTTGTGTCCAGAATGCTCAAATAACAGAACTGGAAGTGTCTGTAGTTTTCCAGGTGTTACAATTAAGTGTGTTCTTTCATACTCACAGAAAGCCTCAGCCTGCTTATTTATAGATTGTCCAGATCTTTCCTCACTGCACTTCTACCAATATACCTGTAATCCGGTCGGAAAGATGGCGGCAGGCCCAGCAGGAGGCAACCGAAATTTCTGCTATCAGTGATCACAATTTCTGCTTGATGCCGGGGAGAGGTGGCGGTCAGCATGATGGGCGGCCTTGCCCCGCGATGGGCGGTCCTCAGCATGTGATCCCATGAATTGCAAATTCTGCTACTTAGAATTTGCAATCAAACCTGAATCAGGCCCTATAGGCAGTTCCGGATCCCAACTCAGATGACGATATAAGTGGCTGGCTGTAAGTCCGCTTGGGGTGTTACCATATAGCAGGCCACAGGCAGCCTGCATGACTGACCTGGGTGTTCTGCTGTGCTGACGGACCACTGTAGGCAAAGTGGTGATCCACAGTGTAAGCACAGGTGAGCGACCTCTAATTGGTCTCAGTACGTTCCAACTTCCAAGGCTTACATTCCAAGGCTGAAAATATGGGATACAACTGGAATATCCTGAGATAATGCTGGGTCGGAAAATAAAGTGGGGTTTCTTTCTCTTACGTGTTTCACTCCAAAGTACTAGGAGCTTTTTCAAAGAGCTAATATTGGCAGAAACCACGATCAGAGCTCAGCTCTAACCAGACAGCACAGCGGGCAGTGGCAGGTTCTGCACATGCACAGAAGCTCCATGTGCACTGAAGTAAGGTGGCTACAGGGGGTTTGCTGCCAGAGCCGGATTAAGGGGGGGGGGGGTATGTACCCCGGGCCCCCTTTTATAAAAGGGCCCCCCCGCCACCCGCACACAGATCGTACATCCGATCTGCGGCGCTGCGCTCCTCCGGCGGCTCCCTACAGATTGTCCTGGCAACCAAACAACAGCGGCTCCAGCGCCGCATAGAAGTTCAGGACAGCTGAGCGATGACTCAGCTGTCCAATGGTGTAAAGGTGCACTAAGCCTCCCCCCGCTCACCACCCGCCCGGGACAACCTCTTCTTCCGCGTCTCAGACCAGCATATTATAGATTCATAGGGCATCGCAAAAGCCCTTTCTGCAAGAGCCCTCCCCCTGCGCTGCGTAGTGTGTCTGAGCCCCGCTGCACCGGATGATGTCACACACAGTTGCTGGCGAGCGCTGGATCCTATGTGTGCCATTGACACAGTTGCTGACTGAAGAAACGACCCTGTATCCTGACTATCACAGCGCCGGGAGCACCCAAACTGTACTGATGGCAGCAGCCAAGTTTGACCTGCCAGCTCATGTCGGTGAGGAGAAGACCCGCAGAAATGGAAGACTGAATGGGGAGCCGAGACAGAGGAACAAAGAAGAGAAAAAAGGGTAAGTAAACTACAGTACTCTGATGGAGAGAGTAAAACATAAAGGACACACACTCAAACTCAGTAATGGACACAGATTTGTTGGGGGGGGGGTGAGACTAATGGACACATGAGGAAGAAGGGGGAAGAGAATATAGATATGGAGATATGGATGCAGAGGAGAGGAAGGTGGACATCATAATGGACACACAACACACAGGAGGTGGTGGGAGAGAACACCACAATGGACACACGGGGGGGGGGTGCACACAATAATGGTTACTACAGAGAAGAGGGGATAAACATAATAATGGACAGTGGGGGTTGTAAGGGAATACCAAAATAGAGACATAGGAGGAGCAGGGGAGGGAGAGAGGACAATAATGGATACAATGGAGGGAGAGGGAATATAATAAAGGACATAGATTATCAGGAGAAGGTGGTACAAAAGCATAAAAATGAACACAGAGGAGAAGAAAGGAGAGAGAAACACAATAACTGACAGAGAAGTGGGGAAGAGATCATAACAATGGACACAGATGAAGAAGGGCAGGGGGTGAGAGCACAATACTGGGCACAAATGAGGAGGAAATTGGGACACAATTGTGAAAATGGATATAACAGTGGACAGACACAGATGAAGAGAAGGGGTAAGGGAGGTACACAACACAGAACAGATGAGAAGAAAGGGGACATTAATGGAAATACAGATGAAAGTGGGAAGAGCACAATACAGTATTTACAAATGAGGAGGTACTGTAGCATAATATAAAACATACAAGGGACAGGGAAAGCAATACTGGTAAAAGAGTGAAAGCAACACACAACAAATAGACATAGAGGGAAGCAATCAGACAAATGAAAGGACAGAGGACACGTAAAAAAAAAATGTCAGCAGTAGTAACATTAGTATAAAGGCTTCATGTCAGTGGATCAGGGAGTGTTTGAGAGATGTTATCTAATCATTGTAAAAAGTTCTGGATACAACACAGATTGATGGGCAAGAGGTATTTCAATGGGTGGTAGGTGAAGTACTGTAGTGTAGTGTATTAAAGGCAGCAACACATGTGCATGAACAAAGGTGATGTAATATATGACCACCCCATGGGTAACAAATATTGGCCTACCAAAATGTGTGTGTGGTTAACAGGGCCTTTTATATGTGAAGAGGTGAGGGAGGTTGCGATGGTTGAACCTCACCCCTACAGCACTGGTCGCACCCGCTGCTGCACACAATAGGCTCTTCTTAAGTTTCAGCTCCAGGCCCATGTGGACCTTAACCTGGCACTGAGTAGAGTGTGGAGCCAGCGTGCATGGAAGAGCAAGCTCCCTTGTGTCACAAGCAGCGTGCCAGCTGCAGAGAAAAACAGTAAGCTGGCTGTATTTTTTTTTTTTAATCATCATGCTGTCATAATGTTGTTTTTTTATTATGCTGCTGTTTATAAAATTGGCTCTGTGTGTGTGTGTGTGTGTGTGTGTGTGTGTGTGTGTATATATATATATATATATATATATATATATATATATAAAATTGCCTGCCCAATTCTTAGGGGCCCCGCTGTTTGAAGTGCCCCGGGCCCCCCATAGCCTTAATCCGGCTCTGTTTGCTGCGCATGCCCTGCCGCATGCAGCTCCACCCTAGGTACTTTGCGGGGCTCATAAATCATACCACATGCTTCCACCTCCAGCAGGCAGCAGCCACCAAGTCTTGTCTCCTGCAAAAGTGCTTTCTGCATCACAGGAGCCGGGATAAGCAGGTGCATCCACAGCTATAATTTACAGTAAGTGCGTTACAGCCTGGTCCTGGTCCTGATATGAAGTGTAAACAATATGTAGTTCACTGTGAGTAATATGTAACATACTGTAAGTGATAAACAGTATAATTAATATTCAGTGCGCTGCAAATAATATGCAGTGTAGTTGATGTACAGTGTACTGTAAGTGCAGTGTATGTGATATGCAACATAAGTGATATGCAGTGTAAATTGTATAAGATTGATATGCAGTGTAAATGATTTGCAGTGTAAGTGATGTGCAGTGTAAATGATATGCATTGTAGTTTAAGCAATGTGTAGTGTAAATAATATGCAGTGTAGTGTAAGCGATGTGTAGTGTAAATGATGTGCAGTGTAGTGTAAATGCTATGCAGTGTAGCTTAAGCAATGTGTAGTGTAAATGATATGCAGTGTAGTATATGCAATGTGTAGTGAAAATGAAATGCAGTGTAGTGTAAGCAATGTGTATTGTATGCAGAAAAGGATTAGGCTGGAAATTTCCAGGTATCAGTAGTAGTTGGAAGCAGGGTTGCTTTGCAAAGTAACTGGCTCTAGTTGCAGGCATTAAGCTAACCAGCCATGCTCCCTTTACTGTACACACAGTACCAACCCTAACTACCACTTCCCCCTCCCCCCACCCCTCTCCCCCCTCAGAACCAGTGTGCATCACACAAAGCATGATTGCAACATCTGTAGACACTGACAGTGGGTGTCTCAGTCCTTGCATATTTGGAGGCATAAATGTACACGGGGGAAGAGCAGTGTAGCGGCATTAACATAAAGTCGCATACACAACTCTATCCAATGGGGCCCGGATGGAGGAGACTGAACACAGACCTCCTCCTCTAATAAAACTCCTCCTCTATTAAAACCATTCGGACAGAGAGCCCTGGTCTCAAGAGTTTACGTTCTAGAAGGGAAAGGGAGGGAGTGGTGGTTTAGGGGAGATACAAGGGTTAGCGATGTGGGAGAGAAGGTCGAATTAGTCAGAGATCCGGCAAGCAACTGTGATTAAGTGAGTTTGGAGGGAGTGTTTGAAGCAAGGAATATTAATCTGTCCAAGTCTAGCCTAGTGATTTTCCTTTTTTTTTGTTTTTCCATTAATATATTTTATGTGTTCGAACTTGTGAATAATAGCTTAATTAAGATATCACTTTACAAAAAGTAATGAAGGTTATTATTTAAAAGATCATGTTCATACTATATAGTACAATATACTGTCATTAAATAAAGTATAAACCACTTAAAAAATGCTTTTTACAGCTTATTAACCACATCATAAATGATGATATGCCTAAAAGCCATTTTATTTATAGTATATTAATTATCATTTATGAGATTTTTCCCATTGGTACCTGCACATACAGTATACAGTGTTTATAGATAAATAGTCCAATATGTTACAGACTTAAATAAAAATGACAGAATATTTATCCCTTAATAAATTACTTTATTAAGTGAATTGAGTCTATATGAATGAAAGACATATAAAGCAAAATCAGAAATCACAGATTTTGTGGTTGCCAGATAGCAATTAAAGGTATAAGCAAATCCTGAAGACAAACCTAAATGAAACAAGTGTGTTTTAGTTCACTGGTGTACCTTACATACTGTAATCTAAAAAAAAAAATGCTATATTCAATAGTTTATAATGTATACATGCTCATATCATGCTAAATGTCCATTAAATTCTCCAACACACTGTACTGAGGTGTATCATACAGTGGAAGGTGCATAGCTCATGTGCATTGTGCATAATGTAAATGTGCAGTGGAAGCAGAGGTGGGAGGGTGGGGGCATTGCAGAGATAACGAGGTGGAGTTGTATGTAAAATGACACTTACACATTAAACCCTCTCTTGCTGGGAAGGGCTTGAAGGCTGAGTCAAAAGCCAAGAAATCTCCTTGTTTACGCCCATTTCCCTGCTTCTAGCAATCTGACTAATAGTAATCTGAGCTAACAAGAAAGACTAGAAAGAGTGGAATGAGAATAGAGAAACTGACACAGGCTACATCTGCAGCTCAGTGCAAGTGTCACAAACATTTATTTGCTGCAAAGCAGCTGGGCGAGAGTTAAACTCCAAGTAATGTCAGGATAGTCTGGGTATCTGCTCAGAATTTTAACTAAGAAAAAGAATACGTGGTACTGGAGAAGCTGCCGTGCAGTGTACCAGAGCAGCAACAAACCATATAGAGGGATCGTTAGTGGGAGCTACAGCTGATATCAGGGATCGAGGTGGATGTGTTGGAGCTTGCACCAAAGTTAATTTTGAGATGTCAGTGTTTATCCCTGTGAAAGGGCTTGCTTTCATAGAAGACGAATACCAGTCAGATTGTTGGGACTTGTATAACATCTGATCTGATCTTGCTGATTTTAGCTCTTCACAGGTAAGACTGTATCCCAGTTCATTTGACTATAGTGGAAAATGAAAGCTAAAGAGTAAGGTTTATATTTGCAGTTGTGCATGAATCACTTATATCATATTCTATTTTGTTGCTGTACATGTTGAGTTCTGACAATTATTAAGGATCTATCCTAACATTTCAGGATCTGACTTTTATTAAATGCATTTTTGTGTTGAGGTACCTACCTGTACGTTTTGACAGCATTGTTATGTTGTACACTAAGTATGCTTTCTACATGTACTGCAACATCTGAATAGGTTAGTAGTTGTGTGTTGTTACAGTTAGAGTAACCTTTTCCTTATGCAGCTAGAAATCTCAATGCAATAGTTGTGATTAAAGTAGGAATTATACGTTTTAGTTAGATCTTGTTGTAGATATATAAAATATAGATGTTTATGCCCAAATAAAGTCTTTCTATAACTTGTTTCCCCACATATTTATAGTTTACAGAGTTCAAGTACCCCTGCATAATGTAAATATTGGTTTAAATTGTTGTGTACACTGTATTAGCCACACACAGTTATTATATAAATATGGTGGATTTTGGTAAGTCTTTAGCTTGTTGTTGCACTTTTTAACATATGAAGAGTAACCTTTAGAGACAATTAACATTGAAGTAGTAAAATGGTGCTAATTGCAGTGTTCTAGATTAATATAATGTTACTGTAATGACTTATTACAGTTCTAGCCATTACTTTTATATTGTTTTTATTAGTGCATGCATTATACTGCAAACAAAAATGACAATACTACTTCTGATCAGAATGCATTTAGTTAGTGTTTATACATACTATATCCTGTGTATACATACTGTAACTATTGTTTATAGTTTTGTAAAATTGTATTTATTACTTTTGTTGACTATGTGTCTCTTTTCACAAAACATCTGCTGAACTTTAATTCAAATCATAGATTTTTTTGTAAACTGAAAAGTCCATTCTAATTTTGAGACATTTCCAAGAATCGTACAGACACATTTTCTCCATTTGCATAAACCACTTTTATTTCAAACTCCCAAGATGTACTGTTAATAATTAGTACAGTGAAAAATCTCTTTTAATTCCTGGCATCTGTTATGAGTTTAGTACTGTACTCTGGCTAATTTTGACTTAATAGTCTTGTCTTCTTTGCATGATTTATAAAACTCTAACTTAAAGTAAACAACCAAAGTGCAGAAGATTTAGGATTTAAAAAGTATTATGAACTAATGCCATCATTTGGTAGACATTTAAACTGATTTAAGAACATGACTTATAAATAGCTGTGTATGTATGTCCTACATATAGAAGAGCTCTGAGCAAAAAATGATAGCAAATTAAAAAAAGTTAATTAGCACAATATGTCCACTTTTTTTTAATATGCATAATTTGAAATTCATGTTGTGTTTTCTGGGATTCTATCTGGTCATTGTGTCAATTATGATATGCATTTTCTGATAGGTACAAAAATTCACCAATAATTGTTACATATTTGGGTACCGTCTTCTGATAGGACAGATAAGTGCTCTACTAATTACTTACAGTAAATGGATGTTTGAGACAATGCTGTATTAATGCTTTTCTAAAAGCATATTGTAATGCAGCAGGAAAATAAGGGTCATCACAATGGACTGTGTGCTTGCAATAAACAGACAATGATAATTAAGCTGGCTTGATATGGATAAATGATCTTTATTAAGAAATGATCATTGATTAGTATTGCTACTGCAGTACAATCTCAACAAAGGTCACCAGCAGCAGTAGTAAAGTATATTGAGGAAGTTAAAGTCAATGTGGAAAAGATTGAAAACTAAGATGTTAGATGGCATTTGTGGACATTTTATTAAATGATAGATAACTGATGTAAAGGGTTTATTTTACAGTGTGAATTACAGTTTAGATTTTACTGCGGTTACACTATCTAACAAAATGTATCTTGCATTGCCTGTATCCGACAATGATCCATTTCTGTGGGATCACATGAAATCTTCTGCCTAAATCCAGCCATTTACAACATCTTTGCATTTGAAATAAACAGCTCAAATAAGTTTTCACTTCAACATATATTGACAGTCAAATATGTTATAGAGAATGATGGCTTGCATGAAGAAAAGAAAGGTGCCATGTCCCAGCAGGGATAAACAGAAAAGTGCATCAGAAAATACAATTAAACGACAGTGAGGATTAGGATGATAGGGACAAAGAACTGGTAAATGTGCTCAGGTAACCCTACAATGCTAAATACATCATACAACAAAAAAAGTAAGACTAGCAGTGTAATGACAAACGTGAATTTGATGAAGTAATGAAGAAGTCAGTGATATATACTCATGATCTCATGTCAACAGACACATTATTTCCTGTTTACTCAAGCATTTCCATAGTGTCGCTTTTAGTATCTTCATGCTTCTGTATTTTATGAAAATGTACTTCATTATTTTCTGTACTATATTATGCTATGTATCTGTTAAGCGCCTTGAGTCCTATTGGAGAAAGAGTGCTATATAAATAAAATTATTATTATTATTATTATTATTAGTAGTATTATTATAGGCATCAAAAATATATGCATGCACTACAGACTGCATCCAAGAAGCTCCACCTCTTAAAAAGTAATTATAAAGGCACAGAAATTTTTCTTAGCACACAGTAAGGGAAACCTCAAATGCAGTGCCAGGCTTTGCCAGTTACTCATTGCCCACAATCATCACCTACAAAGAAGTCCAAAGAATACAAGAATGTTGGGAATCATCCAATGTAGAGAAAGGCGTTATAGTTTCTTTTGGAGGAACAACACCACACCTGAAAATCCAGTTGATAGTACAAATATTGTACATCATGTTGTTAGTCTTGCTGTTGGTGATAAGATTGATGATGTAAATGTTAATCACTATGGGAAAAAGAATACACCTGATAACAATTCTGAAATGTGAACTATAGGATTGCAGACATTGCAAAATCATGTTTGTAATTATTTTACTGAAAAATCCCAGTCCAGCCACCATAACTAATGTATAAGGTAAAGAAAAAAATGTAAGTAGGATGCATCATAGAGTGCTCTTTGTAAATGCACAAGAAACTAGTATGGTAGCTTCAGACAGAATGCTTCTCAAGTTTGTTACATCGGCATCATTTCCGTCAGTAACATCTTGTGCTGAACAGAAGTGGCAAATCCATATTATTTAAAAAAAAAAAAGCCATGTCAGCTTTATGTGCTAATATTGTGGTCTTCATAGAATGACAAGGGTCAATGTATGTCTAAATTCAATGGGTGATTCTAGAGTGTCCAAAATAAGGTCAAGCAATAGGTTCTTCAAAGTTAGATTCATCATCATCTACATCATCACTGTAATTGGCAGAATACAAAATGCTGCCTTGAAAACAACAAAATGTTCTTTGCTTACCTTCAAGAGAATTTGGAAATATCTCTCAATAGTTTCATTATGTTGCAGGGCAAAGGCCACACATCCCAGTTGTGCACAAGTGCTTGATATAATAATATAGAGTCTTGCCAATAAATGTAAAGCAATAGAATGTTATGGAATATGAATGCCAATGCTAACAGCTATACATTGTCAGTGACATAACAGGGCTCTAGAGTGCACTGTGAAGGCACCGGGAAGTGTAGCACTCCCCAGAGCACCCTGAGGATGCGTCAAACAGCTGCACAGACTGCAGGATAACTGCCTGGAGCTTCCACAGGAAAGGTTTGTGCAGTTTCATCCACCCTGCTTAAAGCTCCACCTGCATTGAAGCCTTTAGTTATGCACCAGTCCTACACTCAGTAACAGAAGGGACATAAAACTGATCCCCTTTATTCTCTTTCACTCTAGTAAGGAGCAGGACACAAGAAACTAGAGAAAGACTTAACTACTACAGGAGTCAACATGTCTGTGACACTGGTAAATCCTCTGGAACTCTGCTCCATGTAGGCCCCATACTCCACAATATATTAGGTTATAGACATGGGATGATTGTTCAGTTGATGCTTGTTTTTTGATCTCTTTACGTGCAGTGTACTGTCTTTTTGGTAATGATTCCAGTATTGTCTAGGGTTCATGCCGGGTTAACATCTATTCTTTATTTCAAAAATTACATAATTGCCATACTTGCCAAATGCTGGTAAAATAGGGTGTGGTATAAAATATCTACAGTTACTATTCCTAATCATAGTCCACGTGAATGGTAAATCAAGCAAAAGTTGAAAAATATGTGAAAAAAAACCCCAAACCATATGTGTGTTGACCATTGTCATGTCAATGTTTGGAATATGCCAATCTTCCTGTCTGGTCTGAGCTCACAGAAGAGCTATTGTAGCTCAAATTCTAAGAAGCTAATGTTGGTTATGATAGAAAGGTTTCAGTACACACAGTGCATCACAGCTTGCTGTGTATGGAACTGGATAGCCACAGACCGGTTATAACACACATGCAGACTCCTACTGTAGCTACTGCTTAAAGTGCCTGCAATGGGACATGTTTATAAACACTGGACTATGAAGCAATGGAAGAAGATGGCCTGGTCTGATGACTCATGTTTTTTTTTTACAATATGTGGATGGCCAGGGGCATCCGAGAGAAGAGATGGCACCATGATGCACTATGGGAAGAAGGCAAGCTGTTGGATGCTCTGGGCAATGTTCTGCATGGAAACCTTGGGTCCTGGCATTCAAATAAATGTTACTTTGATACACACTACCTACAGTACCTAAACATTGTTGCAAACCTAGCACACCCCTTCATGGCAACTGAATTCCCTAATGGCAGTGGCATTTTCAGCAGGATAAAACACCCTGCCACACTGAGGAATGGTTTGAAAAACATGACAAAGAGTTCAAGGTGTTGATTTGGTCTTCAAGATTACCAGATCTCAATCTGATTGAACTCTAAACCATGGAGGCTCCTCCTCACAATTTACAGGACTTAAGGGATCTTCTGCTAATGTCTTGGAGCAAGATACCTCAGAACACCTTCAGAGGTCTTGCGGAGTCCATGCCTCATTGGGTCAGTGCTGATATGGAAGCAAGAGGAAGTTCTACATAATATTAGGCAGACGGTTTTAATGTAATTTCTGATCGGTATAAATATAGTATCTATCTACCTCAAAAATCTGATGTTTCAATATTTACAAAGATTTTCCTCAGGGATACAAAAAATGTGACATGTGCGCAATGTGCTAAACATACTATCATTCCTCAGACTTCTGGGTAGTGGATGTTATTCACTATCTCTCCGGTATTTGTTGCCAGGTGATGTGAAGACTCAAAACACTGCAGGTTCTCTTCCACCAACCTTTCAGGCACCTTTATTTCCTGTACATGTCTCTAACGGCAGACATAAAGTCTTGTTTGAAAGAGGGCTTCCACCTAATCCATATAACAAGGTTATACTTACCTACAATTTTCTTTGTCCTTCCAGTTGAGTTTCCAGAGTAAAAATGTAGGTGACCATTGTATGTTTGGATTTGTGTGTGCATGCATGCTTGTGAGGTAGTGTGTGTAGAGGGAGATCATGGAACTGGCCTCACCCCATGGAGCAGAACTTGTGGATGCACACAATGATATTATAGCACAATTCACTGAGAATCGCATCGTCATGCACCTTGTTCCACCCATTTTACTAGTAAGTTAGTGAGATGCAGGAGGGTGACCTAGACTCTGGCGAATCCATGGGAAGTCTCATGGAGAGTTTGGGCCATTAAGCAAGAATAATCAAGTGACAGGTGATTGCTGTCTCATATCGATTAAGTGAGATGATTAGCTCAGGTCTACATCTTGCCCTCTGCCTACAGACTTTAAATGCTGGGTCTGCTGCACCATGAGGAGCTTTCCTGCTATATCTCTGATCCTAAGTGACAAAATCTATGTCTATCTGTCCAGTTTACTAGCCACTGAATAGTCCAGTATGATAACATCTGCACAGGCTCTTGTGTTTGTGTTTCCGATATCACATTTTGCAGAGATGCGAGCAAGACTATACTTTCAGAAAGTCGGAAGCCTAGATTAGCAGCAACCAAATCTCACAAGGACCGGCAACTCGTAAATCCCATTTAGCTGTGCTTTCAGACACAAATAGGCAAATCTGAGTCAAACTAAGGCTCAAGTTGGATATATAAACCCCAGTTTGTCTGATTAACCTGAATCTGAACTCCTAGAGGTGACACATCTTGTATGGATTGTTTCTCAGAAATGATGTATTATTCATGATATCAAGGACAGTAGTTCTATTTCGTTCAGAACAATCCAACCATTTGTTATTATAAATTCCAGCAGGCTATGTATACTTAGCTTAAAGACATTTAAGGATTGAATACTTGTGATAGCCACATATCCAAGTGTGTGCTAATTACAGTATGTCAATCTCTCCTCCAGTGAGAAAAATGTGGGTCTTAATACCTGAAGGTTCATGCTGTATTTACAATTAAGAGTTATTATCCTTTGTAACAGAAAGGAGATCAGTCTCATTTAATAAGAGTAATAAGGAATTTTCATTTCTGCTCACTCTTTATGGCAATGGAAATGATAGAGTCCAAACGGGATGCAGTTCATTGTTGCATGCAAATCATGCAAATCTAAATTAATATCATCTGCTTTTTATGACTGACAGACTTGAATAAACAATGAAAGTACTGTATCTGTGTTAGTGAGAAATGGGACTTTAAAAAGAATGAGGTATAGTCATGAAGTATATTCAATAGAATGGATGCTGTGTTAGTAATATTTTGCATATGTTCATGGTAAGGTGTTTTGAAGCGGAAGTCACAACTGGAACATACGTGATAATACTTTAGAATATGTATTGATAAAATAGAATAGAGTGAAATTGTGAAAGGAAAAACATTTGGAGCCCAACAACACTTTTGGGAACCACTTGTGAGCGCTGAACCTCAAGATTGATTTTGATGTGAAGCTAGAGAGTGCTACTGTACATACTCCATATTGGATTCTTCAGGGATGTTTCAATCCCAAATTATAATGTCTGCCGACCTTAGTTCTGTGCATGTGCGGTGCCATCTTGTCACTGCGTCAGAACACCACAGTGGGAGATGGACATCTTCCACTTAACTCAAAGAGAGACGCTGTAAGTTAACGTGAACCACAAAGCTAGAGATGCAGGTACCACTTGCATCCTACACTGCTACCCACATACTTTCACTGGCTGGTGACCTATATGCTCTGCTCAAGGTCCGCTCCATGCGTCTGTATTAGCATAACTGTGAGTACAGCTGTACAATTCACATTACTGCACATTAATAATTAAGTACTGGGCTGTTCGTTGACTGGGGCCATCCGTTGGTGTGAACCTACACTCTCAATTTTTTAAGCTTGAAAATGACATTAAAACTAGACACAGCTTAATGCAGTGCTTCTCGAAGCCTGGCCTCGTGACACACTACCAGCATAGGCATGCATAGGTATGCGCAACACATTTTATTAGGGTGTGCACTGTTGGAGGGGTGTGTCTAGAATGACCTACTGGGTGTGTCTAGCATTACCTATTGGGTGTGTCTGGCACAGCCTATAGGGTGTGTTTACCACCGCCTATTAGGTGTGTCTAGCAGAAAAGAATAAGAGTGCAAAAAATAGGGGGGACACAGAATGGGATGGGTAGAAGGGACTGACTCTAACTATGTCATTCTCAGAAAGCAGGCACTGGCACGTGAACAAGATTAACAACATAAAAAAGGGTGGTATTGCTGGAAGGGGGCGTGTCCACACAGTTGTACCCCCAATTCAAATTCTGCCCCACAGTAGCGCCCTTTAGTCACATCACACCACACATTAGTGCCCATAAATCATGTTACGTCATACAGTAGTGCCCCTTATTCACGATATACCACAAAGTAGTGCTATTCATGTTACGTCACACAGTAGTGCCCGTTCTACACATTATCATCAAACTAAAATCTATACCTGTGCACTGAGAAAAATATATAGGTGATAATAAGTGAGCAGCTGATGAGGGTAGCCCAACCTTAAATGTTATATTAAATATAGATGAACTATCTGAATACCTGTGCTTCGCTACGGAATTTCAAGTATAATCACAAAGAGATGAAAAGTGCTGGTATTTAAGCAAATTTAATACTGATTTTAACATAGGCTCACTTGTGGTAGGATGTTGTTGAGAACTTTAAGCATCTAAGTGCCCCTCCTTAAAACCGCCCATGAACAAACCAAAACAATAAATGGATTTTATTGTACAGGTATCTGTAGTCTCTGTGTCTTATTTTCTGGACAAAGGGATATACTTAAGTTAACTGGTTAGTTTATCACAGAAGATCAGCAATTAGACTTACAACAGGACATGCTCCACCCGCCGCTGCCAATCTTTGCCAGGCTTTCCCTCGGAGTGATGCTGTCAAAAGGCTGGCAATGAGGAGAATAATCCGCCTCATTCTCTGCCTAATCCTGCCTCTGATGCTGCCCTGCTCAGTGCTGTAAATGCTGGGACAACAGGCCAAGCTCCGCCTGCTGTATGTTAAATATGTAAGGTTTTCAGGGATAGTCTGACTCTACTCCAAGGGCCCTAGGTCTCCTTGCTTAGCTTCTCATTCTCCTTAGGGTTCCTCCTTTGGGATAAAAAGGTAATTTTTGTTGCACAGCACTGAAGGTCACTGGGAGAGCCGTCTCCTTTTTACAAATCAGATAAGCTTTCCTTTAATGCATTTAAGAGTCAAAATATCTATCTCTGCTATCCTCCTATTGCTTTTTGAGAGGTTGACCTCTGATAATTGAGACACTATCCCCTCCTGACTGGAAACGGGTCGGTTAAGTACTTATATCTGATATATATATATATATATATATATATATATATATTAGGCATTTTTAGGTGTTACAAATGAATAATTTTACTAGTTTGATTTAGAGCAGGGGTTCTCAACTCCAGTCCTCCTCTTCCGCAGACTGGTCATATTTTTTGGATATTTCAGATGCATAGGTGAGTTAATGTACTTTGTTGGGTTAGTAGTTATCCTACATGTTTCCACATGCAAAAAATTCAAACAAGACCTGTTGGGAAAACGTGAGGGTTGAGGTTGAGAAGCACTAAGACTGAGGGGGTAATTCAGATCTGATCGCAGCAGCAACTTTGTTAGATAGTAGGCAAATCCATGTGCACTGCAGGAGGGGGGGGGGGCAGATATAACATGTGCAGAGATAGTTAGATTTGTGTAGGTTATATTGTTTCTGTGCAGGGTAAATACTGTCTGCTTTATTTTTACACTGCAATTTAGATTTCAGTTTGAACACACCCCACCCAAATCTAGCTCTCTATGCACATGTTATATCTGCCTCATCTGCAGTGCATTACGAGTTGATTGCTCGCTAGCAACTTTTTGCAGCAGTGCGATCAGAAAGTCGCCGCCTATGGGGGAGTGTATTTTAGCTTTGCAAGTGTGCAAATGCTTTTGCAGCCGACAGCACAAAAAAGTTTTTTTGCAGTTTCTGAGTAGCTCTGGACTAAGCCGCTGCGATCACTTCAGTCTTTTTGGTCTCGGAATTGACGTCAGACACCCGCCCTGCAAGCGCTTGGACATGCCTGCGTTTTTCCAAACACTTCCAGAAAACGGTCAGTTGACATCAACAAACACTCTCTTTCTGTCAATCACCTTGCGATCAGCTGTGCGAATGGATTCTTCATTAAATCCATCGCCCAGCACGATCCTCTCTGTACCCGTACGACGCGTCTGTGTATTGCGGTGCATAAGCATGCATAGTTTTGCCGAGATTTAACCTGATCGCAGCGCTGCAAAAAGTTGCAAGCCAGCGATCAACTCGGAATGACCCCCATGGTTTTGCCCATTAGCTAACAAATTTGCTGCTGCGATCAGATCTGTATTAGGCCCCCACTATTGAGTACTACACTGATGAGAGTAGCAAATACAATATTGTCCTTGACATTTAAGTTTTATTTGCAGCGTAGATTACAGTATTGCGTGATATGATGAAATACAGAAAGCATTTCACAATACAACTAATTCATAAGCAAACACTGTAATTAAAGTCACGGATTACTTTACAGCAAGGCCATGCCTTTTTTGAAGTGTTATTACAGGTGACAGTTTCAGTACCATATAACACCTGTTTAAAGGGAATGACTGGAGGGTTTTTTTGTTTTGTTTTTATCTGGAATTGTGTAAGACAGTCTAAAAACCAATATGAACCTACGTAGTTAAGTTTAAAAAAAACATGATGTAAATTTGAACTCAGTTTACATATACTGTAGAAAAATGTTTGACAGATCAGTGGGAACACAGTCACAATTTTATATATTAATATTGTGACTATTCTGTAGAGCATGTCTTTCTTGTTTCTTCACCACAAATGCTCCGTAAATGAGCGCCCACTAGTATGGAAGATGCAGAGTTGTATGCACTTCAACACCATAACACTTATGACTGTAGTGCAGTGGTGGAATTAAGGGTCAGGCTACCTCTAGGGACAGCATTATTGCCGCCCCCCCCCCCCCCTCCCCCCTCCATCTCCCCGCAGGTGCTGTTATTGCTATATAAAAAAGATACGCAGATGCTATGACACAGAGGTGGGGATGAAACAGGGCCGAATCTAGGATTTCTGTCACACAGGGCAAGGAAGTAATTTAGCGGCCTCACCCCCTGCATTGTGTGGGCCCTGCCATCACCAGCGCTATTTACCCGTTTTATATGTCATGATCCCACCAATAAGATCCCTCCTTCTATTAAAGCTACACCCCTCTTTTGAGCACCAATATTTTGTATGTTTTATTACAGTGTGTGTGTGTGTGTGTGTGTGTGTGTGAGTGTGTGTGTGTGTGTGTGTGTGTGTGTGTGTGTGTGTGTGTGTTGGGCAGTGAGGGAGGTATTGCGCACAGCGGTTGGAGGCTGCTGGCTTATTATGTTGCTGGGGATTGCATGCTAGCAATTGGAATAAACAAGTTATAATTACATTGTGTCACCTTGTAAGGGGCACAGCCAGCAGAATAACCATTGCAAGCTCCTGTGCTGCCCCAGCCTACCTTACATGTGATATTGAGAATGAGTATAAAATGAAGGTATAATAATTAGAGATGTGCGGTGGGCACTTTTCGTGTTTTGTGTTTTGGTTCTGGTTCCATCCTCATGATTTGGATCTAGATTGGTTTTGCCAAAACCACCCTTTCGTGTTTTGGTTTTGGATCTGGATGATTTTTGAAAAAAAAAGATAAAACAGCTAAAATCACAGAATTTGGGGGTAATTCTGATCCTATGGTATTAACCTCAATAACATTAATTTCCAATCATTTTTTATATCGAGGGGCGTGGCTTGGCTGGAGAAGAGAGCAGACGCGTGTCTGCTGCTTTCCTCTCTCCAGTGCTCTATATTAGTGTTTTCTGGGTGCTCACCCACTGGATATCCTCTCTGGGGGCTCCCCATCCCTCCCTGTGGGTCCCCTCAGCCCTGTAGCATTTGCTGCGGAGCCGGGGAGTGGTTTTCACTGCTCATGTAGGTTGAGGCCCTCGCCCATACGGAAGCCGGGGACTCACGTACTCCCGGCGCCCGCGTCTTGAGCTCCACGGCGGGAGGGAGCGCTGCCCCGGGAAGCGGCGCGGACCCCGCACTCAAGCTCCGGATCATACAGGGGCCCTCCCCTGACCTCCAGGGTGGACAACCCCCGAGGCAGAGGATCGGAGGGAAGCCTGGCAGCGGGAGACGGAGGTGAAACAGACAGCCAGGGAGATGCGGCGGCCATCTTAAGTCCTTCTGGTGGAGCTGGAATTGAGGTAGCAGGGTGCTCTTGCAGCTGTGGGAGTCTCTGGATTGGGGCTACCTTGAATCTGGTGGCCCTCTGGTATTGATCCCTCCCTGCTCTTGCTTTAGGGTCCCTGTAGTGGGATTTGTGCATATACCTATAAGTGCAGAAATAGACTTACACTTGGCACTATTCTTTTCTACTGCACGTGCCCCACCTGGTAGCCTCTAGCTGCAATAGCCCACATTTCCCTCTCAGTGTGCTGGATATATAATACATAGTGTTCTGCAGACTTCATTGGACTGCAGATTTCCCGGCTCCCGCCGAGACGAGCGGCCGCGATGTCCACATGGCTGAATAACATTATGTTCTGATTGCTCTGAGAAGGCCCCGCCTGCGCCCGAATGCTTTTATGACATGATATGACAGCCCGACAAGACTGTGGATCCTTCCTCGACTGATGCTCCAGACGCCTCTTGCCTCTAGTTCCTCTACCTTTGTCATGCAGCGTTGCAATGCCTCCCAAGAAAGATAAGGCTGCTAAAACTGTTTCCCAGGTGGCGTTCTTTAAACCTTCTCCCCAGGCCGCTAAAGCAAAGGACACACGGGGTGGCGCCTCTAAACCCGCTGCTCTTGTGTCCTCACCACTTAGAGATACGCCGTCCCTGCAACTACACACGTCTGCTCCATTGCTGACAGCGAAGCGCTTACGGTGGGTGCTATGAAGCAGCTCCTAACGCAATTTAAGGATGAAGTCGCTGCAGAATTTAGAGCGACTATGAAGGAATTCCAGCGATCTATTGACGACATCGGAGGTCGCACCGATCACCTAGAAACAAAAATGGGTGAAGTTGTGTCGTCGCACAACGACCTAATCTCTTCACATGAACTGCTCCAAACTGAGGTCACGGCGCTGAGACAAAATCTCGGATATAGAAGACAGATCGAGGCGTAATAACTTAAAGCAACGGGGTGTTCAGGAAACTGTCGCTAATAGCGCTTTAAACGACTTTGCAGTTGACCTCTTTAGCAAACTCCTTCCTTCGAACCGCCCCATGGACTTCCTAATTGATCGTATCAATAGGCTTCCAAAAGCCAGGAATGCTCCCGATGGTGTCCCCCGGGATGTCCTTATGAGGCTACACTATTACCATGTGAAGGAGGCAATCTTAAAAGCTGCTAGACCCTCGGATGCTGCGTCAGAGGCTTTGGGTTCACTTCAAATTTTCGGAGACTTGTCCCCTGCTACTTTAGCGAAACGGCGCTCTCTTTACCCCATCACATCAGTGCTACGGAAAGAGAACATTTTATACAGATGGGGATTTCCTACGAAGCTGCTCATCTCTCGAGAGGGGTCCACAGTTGTTATAACGAACGTCGAGGAGGGTAAAAAGATCCTAGCATCATGGAACTCTGCAAGTTCTCCTACACACACCTCTCCCGAACGGGGCCTTCAGCGGGACTGGGCCTCCTCGGCTGCAGAACTTTGAGTATTTTTTGATTTACTATACTTGCATTGTTTTCATGTTTCCTAATCAGTTTGTCATGTCGTATATTCCTACGTTGCATCAACTCCTTGGCGATTATCTGAGGAGGTTGTTTATGTGATTTGTGAGTGTTTCTAGAATGTCTTTCAGTGTTACCTCATCACCGGTATTTCTCTGTTTACTGTCTGTCTCTGCTGCCCCGACTGCCATCCACATTTCTTTGTTGGCTGGGAATTCTACCTGAGTTTCCTTCATTTTCGGTGGCTGTCGGGGGCCCAGAGCTAGGGTGATGAGGGACTACTTTTAGTTAAATTTAGGTTCGGGTACGGGCGGATTGCCACTACCCCCCACTGTTTAACTCTGAGACGCCATGGTTAGGCGTCCAAATGTGCCCCCGAGAGGGGTTAATGTTCTGGGGTTTTTTTCTGTTTTTCTTTCTGTATTTCTTCTTCTCATTTGTCCTTTTTTCCCCCTTTCCTCTCCTTTTGTCCGGGTATGTTCCACACACTTTTTACCTGCCAGTTGGTTGTTGATAGATACGCATTCCCCGACAGTTTTACATTATGGTTAACATTGTCTCTATAAATGCAAAAGGGATTCCCCACACAAGAGGAGATTAGCGCTTAATTATTTTCATAAACTTAAAGCTCAAATCACTGGAGTCCAAGAGACTCATTTTATTAAATCCGCCCCTCCACGGTTTACTAATGGGAGATTCCCCCATTGCTATTTGGCTAACGGGCCGGCTAAGAAGTCGGGAGTGGCAATCTTGATATCTCAGCACTGCGCGTTCTCCCTCACCTCGCAATATTGTGACCATGAGGGGAGAATCCTCATTCTAGTTGGTACTCTTGAAAACAAAGAGGTGACATTAGTTTCTTGCTATGCCCCTAACACCAAGCAACTAGCATTTTGCAGGAAACTCTGTGCTAAGGTGCAACAATTGGCTAAGGGTGCTTTACTCTTAATGGGGGACTTTAATTTGACTCTGGACCCTTTAGTTGATAACTCTGGCAAGTGACCCTCACTCTCCAGTCAGCTCCATAGGAATGCACAGGGCTTTAGTCAGCTACTGGCGGAATATGATCTTTTAGACCTCTGGCGCGTTAAGCATCCAATGGATAGAGATTACACATTTTATTCCTCAGTACACGCATCCTACTCTAGAATAGATCTAGGATTAGCAGATAAGTGGACTCTACAGTCCATTCGTAAAATCTCCATCCTTCCCATGTCCTGGTCGGATCACTCCCCACTATTCATCGAATGGGATGTAAATAATAGAAAGGTTACGCCGGCCCCCTGGCGTTTGGGTAAACTCAATCTTCTTCAGCCGGAGACCATGCAGGCGATCCAATCCACCTTGGATTATTATCTTTCTGAGAATTCTCCTCAGGAGACGTCTATCTTCACATTCTGGTGCGCCCTCAAAGCAGTGACACGAGGGACGGCAATTCAAACAGCGGCTAAACTTAAACGGGCATATCGCAAAAAATTTGAACAGGCTGAGCTTACAGTCGCCTCCCTGGAGAGTTCTCACAAGGCACATCCGCACGATAAAGCCCTTCTTAAGTCATTAAAAGAAGCAAGGGAGGCGGTGAATGTTTTCTATCTAGCAGAGGTTCAACGCAACCTACATAGACTGAAACAAAAATTTTATGTTTCTGGTAATAGGGCGGGTAGACTGCTGGCGAGGAAGCTGAGGGGTAAGAAGGCTAAGGAAAAAATCCACATTGTCCATTCGGATAGGGGTAAAAGAGTCTACGATCCTGATGAAATTGCAGATGTCTTTGCATCCTATTACTCCAAACTATACAACCTGAAAGGGGACTCTTCTGCCTTTCAACCTAAAGACGTAGATGTTCAGAATTTTCTATGCAACCTTCCTCTCCCCTCGCTATCGTTGGAGTCGTGTAGCTCTCTAAGTGCGCCTTGGACTTTAGCTGAAGTCAAAAAGGCTATTGACTCCCTCCCAGCAGATAAGGCCCCAGGTCCCGACGGTTATCCTGCCGGTTTCTATAAATCCTTTAGGGAGAGCTTGGCCCCGGTGCTCTTGTCGGTGTTCAATGAAGCCTCAGAGGCAGGCCACTTCCCTAAAGAGATGCTGGAAGCTAAAATCATTACCATTCCCAAACCAGGAAGAAACCCCTCCTCCGTCCAAAACTTTAGACCAATCGCTTTACTAAATACGGATTTAAACATTTATGCCAAATTAATTGCCAACCGTATCAGCCCTCTGCTCCCCTCTCTTATCAACTCTGATCAAGTGGGTTTCGTATTGAACAGACAGGCCCCGGATAATACCCGCCGGGTGATTAATGTGATTGAGCATTCTGCCGGTAAAAGAGAACCCCTCCTAGTCTTGTCTCTTGATGCCGAAAAGGCGTTCGATAGATTGAATTGGGATTTTATGAGATTAACTCTGGACAAATTTGGCTTCTCTGGAAGTATCTTGGACTCTATCTTGGCCCTTTATTCCTCTCCTAGTGCACGGGTCTTTGTTAATGGATGCCTTTCATCACCTTTCAATATCTCGAATGGCACGCGTCAGGGATTCCCGCTATCCCCTCTTATTTTTGCGTTGGCGATAGAACCCCTGGTTGCTTGCATTAGATCTCGGGATGCGATTAGTGGACCTATTATAGGGGGCATTTCTCACAAAATTAGCTTGTTTGCGGACGATATTCTGCTATGTCTAACTGACCCCGAAGCTTCCTTGCCAGTTTTGCATGAGGTCCTTTAAAGCTATTCAGATGTTTCTTTTTATAAGTTAAATACAAATAAAACTGAAGCCCTCCCACTCCATATACCTCAGAATGTGGTCTCTAAGTTGAAGGATTTGTATAAATATGCCTTGAAGTCCTGCTCCTTGAGATACCTGGCTATAAACTTAACCAGGGAAGATAACTTGATTGAGTGTAATTATGCCCCGTTGTTAAAAGCGTTTACTGAGCTGACCGGAGAGTGGATGTTGCAGGAGGTGTCTTGGTTGGGTAGGATTGCTGCTGCTAAGATGGTTCTATTGCCAAAATTAATGTACCTGTTTCGCGCCATACCAAGGCCAATTCCCAGACTCTTCTATAATAAATTTAACCAGTTCCTGACCAGATATGTGTGGGGAGGATCTAGACCGAAAATTGCTAAGAAGACTCTTGTTCGGCCTAAACTGTCTGGGGGGGTTGCTTTCCAAGATATAGAAAAGTACCATGCAGCATGTCTGATAAGTCAGTCTAGGGACTGCTTTGACACCTCAAGTCTGAGTTATTCTGGAAGCCTCATGCTTGGACGTGGTTTCTCTCCCTGGTTTGTTTTGGTTACCACTGCATGCTGCTCGGTGTAGGGCCGAATCCTGCAAGTCTATTAAAACGACCATAGATTCCTGACATAAATCAGTACTCTCTTCAGAAGAGCTTAATTTACCCGCCCCCTGCCTGTCGTTAACTGCTCTTATGTCATGTATTGTTTTTAGGGCAAAAGGTTGCACCGAGGTGGCTGGATGACTAAGCTAAGTGACACAAGTGTGTGGCAGACAGGATGGCAGATTTAAAAAATAGTCTCCAAACAGCACATGATGCAAAAAAGAAAAAGAGGTGCAATGAGGTAGCTGTATGACTAAGCTAAGTGACACAAGTGTGCAGCACAAACACCTGGCCTATCTAGGAGTGGCACTGCAGTTACAGACAGGATGGCACTTAAAAAAAAGGCCCCAAACAGCACATCATGCAAAGAAGTAAAAGAGGTGCAATGAGGTAGCTGTATGACTTTGCTAAGCGACACAAGTCTGTGGCATAAACAACATGGGGCATGCTAGAATTTGCCCAGGTGTAATACACACACAATATTGGTGGCACAGGAGAGCGTACCACCAAATCACACACACACACACACACACACACACACACACACACACACACACACACACACACACCAAGCCTGTAAAATTAATTTGGATAATAATAACCCTTTTATTTGGAGCTATTATAATAATATGCAGCACAGGCGAGCGTACCCCTACACCACACGGGGCAAACCCTGTAAAAATGATTTGGATAATAATATAAGTAATGTATATAACCCTTTTATTTGGAGTAAATAATATACAGCACAGGACACCACCACTTGACTTATGGCAGCACAAGACACCACCACTGAACTTAAGCAGCACAAGACAGCACAACGGGACTGGACTTATACCCCTGAACTTATACGACAGTACCCCTGGAGTTGTATGGCAGTGTCAGACAGGATTGTACTTTAAAAAACTAGTCCCCAAACAGCACATGATGCAAAGAAGAAATAGAGGTGCAAGATGGAATTGTCCTTGAGCCCTCCCACCCACCCTTATGTTGTATAAACAGGACATGCACACTTTAACAAACCAATCAATTCAGCGACAGTGTCTGCCACACGACTGTGGCTGAAATGACTGGTTTGTTTGGGCCCCCACCAAAAAAGAAGCAATCAATATCTCCTTGCACAAACTGGCCCTACAGAGGCAAGATGTCGACCTCATCCACCGATTCCTCAACCCTTTCAGTATGTACATCCCCCTCCTCACAGAGTATTAATTCATCCCCACTGGAATCCACCATCACAGGTCCCTGTGTACTTTCTGTAGGCAATTGCTGGTAAAGGTCTTCCCGGAGGAAATTGTAATTCATTTTGATGAACATCAAAATCTCCACATTTTGTAGAAGTAACCTTCTACGCTGATCGCAGACAAGGTTGCCAGCTGCACTAAACAGTCTTTCGGAGTACACACTAGAGGGGGGGAAACTGTCAGTAATCGTTGGCTGGTCCTTCAGTCTGGACCAGATGTCATTACTCGCTCCTGACTGCCCTGCATTTCTGCCAGCGGGTGGGCTAGGAAATCTTATCTTTTTCCTTGCAGCCCCAGTTGTTGGAGAAAGTGAAGGAGGAGCTGTTGACTGGTCACATTCCACTTGACTTGACAATTTTCTCACCAGCAGGTCTTTGCACCTCTGAAGACTTTGTGTCTGCTGGAAAGAGAGAGAGAACATAGGCTTTAAACCTAGGATCGAACACGGTGGCCAAAATGTAGTGCTCTGATTTCAACAGATTGACCACCCTTGAATCCTGGCAAAGCGAATGAAGGGCTCCATCCACAAGTCCCACATACTTTGCAGAATCGCTCCGTCTTAGCTCCTCCTTCAATTTCTCCAGATGCTTCTGCAAAAGCCTGATGTGGGGAATGACCTGACTCAAGCTGGCAGTGTCTGAACTGACTTCACGTGTGGCAAGTTTGAAGGGTTGGAGAACCTTGCACAAGATGGAAATCTTTCTCCACTGCACTTGATTCAGGTGCATTCCCCCTCCTTTGCCTGTCGTAGGTGGATGTATAGGCTTGAATGACCTTTTGCTGCTTCTCCATCCTCTGAAGCATATAGAGTGTTGAATTCCACCTCGTTACCACCTCTTGCTTCAGGTGACGCAGTGGCTGAATGTCGAAAGTGGCACAGAATTTTTCGTGCCATGGACAGCATCTCCTGCATGCCCCTGTCATTTTTCAAAAAGCTCTGCTCCACCAAATTAATTGTATGTGCAAAACATGGGACGTGCTGGAATTTGCCCACAATATTGGTGGCGTTGTCTGATATCACAAATACCCAGGAGAGTCTAATTGGGGAAAGCAATTCTGTGATGACGTCCCTCAGTTTCCATAAGAGGTTGTCAGCTGTGTGCCTCTTTCGGACAGCGGTGATATATAGCGTAGCCTGCCTAGGAATGAGTTGGCATTTACGAGATGCTGCTACTGGTTCCGATGCTGTTGTTATTGTTGCGGGAGGCAATACATCTACCCAGTGGGCTGTCACACTCATATAGTCCTTAGTCTGCCCTGTTCCACTTGCCCACATGTCCGTGGTTAAGTGGACAGTGGGTACAACTGCATTTTTTAGGACACTGTGGACACTTTTTCTGACATCTCTGTACATTCTCGGAATCGCCTGCCTAGTGAAGTGGAACCTAGATTTGTTACCGGGGGGACACTGCCTCAAACAATTCTCTAAGTCCCACTGAACTAATGGTGGATAACGGACTCATGTCTAACACTAACATAGCTGTCAAGGCCTCAGTTAGCCGCTTTGCAACAGGATGATTTTTGTCATATTTCATCTTCTTCACAAAGGACTGTTGGACAATCAATTGCTTACTGTAATACAAGTGGTCATTTGACTTCCCCGCTGGGATGACGATTGACTCCCAGCAGCAACAACAGCAGCGGCAGCAACAGCAGCAGTAGGCGTACCACTCAAGGATCCTCTGGAGGAATCCCAGTTAGGAGAAGACTCCTCAATATTGCTAGTGACATAGCCTGCAGGACTACTAATGTTCCTGACTGAGGAGGAAGTTGACACTGAGGGAGTTGGTGGTGTGGCTTGCAGGAGCTTGGGTACAAGAGGAAGAAGGGATTTAAGTGTCAGTGGACTGCTTACGCTCTTACTCAAAGTTTCACAACTTGACACTGACTTCTGATGAATGCACTGCAGATGATGTATAAGGGAGGATGTTCCGAGGTGGTTACTTTATACTTATTCTATTATGGTAAACAAAAATATTAAAATTCATCCTCTCACTACTCGTTAAAAACAGCTTAGCCGTGTTTTGCATGTTGTGCCAAATTTAACAAAATAGCAAAGATGTAAGTGGACACATCTGCAGCACAAGGACACCACCACTGGACTGATGCAGGATAACACAGCACCACTGCAATGGACTGGACTTATACAGCAGCACTGGACATATGGCAACAGAGGACACCACTACTGTGACTGGACTGATGCAGCACAAGACACTACCATTGTACTGATGCAGCACAACACAGCACCACTGCAATGGACTGGACTTATACAGCAGCACGGCACATATGGCAGCAGAGGACACAACCACTGTGACTTGACTGATGCAGCACAAGACACTACCACTGAACTGATGCAGGACACTGGGGATGGAGACATGTCCTCTCGCTACATTCTCCAATGCCAGAGTGAAAATGGTGGCAATGTGCGGCTCCATATATGGAATCCAAACCCCCGCAAGATTCTGAAAGCGGGATGATGACGTTTTTCCTCGTTCTGGTTTCTGAGTCAGGTGGGGAAACTCGAGCCAGGCTCGGATCCGGGCTCAGGTAGTGACGTTCGGTAGGGTTCAGTATTCTGAGAACCGAACCCTCATCTCTAATTTTAGCTGTGCAAGTGTGCAAACGCATGTGTAGCCGAGCTGTACAAAAAGATCTTTTGCCGTTTCTGAGCTGCCCAGGACTTACTCAGCCGCTGTGAACACTTCAGCCTGTCCATTCCCGAACTTGACGTCAGACACCCGCATTGTAAACGCTTGGACATGCCTGCGTTTTTCCAGCCACTCCCAGAAAATGGTCAGTTGACACCCACAAATGCCCTCTTCGTGTCAATCTCTTCGCCTGGGCGAATGGACTCTTTGTTAAACCCATCGCACAGCAACGATCTGCTTTGTACCCATGTGGCCCGCCTGTGCATTGCGGTGCATGCACAGTTCTGACCTGATCGCAGCGCAGCGAAAAAACCTAGCATGTGATCAGGTCTGAATGACCCCGTAGTGCATAGGAGTTTATAAGTCATTACACCATCTGTCCCAGTGGGAAAAATTGAAATAGCCTCAATATATGCGGACTATATCAGTGTCTGTTTTTTTTTATAAATTTTTAAAAATGTGGATTATAACGGCAGCTGGCGTTTGTTTTATTAATGTGTTGTATTAATTTGTATTTAATAATAGTAAAAAAAACCTAATAATAAAAATATATATATAGATATATATATATATATATCCTATTGGCAGTGTCTTTCTGTGTATGTCTAGTTTGTTAAATTCAGGGAAGAGTATTGTCCTACAATAGACAGCTGCAGATAGGGGATTGGTGTTGGAAATTATTATTTTCACACACATAAGTATTTCCCATTATCTGTGGGTGCAGAGTCTTCTTTTTTTTTTGTCGTCCCATGTTTTGCACACACAATTAATTTGGTGGTGCAGAATTTTTTGAAAAATGACAGTAGTGTGCAGGAGATGCTATCAGTGGCCCGAAAAATTGCGGGCCACTTACGACATTCAGCGAATGCGTGCCGAAGACTGGAATGCCAGCAAACACTCTTGAACCTGCCTTGCCATCACCTGAAGCAAGAGGTAGTAACGAGATGGAATTCAACACTATGTGCTTCAGAGGATGGAGGAGCAGCAAAAGGACATTCAAGCCTATACATCCACCTATGACATAGACAAAGGAGGGGAAATGCACCTGAATCAAGCAAAGTGGAGAATAATTTCCGTGTTGTGAAAGGTTCTCCAACCCTTCAAACTTGCCACACGTGAAGTCAGTTCAGACACTGCCAGCTTGAGTCAGGTCATTCCCCTCATCAGGATTTTGAAGAAGCAGCTGGAGAAATTAAAGGAGGAGCTAAGACGGTGCTATCCTGCTAAGTATGTGGGACTTGTGGATGGAGCCCTTCATTCACTTTGCCAGGATTCAAGGGTGGTCAATCTGTTGAAATCAGATTACTACATTTTGGCTACCGTGCTCAATCCTAGGTTTAAAGCCTACATTATATCTCTCTTTCCAGCGAACACAAGTCTGCAGATGTGCAAAGACCTGCTGGTGAGAAAATTGTCAGCTCAAGTGGAACGTGACACATCAACAGCTTCTCCTTCATTTTCTCCCGCAACTGGGGCTGCAAGGAAAATAATAAAATATCCTTGTCAACCCGCTGGCGGTGATGCAGGGCAGTCAGAAGCAAGTTTGGACATCTGGTCCAAACTGAAGGAGCTGCCAACAATTACTGACATGTCTACTGTCACTGTATTTGATGATGTCAGAATGCTATTGAAAGAATAGTGGAGGATTATATCAGTGACATCATCCAAGTGACAGTCTGTATGTATACTGGTACGAAAAAGAGGCTTTATTTTATGGCTATTTTATGATTTTATTTTACCTAAGTTGCCCCCCCTCCAGTATGTACTCCAAAAGAGTGTTTAGTGTAGCCGGTAACCTTGTCAGCAATCGGCGTAGGAGGTTATGTCCACAAGTAATTTCAGCCACAGTCGTGTGGCAGACCCTGTCGCTGAAATGATTGGTTTGTTAAAGTGTGGATGTCCTTTTATACAACACTACTTTTTATTCTTTGCATCATGTGCTGTTTGGGGACTGTTTTTTTAAAGTGACAACCTGTCTGACACTACCATACAGGTCCAGGGGTACTACCGTATAAGTCCAAGAGTACTGCCATGTAAGTCCAGTCCAGTGGTGCTGCCTTGTGCTGCATCAGTCCATTGGTGGTGTCTTGTGCTACCATAAGTCCAGTGGTAGTGTCCTGTGCTGTATATTATTTACTCCAAATAAAAGGGTTATATACATTACTTATATTATTATACAAATAATTTTTACACGGTTTGCCCTGTGTGGTGTAGGGGTACGCTCACCTGTGCTGCATATTTTTATAATAGCTTCAAATAAAAGGGTTATTATTATCCAAATTAATTTTACAGGCTTTGCCGTATGTGTGTTTAGGGGTACGCTATCCTGTGCCACCAATATTGTGCGTGTATTACATATGGGCAAATTCCAGCACGTCCCATATTGTTTGTGCCGCACACTTGTGTCGCTTAGCTTAGTTATACAGCTCCCTAATTGCACCTCTTTTTCATCTTTGCATGATGTGCTGTTTGGGGCCTTTTTTAATATCTGCCCTCCTGTCTGACACTGCAGTGCCACTCCTAGATGGGCCAATTGTTTTTGTCGCTTAGCAGAGGCGTCACCGGGTGTGGTGACACCCGGTGCACACTACTGATCTCCTTCTGTGCTCGCAGCAAAAAGAGATGTGGTCTTACACATATGGGGCGTGGCTTCACGGGGATCCCGGAATTGTCACTCTGGTGGCATGCCCAGCATCTCCGGAGATGCTGGGCTTCCCCCAGAGACAGTCTCCGTGTGCTGACGGCTCCTCTTCTATGACAGGAGCTGGGTGCTGTAGGAGACTTTCTCACTGCAGCACCTGGCTCCTGACACTGCGAAGGAGCTGACATTTGGTGTCACCCCCCTTCCGGTGTCACACCCGGGGGCGGGCTGCACCCCCCTCACCCACCTTGTGACGCCACTGACGCTTAGCTTAACCATACACCTACCTCACTGCACCTCTTTTACTTCTTTGCATGATGTGCTGCTGGGGCCTAGTTTTTTTAAGTGCCATCCTGTCTGCAACTGCAGTGCCACTCCTAGATGGGCCAGGTATTTGTGCCGCACACTTGTTTCGCTTAGCTTAGTCATACAGCGACCTCGGTGCAACTTTTAGGCCTAAAAACAATATTATGACGTGTGAGATGTTCAGAATAGACTGGAAATTAATGTTATTGAAGTTAATAATAGTATAATCAAAATCACCCCCAAATTATGTGATTGTAGCTGTTTTTATGTTTTTTCAGAAATCATCTAGATGCAAAACCAAAACACGAAAGGGTGGTTTTGGCAAAACCTACCCAAAACCATAACACGAGCGGCCAAAAACAAAACACAAAACACGAAAAGTGCCCGCTGCACATCTCTAGCTACAATACACTCCCCTGTAGGCGGCGACTATCTGAACTCAGTGCTGCAAAAAATGCTAGTGAGCGATCAGTTCTGAATTAGGCCCTACATTTCTTGTGCATTAGCAAGCACCAAAGTCCCACAACAGTCCTTCGTCCTGGTCAGGACTTTAGTTTAATTAAAACTGTCGGCATGTGCCAACTCACTTCCACCTGAGAGGTCCTGATATCTCCCGCCTCCTTCTGGATTCAATTCAGTCACCTGGTGAGGTAAATATTTCAGGAGTATTCTCCTCAGCATGCATGATATGTTGTCGGCTTGTAAAAATGATCAATATAGGGGTCCTATTTAATAATAGTAAAACAAGGGAAATGTTTGGCCAGATGTAATGCTCGCACAATATTAGTGGCGTTGTCAAATATCACAAATCCCCAGGAGAGTTTAAGTGGGGTAAGCCATTGTGCATGATGTCCCTCAGTTTCTGTAAGAGGTTCTCAGTGGTATGCCCCTTACGGAAGCCAGTGATATACAGCGTAGTCTGCCTAGGAACGAATTGGCTTCTGTAGGATGCTGCTGCTGGTGCCGCTGATGTTGTTGCTGCAGAAGGCAATACATCTACCTAGTGGGCTGCCTTAGTCCTTAGTTTGCTCTGCTCCACTTGTCCAAATGTCCGTGGTTAAGTAGACAGTGGGTACAACCACATTTTTTAAGACACTGAGGACACTTTTCTTAATGTCCCTGTACAGTCCGGGAATCGCTTGCCTAGTAAAGTGGAATCTATAAAGCATTTGGTACCGGGGACACAGTACGTCCCATCAACCGTCTAAATCCCACTGCACTAATGACAGATACTGGACGCACTTCTAACACCAGCATAGTTGTTATGGCCTCAGTAATCAACTTTGCAACAAGGTGACTGCTGTTATATTTAATTTTCCTCTCAAAGGACTGTTGGACAGTCAATTGCTTAGTTAAAGTAGTACAAGTTGTCTTCCCACTTCCTCTCTGGGATGACGATCAACTCCCAGCAGCAACAACAGTAGTGGCAGCAGTAGGCATAGCACTCAAGGATCCTCTGGAGGAATCCCAAATAGCAGAGGACGCGTCAGTCATTCCAGTGACATGGCCTACAGGACTACTTCCGATCCTGATTGAAGAGGAAATTGACAAGGAGGGAGTTAGTGATGTGGATTGTAGGAGCTTGGATACAACTGGAAAAAGGGAATTAGGTGTCAGTGGACTATTTACACTCTCACCCAAAGTTTCTGAACTTGACAATGACTTCTGATAAATGCGCTGCAGGTGACATAGATCGTTAACGTCCTTACCCTTACTTATTATGGAATGACAAAGGCAACACATGGCTTGACACCTGTTGTCCGGATTTGTGGAGAAATAATTTCACATTAAAGAGGTGTTTTTTTTTATGTTTTGCCCAGGCATGACAAACGTTTTTTTCATCTGATGGACAACAATGGTCTGCCTTATTCAAACAAACAACATCACCATCAGAATCTTCATCGTCAACTTCCTCCTCAGCGCCAGCTACACCAATATCCTCCTCATCCTGGTGTACTTCTACAGTGACATCCTCAATCTCAATATCAGCAACAACGACTGGCGGTGCTCCTCCCTGCACTTGCAGAGGGCATGTAAATTATTAGAACAGGAAAGAAATGGGTAATACACTATATAGGGCACCAAATGACAATGAATATCAATGTTGCGTAAATGTATACCAATTATAACAATAAATCAATTAGTTTAATACATCCCTTGACAATACTTGAGTTCAAGCATGTATGGAGTTCTCTGAATTCCTCATATGTAGAAGGACTTTCACAGCAGGACCTCAATCAACGGTGTCATATGGAACAAGAAAATATGGAATATCTCGTGTAACACAGTTTTATTCCTTCACATAGAACTTCATACAAATTTAATAAAAGGTGTCTCATTCAGATAAAATCAAAATCCAGATAAAACAATGTTCCATATTACAACATAGAGCTCATGCAGCATAAGTGATGATCCCCAGGCTGTGTGTAAAGGTACAAAATTACCGGATGGTCTGAGGATAAAATAATCCTCAAACAAGCATGTTCTTAATACCAGGCAACCTCCCGGGAAATGGCGTCCTGGATTCTCCGGCAATCCTCCTTCCACAACCAGCAGGGAGACACCTTTAGCTGTACCGACGCGTTTCAGGCCTTTCTAGGCCCTTTTTCAAGGCTAATGTGCTCCACATAAAAACCAGAATGCTTTTATTTCCAAAATCACCAATAGCAGCATTGATTAAATATAAATGATAAAAACCTGTGCAAAGCATGGCCACCTCCATATGTTTACTCCTATTACCATGGCCACCACTTCCTGTTAAATACCCCACAATTCCCCTGGAGATAAAGGGAATCTAGATAAAGTCTCTATTAGACAGCATTGTCTCCTCCTAATTAGTCTCATTCACTGTAAATGGGCAGCATTCACTGAGATTTCAATCGGCCGCTATTGTGAGTCCAATCATAGCCAGTCTCCGCCAATCATAATTTGCAGGTCCCTCCGGTTGCTAAGTGACGGTCCGAGTCCGTTACTATGAACAGGACGTCACTTCCGCCCTCAGAGTCCGCTCTCCTGGACAGAACGTCATTTCCGCCCTTAACTTTATTACACACCAGTGTGAAAAGACGTCACGGGGTGGTGCTTCTTCTACGTCCTGGGTCTCCTTTCGATGTTGATGCGGGTTGTTATAGTGATGAACGTCCTTTATAATTTTAACCACATTTAAAGATGCAGTCCATATAATGTGAATAATGTCCATTTAAAGATCTATAGTGAAACCTAGTAATCAAAAACTGGTACTTTAATATACAGCCCTCATCATGGGGATAAACTAAATAATAAAGCAAAAAAAGCATCCTATATTGTACTTCCTTACACCTTAATGGAATACAAAGCATACATGGACAGAATACAAAAGGAGAATGGAAGAATGGATCCAAAGTAATACAAATTCATAAAAACCACTTAACCTCGAAATCTGAATTAAGGCCCCTAGGTATCAATGTATTGCATTTGTAAATTAGCTGCATTTCCATCTTAGCTAATAATTTAGGAGTATTTTTCTGGCGGTGGTTTGCTTCTACCCGTTTAATGCCTACAAAACGTAAGATATGTCCTGGATCACAGTTATGATTTTTTTTTTAAAGTGATTAGATAATGCATGGGTTTCCAGGCCTTTCTTTATATTTCTCAAATGTTCGCCTATGCAAACTTTTAAAGGCCTGGATGTCCTGCCTATGTAGAACATATGGCAAGAACATTCTACAACATACACAACATTTTTAACGTTGCATGTGATAAAATCAGATATTTGATGTGTCTGTCCGTTAATATCTAATTTTTCTAGTTTCTTTCCACTGTCTGTTTTCACTGTACTGCATCCTAAGCATGACCGGTGAAAACCTTTAGTATTAATCTGTCCCTCTTTTTTTAAAACTGGTAGGTCGCTTCTAACAAGACTAGTTCTTAAGTTAGGTGCCTTTTTATAGACTGGCGGTGCTCCTCCCAGCACTTGCAGAGGGCATGTAAATTATTGATAGTAGCGTCCTATTCTCATACAGTGTTGGGAAGGTCAGGCCTAGACATCGCAACTGCAGACACACTTGGACTCTCTGGATATCTCTGAGTCTGAACGCAGAGTTGTTTTTTTACTGTGCTTTAACAAGCTTTATTTTTTTAATTTTTAGAGAGGGACCACCAGTCATGAACAGAGGCCAAGGCCTTAGCCTTTCCTTGCCCTTTGTGTCGTGAATGGCATATTGCCAATTTTACATTTCTAATTTTTAATTTTTGCTTCTTGGATTTGACATGCCTTCTATGACATTGGGTATCCACCTTAGCAGACCACGTTGATGGAATTACATCATCAATGTCATGACTGGTGGCAGCAGCAGCTCCAGCACTAGTACTAGGAAATGGTTCCTGATCTTTCTCTATTTTTTCCTCCAAATTATTGTTCTCCATTTGACAGGACAGTGCCCCTTTATTATAACAGCACACAGAACAGTGCCCCTTTATTTTTACAGTAAACAGAACAGTGCCCCTTTATATTTGCACGAGAATCCGAGAGTGGAACGATGACGTTTTGCCTCATGCTGGGATCCGAGTCTGGTGGGAACTCCCGAGCCGGGCTCGGATCCGAGCTCGGATCCTGAAGTCCAGAGGGGTTCGGATCTCAGAGTTTCAAACCCATTCATCTCTACTGCAGAGTCACCCAGTAGCTGCTACAGCTTGTCTCCTGACCCCATTTCTTAGTGTCTTACTAGCCACTTTCTGTCTCAGCAACTCCAGCCCCCTTCAGACATTACAGGTGCTTTTTATCTCTCCAGAACATACAGAGGACAGCATGAGCCCAGCAGTCAGGTCATACAGTACAGAGGGCATATATTTATATACCCTGCCCAAACTGCACAAAAAACGGACAAAGCCTCCGGGACGTCCAATTGTTTCTGCTCGTAATTCCATATTTTACCAGGTAGCAAGATACTTAGATACTAAGACCATTACCTGCAACCAGTGATTCAGAATGAGCAGACATATTTGAAGGACACGTCAACTTTTTTGTGTAAACTGCGTAATCTTGACCCTATTACTTTAGAGACATGGTTGTGTACAGCTGACGTTGTAAGTTTATACAATTGGTTCTCACACGTAACTACTTCCTATTCAACAAGGAATATTACTTACAAACTCTTGGCTGTGCCATGGGGTCTCCGGTCGCACCGGCGAATGCCAATGCCTTTATGTTCAAAGTTGAACATGATCTGTTCTTTGGTAAACCTGAATATGCAAGCAAAATCATTTTCTACACCAGGTACATAGATGACGTGTTCCTCCTTTGCGAGGCACGAGGTGTGAGTCTTTGAGCATCATGGCTTACATTAATACCCAAGATAACAATATCAAATTCACTTTTGATATTCAGGAGAAAGATATACATTTTCTTGATGTACTTGTGAGTCGAGATGGTGAGGTGTTAAGTACCTCTCTTTACACTAAGCCTACTGACTGTAACAATTTATTATTAGCTTCAAGCCATCATCCTGCTCCACTTAAAAAGGGTCTATCGTACTCTCAGTTCTTGAGAGTACATCGCATCTGTAGTAATTTTGATGATGAATGTAAACAGCTTGATATGATGACCACTAAGTTCCTAGAAAGGGGATATTCCAACAATGCACTGACCAGTGCTAGGAAAAAGGCGCTCGCAGCGCCAAAGGTTAAAAAAACAGACATTTCTAGTCAGAGCCGCATAACAAATACTATGATTTATGTAAATCAGTATACAACTGCCAGTACTAGATTAATGTCAAAGGCGAAGGGTATTTGGCCTATTGTTCAAACTGACCCTGACCTACCATCTTTATCCAAGAAACTGATAATACCTTGTTATAAACAAGGACGTAGTATTCGTGACATGATTGTGCACAGTGACATTTCTGATTTTGACTCCCAGGCACCCCAACATTTTCTTACCAAAAAAACGGGTAATTATAAAAGTTTAGGGTGTACCACTTGCACATACCTAAAACAGAAGACACTATAGTACATCCACACTCTGGCAAACGAATCAAACTGCAACATTGTTTCACATGTACCTCACGCTATGTGGTGTATTGTATCATTTGCCCCTGTGGATTATACTACATAGGGAAGACCACATGCATGTTTAAAGTACGCATGGCCCAACACAGGAGCACTATTAAATCCGCGCTTGAAGGCAAACCAGCCGAACAACCTGTTTCTAAACATTTTAAGTTACGAGGACACACTTTGTCTTCATTAAAATACAAATTGGTAGACATGGTCCCGGAAAGCAGGAGACGTGGTGACAGATCTAGGCTCCTGCTACAAAGCGAAGCACAGTGGATTGACAGGCTCAACACTAACACCTAAGGGGTTAAATGAAACACATTCTTACAGCAGTTTTCTGTGATGTTTTTCTTCATCTCTACATGTTGTTTTCATTGATTGATCTAATTGATTCCCCCTGGTTAACCATTTAAGTCAATTGTGATGTGGTGTTGTATAATCGCCCGATTGCTATACTCATATATAATCTTTGATATAACTTGTTGCATTTTATCCTGTGTATGATCATTGTATTTACAAAGTATCGTTTGAATATTATACGTCTTTCATTCATTTCCATGTCTGTAGTGTGGTGAAGGGTTAACACTCTCTTGTTACATAATTAGTCCATGCTGCATGACATCAGCTGGAAGTCTAACTCTGGGGCTTCCTGGACTGCACTGCACCTGGTGATTTCATTTGTTATATAGTAAAGACTTTCTCTGTTGTATGTATATACCTGACGAAGGTTTGTGATTAAAACCGAAACGTTGCACATCAAAATCGGGAGACTGGACCCGTTTATTTGAATTAAGTCCTGGAGTGCCGCTTCATTGTGCTTATATATATATATATATATATATATATATATACACACACACACACACGTAGTTAGTTGCATGGCAGGGGTTTGCAGACATCACATGCTCTATGTACATGTTCTCTCACATCAGTAATGAGTGAGAGTCAATGGGTGTATCTTACCTGCAGTCTGCACAATTGCTGCCCAGTAACAGGCAAATGCTGTTTGTCCCATCCTTTAAATTATAGGCACTTTCATATAGACACAGGATATAGGGCATAATTGAGACCTGATTGCAGCAGCAAATTTGTGAACTAATGGGCAAAACCATGTGCACTGCAGGAAGGGGCAGATATAACGTGCAGAGAGAGTTAGATTTGGGTGGGGTATGTTCAAACTGAAATCTAGATTGCAGTGTAAAAATAAAGCAGCCTGCACAGAAACAATATGCCCCGCTCAAATCTAACTCTCTCTGCACATGTTATATCTGCCCCCCCCCCCTGCAGTGCACATGGTTTTGCCCATTGGCTAACAAATTTGCTGCTGCGATCAGGTCTGAATTAGGCCCGTAGACGTTATCAACCGAGTACAGGTCCAGACTACTTCATTTGTATGATCACCTGCCACTGATCCCCGTAATGAATTAGCTATAAGAAAATCACATTTGCATAGCTACTGATTAATGTCACATATCACCACATAAATGAATCTAGTCCATAGAGTGGCTACAAATGTGGGGATTTGACACTCTGACAAAGGGGTCTAACTACAACTTTTTGGAAATTTGATTGGCTATCCCATCCTCGGGTGTGCCTGTGTTGAATAGTCCTGGTTTTTAGGACAATAAAAGAGGTCTATGTATGTTTTAATAATACCATCTATGGTTATCTTATGCACTGGGGTTATTGTACCTATGTTTATACACGATGTATCTTTTTGAGACAAGTTTCTAACTCAAAGGTAGTAGAAACTTAATCATTACGGAGTGGAGTATCAGTTATTTTTCGGTTACTAATTAAGCATATATTGATTCCTCCTTTTTAGAGGAGTGAGATCAGTCAATTGTGTCCACCCATACCCAATAAATTAATTCTATTTGTGATTCTGTATACATGGTTCACAGTAGTAATAATCATTTGAAATATTTATTATTTTGTCTGCAATTTTCCCTCACTTACAGTTCTTATGAATATAATCACAAGAGACAGTGTATCTATTATCTGATCTCTTGTATGAATTGTTGTGTCAGCCATATATTTGTTGCGAGCTGGTGGACATAACTTTGTATCAATTTACATCTGCACTGTTACTGCAGTCTTGAACAGTAGACTGGTGTAAAAGATGGCTTTATGTTACAATACTTTCACACTATCCTTTTAGGTACAAGCCTCGTTTGAAAACAATTAGTGTCCTAAGAATCATAGAGACTACTAACGTACTGAGTCTCCCTAATTAAAATTCCTTGAATTAATAGCCTATCAGCAATAATAGTTTTGGAGTAATAATTCACTTATCTTAAATAATTTTATTTAATATTTTTGTATTTTTATAATTCTCTTGCCCTAACCATATTGTATAATCATATATCATCAAGGTACTTTGATTTTAGGGCAATTACTTCATTATTTCGCACTCTCAGGCTATCAGATGATTTGCTTTGCCTGGTTATAGAGATTTATTTTAAAAAGATTGAATAAAAGTTATGTTTTAATACTGTATTAACATTTCAAAAGAGTGCGCCACACACTAAGCCTTCCTTTTAGTGATAAACCCACTAGTAGTTTACACTAATAACTTCCAGAAAAACACTGATCCCCGTAAGCCCTGCCCAAAAACCATCTGCTTATGTTGTCCCTCACCTGTTTGTGCAGTCAGACTCTGCCCCTCCCTCTGTCATTGGCCCTCCATCACACTGGCCAATTGAACTGCAAGCTTTTACCCTCCAGTGTGCCGCCTACTCTCTTTGCTCTTGATGTGAGAATATTTATGTCAGTGGCAGCAAGGCAAAGTTGACTGGGGTAGAGAGAGAAGCGGAAAACGCTGATCAATGCTTATTGAGTTGAACATGCCTGCACCCTGCTGATTACTGCAGCAATGCAGAAAGCTGTTAGTGATTACTTTATCACTTTATCGTGCCGCCCCAGCTGGTGGTCCCCCTAGGCACATGCCTTATGTGCCTAGTGGGAAATAATGCCACAGCTGTAGTGGGATACATATGAAATCTCGGCAGACTGGATGCCGGCTGTCACTATACCAACAGAGATATCCTGTCTTCTGGAGTCCAGGCAGCGAGTCCCCTCTCCACGCATCGGGCCTGTTGGCTCGCATAGCTCACCATCCCACTTGGTTGGTGACTTGGACCCACCAACCAAGTGGGAATAGTGGATGGGTATCGGGATTCAGAGCATCACTAATATGCCAGCTGTCAGTATTCCAGCGTCGGTCTCCAGGTCTCCAGAACAGCTGGTATATTGACCCGCTGTAGTGGCATAACTGGATTGGAACAGGTCATCTTCAAATAGGTGAGCTTGAGTAAAGGCCCGTACACACTGGTTGATACATCGCGGGACCGTCGGCCAGTGTGTACGGGCGATACGTCTGTGAACTCCGTCGTTCACAGACGTATCGCGTCGGCCGCGCAGCACAGCCGACAGCCAATATATCTAACGATATATTGGCCCGTCGCTGTGTGTGTACGGGGCGGTCGTCCGACCGCCCGTACACATGCTGCGGCGGCCAACGGTGATTGACAGGTGAACTGGGCGGGCGCGAGCGCCCGCCCGCCCAGTTCATGACGTCAGTCTCCCGACGGATCGGGCTGTGTGTATGCACAGCACACTGCCCGATCCGTACATAGATATATCTGCAGATCAATTGATCTGCAGATATATCTAATAGTGTGTACCCACCTTAAGGGTGTGCAGATCTGGACGTAGGACACTGGCTTATTTCCATGCACATCTGTTTTCACATAAAGAGTTGTATGTACTGTACCATTATTCTACAAACAGACCTTTAGTTTCCAGTTTTGCATTTGCAAATTTTGCCTGCTTTTTCTTTTTGCATTTTATTATATTTTTGTTGCTTTTGGCTCTAAGCATGTGATAACTGTGCATACACTAAGCTTACAGTGTGTTTATATATATATATACATATATATATATATGTGCACCGGACATTTTTCGGGTTTTGTGTTTTGGTTTTGGATTCGGTTCCGTGCCCATGTTTTGGATTCGTACGCATTTTGGCAAAACCTTCCTGAAATTTTTTTGTCGGATTCGGGTGTGTTTTGGATTCGGGTGTTTTTTTTCCAAAAACCCCTCAAAAACAGCTTAAATCATAGAATTTGGGGGTAATTTTGATCCTATAGTATTATTAACCTCAATAACCACAATTTCCACTAATTTCCAGTCTATTCTGAACACCTCACACCTCACAATTCTATTTTTAGTCCTAAAATTTGCTGGATGACTAAGCAAAGCGACCCAAGAGGGCGGCACAAACACCTGGCCCATCTAGGAGTGGCACTGCAGTGTCAGACAGGATGGCACTTTAAAAAATTGGCCCCAAACAGCACATGATGCAAAGAAAAGAGAAAAAGAGGTGCACTGTGGTCACTGGACGGCTAAGCTAAGTGACACAAACAACTCAATATCACAGGAATTATTCGTTCTAATCAATGGTATTATTGGTCCAAATCACTGGAAGAAAATGACAAAATCACTGGAATTATTCGTTCTAATCAATGGTATTATTGGTCCAAATCACTGGAAGAAAATGACAAAATCACTGGAATTATTCGTTCTAATCAATGGTATTATTGGTCCAAATCACTGGAAGAAAATGACAAAATCACTGGAATTATTTGTTCTAATCCATGGTATTATTGGTCCAAATCACTGGAAGAAAATGACAAAATCACTGGAATTATTTGTTCTAATCAATGGTATTATTGGTCCAAATCACTGGAAGAAAATGACAAAATCACTGGAATTATTCATTCTAATCAATGGTATTATTGGTCCAAATCACTGGAAGAAAATTGAATGGATGGATACTTGCAGTGACACAGAGCTGCAAGATACAGCAATGGCCTACTGTACAACTATATACTGTTAGTCACCAAAATGCTGCACTGTAATACTAGAAGCTATAGAAAAGTATATATATTATTGTATATATCAGTACAGACAGAGCGGTGTAATTGTGACACGTGTCCTGTAAAGCAGTACAGAAGCTATAGAAAAGTACATATATTATTGTATATCAGTACAGAGCAGTGTAACTGTGACCCATGTGTCCTGATAAGCAGTATAAAAGCTATAGAAAAGTATATATAATATTACTGTATATCAGTACAGAGTGGTGTAACTGTGACACATGTGCCCTGACAAGCAGTATAGAAGCTATAGAAAAGTATATATATTACTGTATATCAGTACAGAGCGGTGTAACTGTGACACATGTGTCCTGACAAGCAGTATAGAAGCTATAGAAATGTATATATAATATTACTGTATATCAGTACAGAGTGGTGTAACTGTGACCCTTGTGTCCTGACAAGCAGTATAGAAGCTATAGAAAAGTATATATAATATTACTGTATATCAGTACAGAGCGGTGTAACTGTGACACATGTGTCCTGACAAGCAGTATAGAAGCTATAGAAAAGTATATATAATATTACTGTATATCAGTACAGAGCGGTGTAACTGTGAGACATGTGTCCTGACAAGCAGTATAGAAGCTATAGAAAAGTATATATATTATTGTATTTATCAGTACAGAGCTGTGTAACTGTGACCCATGTGTGTCCTGACAAGCAGTATAGAAGCTATAGAAAAGTATATATTATATACTGGTGGTCCCCAGTCCCCACAATGCAGCACACTGATCAGATATTTGCAGCACACTGAGCACAGATATGGAGCGTTTTCAGGCAGAGAACGTAGATATTTTCAGCACACTGAGCACAGATTATTTGTAGCACACTGAACACAGATATTTTCAGCACACTGAGCACAGATTACGGAGCTTTTCAGGGAGAGAATGCTGCCATGTCCTCTCCGTTCAATCTCCAAAGCATGAGTGAAAATGGCGGCGACGCGCGGCTCCTTATATAGAATACAAATCTCGCGAGAATCCGACAGCGGGATGATGACGTTCGGGCGCGTTCTGGTTAACCGAGCAAGGCGGGAAGATCCAAGGCTGCCTCGGAAACGTGTAAAATGGGTGAAGTTCGGGGGGGGTTCGGATCCCGAGGAACCGAACCCGCTCATCTCTAATATATATATATGTATATAAATGTGCATATATATTGGGGAAAGATGGCCCAGACTGCACACCCTAGCTACTTATAATGGGGTTTGCTAGCTAGCTGAGGCTTAATACTACAACATAGAAAAAGAGAGCAGGTGCACCATACAACCATTGATTTATAATAAGTGTAATAATTTTACATCATATCTGAGCTTTTTGGCCATAAAATTGGCCAACATTATGAGCCTGCCCACCAATCATCAAGGTGACCTCATCAGGCGGTTCCCTAACATTATATGGTGCAGTGCACCCCCAAACCCACTCCAGGGCACCACACAAATAAACGATAATCGACTCCATCGCAGGCATGCACTCCCAGCGTGACTAGGCAATCCGTCCACCTAATAATGCTGGGAGTGCACAGAGGCGCGCTCCCATTCACTAGAATAGGGCGCGTCTCCATCAACATCTCCATCATGGACGCACGTGCGACGGGGACGCTCTCATTGTTAGGGCGCACCCAGGCACAGATGGAGCCATATTAGCGTGACACCATGTGTATCCAGGGCCGGCCTGAGCTTAATTTTTTTGGTAAGCGAGTTTAGACTTTGGCACCCCTTCATGGGATCAAATTTTAAAAGGGGTGCAGTGATCGCGCTGAGCCCCCAAAAAAGTGGGTCCCGCGGACCCCTCACTTTTAAAAATTGGGGTCCTATCTGTCCTTTTCTGGGTCCCATCGGAATGAAGGTTCATATTAATCTTATTAATTATTCAAATCTAAAAACAGACTTGATTTGGACACTACAAAAGTATTGCGAGGGGGAGGATGAGGTGACAGTGCTGCTGGGCTGTGTAGCATACAGGACACTCTGCCCCAGAGCTGTAACTAGACATTTCAGTGCCCTTTGGCAGAAAGTATATTGGTGCTCCCCCTGCCATACATTTAAACCACGGACAGTGCGCGCCAAAGGCGCGCACCCAAAAATTAGGGTCTTCATGGGGAAAGAGCACGGCCACATAACAGTACCAATTCACATTACACTACACAGGTAGAGCACGTTATATACACATTGCGCCAGGTAGAGCACGTTATACACACTGCGCCAGGTAGAACACATTACACAGATTGTGCCAGGTAGAGCACGTTACACAGATTGCGCCAGGTAGAGCACGTTACACAGATTGCACCAGGCATGAAGGGTGAGGGGGCATGGGGAGAGGGGCATGGAGAGGGGGGGCATGGGGAGAGAGAGAGGCATGGGGGAGATAGAGAGAGGGGCATTGGAGGGAGGGGGCATGGGGGAGATAGAGGGGCGTTGGAGGGAGGGAGCATGGGGGGAGATAGAGAGAGGGGCATTCGAGGGAGGGAGTGGGAGAGCAGTTTACCTGGAAGTTGAGAGGAGGCTCCATGGACCTTCCAGTCAGGCGCTTTGGGGGGAAGTAGTCTCCGGTGGGGTCACTGCTGCAGCCGGGAGGAGGGAGGGAAATCAGAGACGCAGGAGCCCCTCCTCCTGCATCTTAAACTCTGTATCGGTAAATCCGCGCTGCCAGTAGCGGATTTACCGGTATGCTTGCTGACCTTGTGGGACGCGCAGCTGGAGGAGCTCTCAGCTCAGGCAGTCTGGGCAGCGGGCTTCTCTCTTACATTGTACTGCATAAACCGCTGCATCTCTGCTTACCCCCCTCGATAACTGCAGAGACACGGTGGCAGCTGATGCAGTACGGTGTAAGAGAGAAGCCCGCTGCCCAGACTGCCTGAGCTGAGAGCTCCTCCAGCTGCGCGTCCTGATACTGGCAGCGCGGGATAGGAGTCAGGAAGGACTGAGCAGCAGGCGTAGCGTGTGGGGGTGCTGGACATTAGGGCATGCCAGTGCCCCCGTGCGCACGCCTATGCTTACAACTATGCCCGGCTGCATGGGGACCCAACCAGCCTATCACTCACCGTCACACAGTCCCCCTCACCAGCTGGCGCTTCTCACGCTGGTCTCTGCCAGGAGCCACCACTGGAAAGCTATGTGTGTATGCAGCTTGAGCTTCCGCTTCCGGGTAGCCATAATCCACTCCAGGCTGCCGGCGGCGGCGCCCTGCTCACTGTGGCACCTTACTCGGCCGAGTAACCCGCGTAACGGGCGGGTCGGCCCTATGTGTATCTGCCCTTGTATAGAATGCTAGAGAATTGCACGTTGCTGCAGGGCAGATCTATGTAGTGTGTGGCTGCACACTGCATGGATCTACTTGACTATGTGTGTGTGTGTGTGTGTGTGTGTGTGTATGGGAAGGGGCATCATAGTAGCATGGGCTTTTTCTGGGGTCAATTTTGTCATGCCTCTTCCCCTGTGACGCGTGTGCTTTATGTCCCTACTGGAAAAATGGGGGATGGAGGATGGGGCGCAAATTCTCTTTCTAGCACAGGGCACCAAAAAGTCTAGTTACGGCTCTGGCGCTGATAAGGTAAGTGAAATCAATGGGCCCACATCCAGCTGTACAATGCAATAAACATAGCAGTGTAAAACAGAGGTAGGGCCATGATAACAGCATCACGTTCCCACACCACCAACTTTGCTGTGGACCACCCCCACACACTTTGCCACCTCCCTCAGTGCAACTCAGCTTTACACCAACCTGTGCACTGCTGATATGGCTAACCAATACCAGAAGGAGCAGCCCAAGAGTTGGCAAGGATGACATTACTTTAACAAGAGACAAAGGGGGTCATTCCGAACCATTCGCATGCTGCAGTTTGTCGCACTGGTGCAAACGGATCAGAACTGCGCTTGCGCGGCGGTCGCATTGCGACGCTGCCAGAGGAAAAAGTGATCTCAGTGACGACCGCAAGAAGTCTGACAGGCGGGAAGCAAACCGGGGCGTCAACTAACCGTTTTCCAGGCATGGTGAGGTAACACAGACGTGTCCAGGCATTTGGAGGGCGGATGTCTGATGTCAATTCCGGGACCTTCGTCGCTGGATCCGTCGCACAGGGTAAGTAAGTCTGACCCTGGTCTTTTTTTGCAGGAAACTTTTTTAGCATAGCAGGTCAGCACAAGCGATCGCAGCCCTGCTATGCTAAAATACACTCCCCCATAGGTGACGTCTAGTTGATCGCACAAGCAGCAAAAAGATGCTACGTGTGATCAACTTGGAATGACCCCCCAAATCTGCACTTAGAGTACATCAAAGTTTAACCCTACACGTAACCCAAATCAAAGTCCAAAACCTTGGTTCTAGCTCTAATATTTTTTTTACATATCACGCAGACTAACTTGCGCTAGTGGATATGTTTTTGCTCTCAAGAAAACGTACTCATATTTTTAAAAGAAGAAAGCTTCACCTCATGCTTTGCAAATTGGTTACTTTTATTCTAGGCTCACTAATATCTTAATGCAGCCAAGAGTGTATCATTATCCATTTCTTGTTAATATTCACTTACCAGTCACCTGTGTCACATCTTGGCCTTTTGTATCCATAATTCTGCAATCTTAATGGTTCGTAATTATGTCTCATCTAGACAGCTATATTTTGTAACCAGTAAGAGTTTAAAACCAATTTGTAAACCCCAATTAAATTATCACTTTCCTTTAATCCCTTGGTTATTTTGGAGGTTTAGATTATTTCATGATTTCCCAGGAATAAGATTTGAGTGCATACTTGCAGCATTAATGTTGAATGACACTGTAGGTTACACAATGATGTGTGCCTAAGGTGGCAGTCTTATTTGGCTGTTTACAATATTCCACCTAAATGACCAGATTGAAAAATCCAATTAACACTAATGAGCAATTTACATGTGTTAAAACAAGAACAGAAATAAGACATTCCAGCAAAAATGACCTCAATAGCACATTATATATATTTTGCACATATGGAGATTTTACATGTTTACCAAAGAGACCAAGCTTTCTCTTCCAAGTCAATATAGTGGAGCAGATGGGAAATAAGAACTGGTTTCAAGGTGAAAATTAACTAGTATTCTGAAATGTTACAGTAACCAAATAAAGCAGAGGTCAAAACAGAAAACAATTAAATGAACCACACATACTATAGAGGCAGTTTGTAAGATGTGTATACCCATATATTCCTGCACTGGGTTAGATTTATTGACACTTTACCCTCTTTATCCAAATAACTGATTCTTCCAAAATGTATCTATAAGTAACTAAATGGATTTGCTGTTATTCACTTGTTAAATAGACATACATTATGGACCTTATTCATCAGTTGCAGTTTTGGTAAATTAGCAAAACTGCTACCACTTGCATGCTGGGGTCCCATCAGCACAGGGCAAGGCCACCTAGCATGCAAGTTCCTGCAAGCGATGTGATTGCAATTCAATTGCGATTTCATAGTTGAATAAAGGGATACCCCTGTCTGCGAAGCCTGGCTGTGAAGGCAGACGCAGAGGAGCCATGTTTACTGATGCATAGGCCACATGGGACATCACACGGCTGCCCCGAAAACGACCCAGACCAACTACCATTTTCACCCACCACCCCGCAATGCTGCGTCGCCACCCCACAAACAGCTTCGCCTGTCATAAAGGCAGTGGTGTTTGCATCGCTGAGATGCAAATTCATCTTCCCGGTCATGCACACGTGGAACAAGTGCCCCGTTTGAGATCTGGAACAAAAATCGTTAGTATGTGATCCATACTGAATAGGGTACTATATACACAAAAAAGAAAATAGTGTAAAAAACAAGCGCACTTGAGGGTTGACATATAATAATAATAATAATTATTATTATTATTATTATTATTATTATTATTATTATGTAAAAAAATAATAATACTGTATTAGTGATTTCTATTAGTTGGAGATCTGACCAATAACATTTATTTCCAGTCATTTGCTGCTAATTTTGCCCACTTCACCGTACACTCTCCTAAGTGAAATGGCACCTCAAATCATGAGGGATTTCAAATCTTAGTTCAAATTCAAGGGAAGTCCTGATTCGAGACTTGGTCCACTTCAGTCCCCAAAATTGATCTGAGCCGGACTCGGTTCTACTAGAATCCCCCGGGTGTGTTCAGCTTTAAACAGCATTGCCCCTGTAGTTGTGCCTCCTGCAGATTTGCCCCCAGTAGATGTGTCCCTGTAGTTATGCCCCATGTAGATTTGCCCCCAGTAGATGTGCCCCCAGTAGTTATGCCACCAGTAGATGTGCCCCCAGTAGAAGTTCCCCTGTAGTTATGCCCCCTTAGATGTGCCCCCAGTAATTATGCCCCTAGTAGATGTGCCCCCTTAGATGTGCCCCCAGTAGAGATGCCCCCTGTAGATTTGCCCCCATTAGATGTGCCACCAGTATAGATGCCCCTGTTGTTATGCCCCCTTGTAGCGCTGCTTACAAACACAAAACAAACAAAAAATACTCAACAGCCCCGCTTCTGTTTCCCGACCGCTTTTGCTGCTGCTGCTCATCTCTGGCTGCCGCTGGCTCCTCTATATGGGAGAGACGTCATAACATCTCTCCCATAGTGCCGCACAGACACTAGAGGTCAATTATGATCTCTAGTGTCTGTCTGACAATGGAGCCGTCTGTAGCGGGCACCCACACTGCCCACAGCGCTTGTTGCAGCTGGAGTGTGGGATGCGGGGTGCAGGTGGGTGCCTGTGGGGTGACTGCGGCCGTGCCCGCGGGCCGCAGCGACCCGGGCACCCGCCCTGCTTGCCCGTGCCTAGATCCTCTCCTGACACTATGCCAATATTTTCGATTTATTAATAGTAATGTGTAGGTGTTATTATGTTCTTACTATTTTATACATATGTGGGGAAATTATATGATAACACACATTCTTCTGTATTAGTTTCACTATTCTTTACTATTTCTTCAAATATTTAACTCTGACGGTCAGATACAACTAATTGGATTTTAAGGAATCACTAATAAAGTATATGATTTCAAATAATTATTATTATATGATTTCAAATAATTATTATTATATATGTCAATCCTCAAGTGCACCTGTTATTGAAACTTGTCTTTTTTTGCGTAGTTAAAGATGTGTTCACCCCACAGCAAAAATCAACAGGTGAGGAGTGCCTCCTTGCTGCATGATCAGCAGTGTTTGGCTATATGGCAGGAACTCAGGGAGGGTACCAGATATCAGAGTTTCGGGAGGTTCTTGTGAGATTGGCAGCTGCTGGAAAATTATCTTGCTAGGTGACCTGGAAAGTGAGAACTGTTTGGGGTCCTGGGGACCGAATTTGAGTACCACTGTAACAGAAAATAGAGTATTTTTATATATAATGTACTGTATGAGGAGAATTAAATAATACTGATCAAAAATGGTAACAGTTGACTTTTGCTTCAAAAAATGTTTAGCTACAGTACAAAGATAGACTTTCACATAGGTCTAATGCAGTGGATTCCAAACTTTTTTGAATCACGGCGCCCTAGAATATCAGAATTTTTTTTCACGGCACCCCTAGGCCAAAAATTTCTTATTGAGAAATTTAGAAAGAAATATTACATTAAGTAGATTGCGTTTATATGTCATTCTTAGGGTCAGTTGTGTGGTGAGGGACAAGATTTGCTTCTGTTTGGCCACATATTTTATGACTGGCAGCCACCAGCACTGGTTTTGCCTATTATATTGACCAGGAATAATTTGAATTGGTCCTGGACCACCAACCCAGGGCACCCCTGCAAGTGTTCCAAGGCACACACAGTTTGGGAACTTCTGGTCTAATGGTTTTCTGGTTTCTACAGCTTACAAAGGTGGGTAATGATACAAATCTATCTAGGTTATTTAAGTAAGAAGTATACAAAATAAGGAGTGAATTTAGGGATAAGGTCACCATTATGCACAACATTTTGGTCGCCTCCTATCACATCACTGCCACCTTCCATTTCAAAGCCGGTTGTGATGCTTCAAGACTGCAAAATATAAAAGTTAGGCCCTCATTCCGAGTCGTTCGCTCGGTATATTTCATCGCATCGCAGTGAAATTCCGCTTAGTACGCATGCGCAATATTCGCACTGCGACTGCGCCAAGTAATTTAACAATGAAGATAGTATTTTTACTCACGGCTTTTTCTTTGCTCCGGCGATCGTAATGTGATTGACAGGAAATGGGTGTTACTGGGCGGAAACACGGCGTTTCAGGGGCGTGTGGTTAAAAACGCTACCGTTTCCGGAAAAAACACAGGAGTGGCCGGAGAAACGGAGGAGTGTCTGGGCGAACGCTGGGTGTGTTTGTGACGTCAAACCAGGAACGACAAGCACTGAACTGATCGCAGATGCCGAGTAAGTCTGAAGCTACTCTGAAACTGCTAAGTAGTTTGTAATCGCAATATTGCGAATACATCGGTCGCAATTTTAAGAAGCTAAGATTCACTCCCAGTAGGCGGCGGCTTAGCGTGTGTAACTCTGCTAAAATCGCCTTGCGAGCGATCAACTCGGAATGAGGGCCAAAGTTGTTAAAAAAGAAAGAATCACCTGGCCTCAGTCGCCTACAAGGGCTCCCATGCAGGGGAGCATGCTGTACCTCCCCAGCAAGTGTCACCCTAGACACGTGCCTCACATATATGCATACGCATAGGTGCCCATATAGTTATACCAACCAGTGGCATGTACTGAAATATAAATTGTCATATAGGCTTACAAAAATAAATAACAGCCAAAGGAGCCCACATATTTCATATTAAACAACACAATATTATGCAGACCAGCCACAATTACACATATTACTTATCATTAGCCACTTATGAATATCTATGAGCCATAGATACAAAACTTAGTATGCACCATGCCTGATATTCTTGTTTAAATATTTATTAGGCAGCAGAGATGTTAAATAGAAGAAAACATTTCCTACTATATTGAGTTATGCTTTAACATCAGTCCTCCAATATGTCCAAGGAGGGTTGGGTCATACAGTAGGATGGGTAAAAAGGTGTGTGAGTTTGTTGCTATAAATCATGTAATCATAGTCCCTCGTAAGGTGATGCAATGTTGTGAATCATGGTGGTGTGAGTATGGGACGTTAATGACGTGTTATCTATTACACAATTCATAGCAATTCAGTGCCCCCCACCCATGGGAGAAGTGGGTACAGTGAGGGAGAATTTCCTTTTTCCCTAATAGCCAGGAGAATTCTTGCAAACTTGTGACTCTCAGGAGAGGTGTAAAAATTGTCGATAATTAAAATTGGCAGTAATTAAACTCACAAGCAAGCAACTGAACACACAAGTGCTGTGAATGAACAATGTATTACTGAATCCAAGTATACAATATAATGTATATGTTTGGCTAAGGAGTTTAATGCATTTATCTGGAAAATATTCTCATTGGGTTACTAAACCTATTTTCTGTACACCAAGAACGTATAACACTATGACAAAAACTTATAATGTTAACCATTTGACACATAAGTATATTACTTTTTTATTCTAGTAGTAATTGTGCTTCAAATTTTGCCTGAAATGAGTGGTTTACATAGGCCATAGGTTCCCAAACTTAGTCCTCAAGGCACCCCAAAAGTGCAGGCTTTAAGCATATCCATGGTTGAGCACAGATTGATAAAGCAAATTGACTGAGGTACTAATTAAATCACCTGAGACTGTTAAGATGCCTTGAAATTTGGAAATGTCTGTCATAGGCTGAGAGTCATAATTACCTACATTATGGACTTCTCTCTGGGGTAGTGAGGTAGGGTGGCCTACTTGCCTGTGAGACAGGAAGACCCTCCCAGGAGAGTAGGCAAGTATGCTGAGAATTGCAAATAGCTAGTTATGGGTTTTATAGTCAAATATCTTCAAAAACAAAGCTAAATCCTGTGTTAGTTATTTTTACTTTAGCTCTTATGCATCTTGTACCTAAAAGGATTTATTTTACTGTTTTCAGTAATGTCATGTACTTTCTGTTCTTCTGCCAGTAACATTTCAAATTCATATAGTTCTTTGTAGTAATCTACAATGGAGTATCAGATGTTCTCTTTGCTTCTTTTGATTAATAACAGTTTTTGAACTTACTTCATGGGGGTGTTATTCTATACATCCCAAATGTAGAGAAATCTAACAGTTAATTTTCTCTGATAAAAATAGTTTCTGTAAGATTTATTAAAATTCAGTTATGTAACAGTTTTTTTTATTTAAATAACATCTGTTAAGACATATTCACCTCTGGTGTGAAATTTATAACACTTTTAATGATAAATTTTGCTGTCACTTTTAAAAGTGAGCATCCCTGTTGCTACTTTGTTAACAGCAGGAGGGCATTACATAGACAGCATTGAAATGTGTGATCTTTGTTTCAGATGTCACACGACAGCTAGCCATTCGTAAAATGTTACAAAGGATGAGGTATATAAAAGTACAGCTCCTGGAAAGTTAATGCTGCAATATAAAAGTCTGCTCTCATTAACAGTATTTCCGTGGTTAGTAATATTTTTCCACAATGCCATTCAATTTTTTGTAAAGTACAACTAATTAAAATAAATATAATTATTGTCCATTCAGTTAAGAAACATGAACCAATTTCTATTATAAAATAAGGTTGGTTAACCACTAGTGCCAGTGATGCTGTCAAATATAATAACGTTTCATATGTGAGTGTCGGTGACATGTGTTTGCTCCTGTGGTGGGTGGAGTGTCAGAGAATGCAAGCAAATAAATCAGGTCATGTCAAAATCAATGGCTCTGTGTTGCTACCACTACCAACAACAAACACAAGTGCAGGTGGCTAGCGGGTTATTATAAGGTCACTATCCAATATAGTCAATAACCATACCTGTTTAAATGCTTGCACTAGTATAAAAAAAAATTAACTCAAGGGGACTAAGACAGTTTACTACTGTAGCAATAGCAAGCAATTAGCATAAACAGAAAACTCAAGTATTTGAATATATAAGATTTCCTAGTTGGGATTGAAAAGCCGGTGGTTGGGATGCCGACAGTCAGAATACCGACCTTTGCATCCCGATAATCAAAACTCCTGACAGTGGAAAGTAAGTATACTTATTTTCCCCCACTGTCCCACTAACCCTAACCATAACCCTTCTTTCCAGCAGCCTAAACCTAACCCTCCTCCCCTGCAGCCTAAACCTGACCCCCCTGGGCCGCAGCCTAATCCTCCCCCCACGCGGTTTACCTCTCCGGCGGGCCCGTGAATGCTCATTTGGGATCCTGGCACTGGGCTGGTGACCCTTTTCAGGATTCCAGTGTCGCATTCCAAGTAGTGTCAGGATTCTGGCGTCGGTATTCTGACTGCCAGGATCCTAACCAGATCCGAGAATTCCTTGTTATTTAACAATTGAGCTAAAATCCCAACATAAAATTATAACAAACCAAAAAATCAACTTGGTACTAGAGATGAGCGCCGGAAATTTTTCGGGTTTTGTGTTTTGGTTTTGGGTTCGGTTCCGCGGCCGTGTTTTGGGTTCGATCGCGTTTTGGCAAAACCTCACCGAATTTTTTTTGTCGGATTCGGGTGTGTTTTGGATTCGGGTGTTTTTTTCCAAAAAACCTAAAAAACAGCTTAAATCATAGAATTTGGCGGTCATTTTGATCCCAAAGTATTATTAACCTCAAAAACCATAATTTCCACTCATTTTCAGTCTATTCTGAATACCTCACACCTCACAATATTATTTTTAGTCCTAAAATTTGCACCGAGGTCGCTGTGTGAGTAAGATAAGCGACCCTAGTGGCCGACACAAACACCGGGCCCATCTAGGAGTGGCACTGCAGTGTCACGCAGGATGGCCCTTCCAAAAAACCCTCCCCAAACAGCACATGACGCAAAGAAAAAAAGAGGCGCAATGAGGTAGCTGTGTGAGTAAGATTAGCGACCCTAGTGGCCGACACAAACACCGGGCCCATCTAGGAGTGGCACTGCAGTGTCACGCAGGATGTCCCTTCCAAAAAACCCTCCCCAAACAGCACATGACGCAAAGAAAAAAAGAGGCGCAATGAGGTAGCTGTGTGAGTAAGATAAGCGACCCTAGTGGCCGACACAAACACCGGGCCCATCTAGGAGTGTCACTGCAGTGTCACGCAGGATGTCCCTTCCAAAAAACCCTCCCCAAACAGCACATGACGCAAAGAAAAAAAGAGGCGCAATGAGGTAGCTGTGTGAGTAAGATAAGCGACCCTAGTGGCCGACACAAACACCAGGCCCATCTAGGAGTGGCACTGCAGTGTCACGCAGGATGTCCCTTCCAAAAAACCCTCCCCAAACAGCACATGACGCAAAGAAAAAGAAAAGAAAAAAGAGGTGCAAGATGGAATTGTCCTTGGGCCCTCCCACCCACCCTTATGTTGTATAAACAGGACATGCACACTTTAACCAACCCATCATTTCAGTGACAGGGTCTGCCACACGACTGTGACTGATATGACGGGTTGGTTTGGACCCCCACCAAAAAAGAAGCAATTAATCTCTCCTTGCACAAACTGGCTCTACAGAGGCAAGATGTCCACCTCATCATCATCCTCCGATATATCACCGTGTACATCCCCCTCCTCACAGATTATCAATTCGTCCCCACTGGAATCCACCATCTCAGCTCCCTGTGTACTTTGTGGAGGCAATTGCTGCTGGTCAATGTCTCCACGGAGGAATTGATTATAATTCATTTTGATGAACATCATCTTCTCCACATTTTCTGGATGTAACCTCGTACGCTGATTGCTGACAAGGTGAGCGGCGGCACTAAACACTCTTTCGGAGTACACACTTGTGGGAGGGCAACTTAGGTAGAATAAAGCCAGTTTGTGCAAGGGCCTCCAAATTGCCTCTTTTTCCTGCCAGTATAAGTACGGACTGTGTGACGTGCCTACTTGGATGCGGTCACTCATATAATCCTCCACCATTCTTTCAATGGGGAGAGAATCATATGCAGTGACAGTAGACGACATGTCCGTAATCGTTGTCAGGTCCTTCAGTCCGGACCAGATGTCAGCATCAGCAGTCGCTCCAGACTGCCCTGCATCACCGCCAGCGGGTGGGCTCGGAATTCTGAGCCTTTTCCTCGCACCCCCAGTTGCGGGAGAATGTGAAGGAGGAGATGTTGTTGACAGGTCGCGTTCCGCTTGACTTGACAATTTACTCACCAGCAGGTGTTTGAACCCCAGCAGACTTGTGTCTGCCGGAAAGAGAGATCCAAGGTAGGCTTTAAATCTAGGATCGAGCACGGTGGCCAAAATGTAGTGCTCTGATTTCAACAGATTGACCACCCGTGAATCCTTGCTAAGCGAATTAAGGGCTCCATCCACAAGTCCCACATGCCTAGCGGAATCGCTCCGTGTTAGCTCCTCCTTCAATGTCTCCAGCTTCTTCTGCAAAAGCCTGATGAGGGGAATGACCTGACTCAGGCTGGCAGTGTCTGAACTGACTTCACGTGTGGCAAGTTCAAAGGGCATCAGAACCTTGCACAACGTTGAAATCATTCTCCACTGCGCTTGAGACAGGTGCATCCCACCTCCTATATCGTGCTCAATTGTATAGGCTTGAATGGCCTTTTGCTGCTCCTCCAACCTCTGAAGCATATACAGGGTTGAATTCCACCTCGTTACCACTTCTTGCTTCAGATGATGGCAGGGCAGGTTCAGTAGTTTTTGGTGGTGCTCCAGTTTTCTGTACGTGGTGCCTGTACGCCGAAAGTGTCCCGCAATTCTTCTGGCCACCGACAGCATCTCTTGCACGCCCCTGTCGTTTTTTAAAAAATTCTGCACCACCAAATTCAAGGTATGTGCAAAACATGGGACGTGCTGGAATTCGCCCAGATTTAATGCACACACAATATTGCTGGCGTTGTCCGATGCCACAAATCCACAGGAGAGTCCAATTGGGGTAAGCCATTCCGCGATGATCTTCCTCAGTTGCCGTAAGAGGTTTTCAGCTGTGTGCGTATTCTGGAAACCGGTGATACAAAGCGTAGCCTGCCTAGGAAAGAGTTGGCGTTTGCGAGATGCTGCTACTGGTGCCGCCGCTGCTGTTCTTGCGGCGGGAGTCCATACATCTACCCAGTGGGCTGTCACAGTCATATAGTCCTGACCCTGCCCTGCTCCACTTGTCCACATGTCCGTGGTTAAGTGGACATTGGGTACAGCTGCATTTTTTAGGACACTGGTGACTCTTTTTCTGAGGTCTGTGTACATTTTCGGTATCGCCTGCCTAGAGAAATGGAACCTAGATGGTATTTGGTACCGGGGACACAGTACCTCCAACAAGTCTCTAGTTGGCTCTGCAGTAATGATGGATACCGGAACCACGTTTCTCACCACCCAGGATGTCAAGGCCTCAGTTATCCGCTTTGCAGTAGGATGACTGCTGTGATATTTCATCTTCCTCGCAAAGGACTGTTGGACAGTCAATTGCTTGGTGGAAGTAGTAAAAGTGGTCTTACGATGACCATCGACTCCCAGCAGCAACAACAGCAGCGCCAGCAGCAGTAGGCGTTACACGCAAGGATGCATCGGAGGAATCCCAGGCAGGAGAGGACTCATCAGAATTGCCAGTGACATGGCCTGCAGGACTATTGGCATTCCTGGGGAAGGAGGAAATTGACACTGAGGGAGTTGGTGGGGTGGTTTGCGTGAGCTTGGTTACAAGAGGAAGGGATTTACTGGTCAGTGGACTGCTTCCGCTGTCGGCCCAAGTTTTTGAACTTGTCACTGACTTATTATGAATGCGCTGCAGGTGACGTATAAGGGAGGATGTTCCGAGGTGGTTAACGTCCTTACCCCTACTTATTACAGCTTGACAAAGGGAACACACGGCTTGACACCTGTTGTCCGCATTTCTGGTGAAATACTTCCACACCGAAGAGCTGATTTTTTTGGTGTTTTCACCAGGCATGTCAACGGCCATATTCCTACCACGGACAACAGGTGTCTCCCCGGGTGCCTGACTTAAACAAACCACCTCACCATCAGAATCCTCCTGGTCAATTTCCTCCCCAGCGCCAGCAACACCCATATCCTCCTCATCCTGGTGTACTTCAACACTGACATCTTCAATCTGACTATCAGGAACTGGACTGCGGGTGCTCCTTCCATCACTTGCAGGGGGCGTGCAAATGGTGGAAGGCGCATGCTCTTCACGTCCAGTGTTGGGAAGGTCAGGCATCGCAACCGACACAATTGGAGTCGGACTCTCCTTGTGGATTTGGGATTTCGAAGAACGCACAGTTCTTTGCGGTGCTACTGCTTTTGCCAGCTTTAGTCTTTTCATTTTTCTAGCGAGAGGCTGAGTGCTTCCATCCTCATGTGAAGCTGAACCACTAGCCATGAACATAGGCCAGGGCCTCAGCCGTTCCTTGCCACTCCGTGTGGTAAATGGCATATTGGCAAGTTTACGCTTCTCCTCCGACAATTTTATTTTAGGTTTTGGAGTCCTTTTTTTACTGATATTTGGTGTTTTGGATTTGACATGCTCTGTACTATGACATTGGGCATCGGCCTTGGCAGACGACGTTGCTGGCATTTCATCGTCTCGGCCATGACTAGTGGCAGCAGCTTCAGCACGAGGTGGAAGTGGATCTTGATCTTTCCCTAATTTTGGAACCTCAACATTTTTGTTCTCCATATTTTAATAGGCACAACTAAAAGGCACCTCAGGTAAACAATGGAGATGGATGGATTGGATACTAGTATACAATTATGGACGGGCTGCCGAGTGCCGACACAGAGGTAGCCACAGCCGTGAACTACCGCACTGTACTGTGTCTGCTGCTAATATATAGACTGGTTGATAAAGAGATAGTATACTCGTAACTAGTATGTATGTATAAAGAAAGAAAAAAAAACCACGGTTAGGTGGTATATACAATTATGGACGGGCTGCCGAGTGCCGACACAGAGGTAGCCACAGCCGTGAACTACCGCACTGTACTGTGTCTGCTGCTAATATAGACTGGTTGATAAAGAGATAGTATACTCGTAACTAGTATGTATGTATAAAGAAAGAAGAAAAAAAAACGGTTAGGTGGTATATACAATTATGGACGGGCTGCCGAGTGCCGACACAGAGGTAGCCACAGCCGTGAACTACCGCACTGTACTGTGTCTGCTGCTAATATATAGACTGGTTGATAAAGAGATAGTATACTCGTAACTAGTATGTATGTATAAAGAAAGAAAAAAAAACCACGGTTAGGTGGTATATACAATTATGGACGGGCTGCCGAGTGCCGACACAGAGGTAGCCACAGCCGTGAACTACCGCACTGTACTGTGTCTGCTGCTAATATATAGACTGGTTGATAAAGAGATAGTATACTCGTAACTAGTATGTATGTATAAAGAAAGAAAAAAAAACCACGGTTAGGTGGTATATACAATTATGGACGGGCTGCCGAGTGCCGACACAGAGGTAGCCACAGCCGTGTGAACTACCGCACTGTACTGTGTCTGCTGCTAATATAGACTGGTTGATAAAGAGATAGTATACTCGTAACTAGTATGTATGTATAAAGAAAGAAAAAAAAACCACGGTTAGGTGGTATATACAATTATGGACGGGCTGCCGAGTGCCGACACAGAGGTAGCCACAGCCGTGAACTACCGCACTGTACTGTGTCTGCTGCTAATATAGACTGGTTGATAAAGAGATAGTATACTCGTAACTAGTATGACTATAAAGAAAGAAAAAAAAACCACGGTTAGGTGGTATATACAATTATGGACGGGCTGCCGAGTGCCGACACAGAGGTAGCCACAGCCGTGAACTACCGCACTGTACTGTGTCTGCTGCTAATATATAGACTGGTTGATAAAGAGATAGTATACTCGTAACTAGTATGTATGTATAAAGAAAGAAAAAAAAACCACGGTTAGGTGGTATATACAATTATGGACGGGCTGCCGAGTGCCGACACAGAGGTAGCCACAGCCGTGAACTACCGCACTGTACTGTGTCTGCTGCTAATATAGACTGGTTGATAAAGAGATAGTATACTCGTAACTAATATGTATGTATAAAGAAAGAAAAAAAAAACCACGGTTAGGTGGTATATACAATTATGGACGGGCTGCCGAGTGCCGACACAGAGGTAGCCACAGCCGTGAACTACCGCACTGTACTGTGTCTGCTGCTAATATATAGACTGGTTGATAAAGAGATAGTATACTCGTAACTAGTATGTATGTATAAAGAAAGAAAAAAAAACCACGGTTAGGTGGTATATACAATTATGGACGGGCTGCCGAGTGCCGACACTGAGGTAGCCACAGCCGTGAACTACCGCACTGTACTGTGTCTGCTGCTAATATATAGACTGGTTGATAAAGAGATAGTATACTCGTAACTAGTATGTATGTATAAAGAAAGAAAAAAAACCCACGGTTAGGTGGTATATACAATTATGGACGGGCTGCCGAGTGCCGACACAGAGGTAGCCACAGCCGTGAACTACCGCACTGTACTGTGTCTGCTGCTAATATAGACTGGTTGATAAAGAGATAGTATACTCGTAACTAGTATGTATGTATAAAGAAAGAAAAAAAAACCACGGTTAGGTGGTATATACAATTATGGACGGGCTGCCGAGTGCCGACACAGAGGTAGCCACAGCCGTGAACTACCGCACTGTACTGTGTCTGCTGCTAATATAGACTGGTTGATAAAGAGATAGTATACTCGTAACTAGTATGACTATAAAGAAAGAAAAAAAAACCACGGTTAGGTGGTATATACAATTATGGACGGGCTGCCGAGTGCCGACACAGAGGTAGCCACAGCCGTGAACTACCGCACTGTACTGTGTCTGCTGCTAATATATAGACTGGTTGATAAAGAGATAGTATACTCGTAACTAGTATGTATGTATAAAGAAAGAAAAAAAAAACCACGGTTAGGTGGTATATACAATTATGGACGGGCTGCCGAGTGCCGACACAGAGGTAGCCACAGCCGTGAACTACCGCACTGTACTGTGTCTGCTGCTAATATAGACTGGTTGATAAAGAGATAGTATACTCGTAACTAGTATGTATGTATAAAGAAAGAAAAAAAAACCACGGTTAGGTGGTATATACAATTATGGACGGGCTGCCGAGTGCCGACACAGAGGTAGCCACAGCCGTGAACTACCGCACTGTACTGTGTCTGCTGCTAATATATAGACTGGTTGATAAAGAGATAGTATACTCGTAACTAGTATGTATGTATAAAGAAAGAAAAAAAAACCACGGTTAGGTGGTATATACAATTATGGACGGGCTGCCGAGTGCCGACACAGAGGTAGCCACAGCCGTGAACTACCGCACTGTACTGTGTCTGCTGCTAATATATAGACTGGTTGATAAAGAGATAGTATACTCGTAACTAGTATGTATGTATAAAGAAAGAAAAAAAAACCACGGTTAGGTGGTATATACAATTATGGACGGGCTGCCGAGTGCCGACACAGAGGTAGCCACAGCCGTGAACTACCGCACTGTACTGTGTCTGCTGCTAATATAGACTGGTTGATAAAGAGATAGTATACTCGTAACTAGTATGTATGTATAAAGAAAGAAAAAAAAACCACGGTTAGGTGGTATATACAATTATGGACGGGCTGCCGAGTGCCGACACAGAGGTAGCCACAGCCGTGAACTACCGCACTGTACTGTGTCTGCTGCTAATATAGACTGGTTGATAAAGAGATAGTATACTACTAATATTATATATACTGGTGGTCAGGTCACTGGTCACTAGTCACACTGGCAGTGGCACTCCTGCAGCAAAAGTGTGCACTGTTTAATTTTAATATAATATTATGTACTCCTGGCTCCTGCTATAACCTATAACTGGCACTGCAGTGCTCCCCAGTCTCCCCCACAATTATAAGCTGTGTGAGCTGAGCACAGTCAGATATATATATACATTGATGCAGCACACTGGGCTGAGCAGTGCACACAGATATGGTATGTGACTGAGTCACTGTGTGTATCGTTTTTTTCAGGCAGAGAACGGATATATTAAATAAAACAAACAACTGCACTGTCTGGTGGTCACTGTGGTCGTCAGTCACTAAACTCTGCACTCTCTTCTACAGTATCACAGCCTCAGGTCAATCTCTCTCTCTCTCTCTCAACCCTAATCTAAATAGAGAGGACGCCAGCCACGTCCTCTCCCTATCAATCTCAATGCACGTGTGAAAATGGCGGCGACGCGCGGCTCCTTATATAGAATCCGAGTCTCGCGAGAATCCGACAGCGTCATGATGACGTTCGGGCGCGCTCGGGTTAACCGAGCAAGGCGGGAGGATCCGAGTCTGCTCGGACCCGTAAAAAAAACATGAAGTTCGTGCGGGTTCGGATTCAGAGAAACCGAACCCGCTCATCTCTACTTGGTACTGTATCTTGACCTCACTATAGCAAATTACAAATATGTATGTTCTCTCTAGAAGTGCTGCTTTATTACCACTAAACATCTTCAAAGATATCAGAAGGCAGGCTTTACCAACATAACAGGAGTGCAGGAAGCAGGTAGAAAAGACCTGTCCCGAGTCTGGACTGCTGAAATGTTGTACACATATTTCCAACATTACAGGGTCCAAAATGTGAAGAGGGGGGATTGCAGGAGGGCAAAGCAATATTTGGAATAAGGCGCATGTGTACTAGTCTCTTCAGCTCATGTGCTACTATGGAAAAATAGACGTGGTACAATTTTAAAAAAACATGCAGGGATTTTCTATAAAAAAGACCTATAATCAATTAACCTCATCTAACTGTTTTGCAGTAATTCACATATTTTTATTGTACATTTACTCATCGTTATTGTTAACAAATGTATAAAATTTTAAAGTTACTGTAGAGAAAGTAACTCAGAAGGTACACAATTAAAGAGGGCTGTGCCCATGCAGAGTTTTTTTCAGGCAATTTCCATTGAACATTACCCCTGGAGGCTTTCTTTAAACAGAACAAACTGCACAACACCATAATCCTTCCATATAAACTAGCATGGATATACCTTATTGCTAAAACAGAACAGAATAATGTAACAAGTTTTATTATTTTCAAGTTGAGTGATGATACAGCTGCAGCAATAGCTCTATCTTCTAACATCTTGTCCATTAGTGAGCTACAGTATATAGGACCATACTGCCATTGACTAGGTGCATAGAGAATTAGTCTATGGTTTTATGATAGCAAGGGGAGAAAATAAGAGTGCCATGCTGTATTTATAAATAATAAGGCTCATCCATAGCCATATTTAGGTTATTTGGGGCCCTAGACAGTATACAAACTGTTCTACTTCCCATCCTTTCATCCATTCCTCTCAACACCTTTCTCATGGCATTCCTATGAAACTGAACAACAATCCAATTACTGCCCTCCCTTCTCCACAAATAAATAATAATTGTCAAATAACTTGAAAGTTCTTCCAAAGGAGTTAGTGAGGGAGCCCACTCTATTGAACCACCAATTTTTCATTTACCAGCGTAAGCTTAAAAGTTTAGTGCTGGTTATCAATTTGTGGAGGGGACATGCATTTTCTTTTTAAATTCAGTTTTTCACAAAATAAATAATACATATTTAAATACAGTATTTATAGCTGCATGCATAGATTCTAGGGATCTGTGTAGCGCTTAACCTACAGTTACACGTCTCTCACAGAAAATACATTTTTGGTTACAGCTTAGTAAAGCTGGTGGTTTGCAACCTTATGTATGATTTGTATATATATTTATGGTGAGTGAAATACTTTTTCGTGGTTTTGTAGTTAGTGGGACTGCGTTCCATTGGAAAAACACTGCAATTGTGCTGAAATTGAAAAAGTGACACATACTATACTAAATTGACAGTACAGTTGAACAATTTAAAAAAAAGGACATTTCTGGCAAGAAAGCATTTCTGTGACAAATCTATTGATATTTTAAATCTGAGACTGTCAATGAAAATTAGGTGCAGATGACAAATACTGTATGATTTAAGAAGTATAATATACAGGTTGAGTATCCCATATCCAAATATTCCGAAATACGGAATATTCCGAAATACGGACTTTTTTGAGTGAGATAGTGAAACCTTTGTTTTTTGATGGCTCAATGTACACAAACTTTGTTTAATACACAAAGTTATTAAAAATATTGTATTAAATGACCTTCAGGCTCTGTATATGAGGTGTATATGAAACATAAATGAATTGTGTGAATGTACACACACTTTGTTTAATGCACAAAGTTATAAAAAATATTGGCTAAAATGACCTTCAGGCTGTGTGTATAAGGTGTATATGAAACATAAATGCATTATGTGCTTAGATTTAGGTCCCATCGCCATGATATCTCATTATGGTATGCAATTATTCCAAAATACGGAAAAATCCGATATCCAAAATACCTCTGGTCCCAAGCATTTTGGATAAGGGAGACTCAACCTGTATATAGCATGTATAGATTTTATTTTATAATTATTATGTAATCTATAGTAAAAACAAGTGGCAACATTTTAAGTATGTCTATGACTATAGGGCATTTCCCATAAACTGGAAGTTAAATATGTCAGCAAATTATGCAATGCATAATGAAACTGTCGCTTATGCATATGTGGATTTACAGAGAAATTAAATCCTCAGGCTCATTCATCCTTAGAAACTCACTTGTCCCCACGTGTGTCTCAGACAAAAATTATTATCACTATTATTATTAGCATTTTATTTTAGTGTGAATGCCTGAAGATGTTCTACTTTCTATACATTTTGATATTTAGGTGGAATATGTTTCTAAGAAGAGCAATATTAAAGAAAGAGAACATAATGGTTTATGTTATTTTTAATTTTTTTACTAGTACGTTTCTGTAATAATGAATTTACACAATAATAACTTTGTTTTGTTCTGTCTGTTTTATAATATATATATATATATATATATATATATATATCAGGTTTGGCCGGTTTAAACAGCCTCGCTTTATACCAAATAGTTGGAAAAAAAACCACTCTGGGTTTTTTATTATGCTGTGACTACAGTCTGGATGCTGCAACTTCTTAAAAGGAGCCTATTACACTAACACATTGTATTTTTTATTCAAAACGTTAAATGCCAGTGGCATGCCTAGTGCTAATTTTTAACTACCGTGTGTGTGTGTGTTTCTCTGAAAAGTGCTTTTGCATATTCCATTTTGTATTACTATTCAGATGTATTTACTTATTATAAGTAATAAGTAATACTAATGCTTAACATTAACTTGTTTTTATTTTCAATTGCATCTATTTCTGAGTGTACATAGTATGTAGTAATACAGGTATGTTTAGTCAGGATGCGGTTATGTTACCACTGATTGGGATCCCGGTGGTCAGCATGAAGATGCCTGAATACTGAACACTCTGAATACCGCCAGATGCAATGCTAACCCACAGTGACTATTCCCACTTGTGGGTTTCCATGACACCCATAGAGTGGGAATAGAACCTGTGGTCAGTGTAGCGAGCCACCGAGCGGCTTGTTGTGCTCGACCCCACACCGGTATTCTGCGGCCAGGATCCTGGTGTCGGTATCCTGAACGCAGGGAACCCAGCCACCGGTCTCCCCTACCCAACCCGTTTAGCCTATCTACATATATTCAGATGTAATAGGAATAATACGCTGTAAAAAAAAATTATTGAAAGATGTAAAAAACATCAAATCAAAGCCTAATAACATACTTAATGTTAGAAAGCATTAAAACAGGGTTGATCAAGGTTTCTAATATATGATTCAATTTTTTTTTTCATTGTTAAAAAAAGAAACCCTGGCTTAAAAAGAAAAAAAAAACAGTTAAAACTAAAAAAAGCATTTTGTTTTATATCAAACTTATATATACATATATTTGTATTCTGCATACAGTATACTGTCCTGTCTCCATTTACATTTATCCATGCATGCATAAAATGATAACACAAGAAATCACATTAGTGGTTCAATTTTTCTAGAAGCACATTTCCTATTTCATGAACATAACAAAATAATTGAAACATTGTCATACATATATAGTTAGAATCAAATTTTGTACAGTTGCGGGAAAAACTAAAAATACTCGGAATTAACTTGAGCATGCAGATTTGTAAATGCACAATTATCCATTCAAACAGAAGAATATATTTAGAACAATATAAATGGGTTTTTGCAGAAAAAATGGTTGTCCTGTGTTATCAGATGAGAAATTATTGGGGTGTTATATAATTAAAAGCTGTAGGCCAAAGTCTTCTGATATCCAACCTTACTAAAACAGTAAAACATTATTTTATATCAATCTTCATAACAGTAACACACCAGAGATCATAATAACCAAGCCAGCACTATGCTTACTTGATAATGACAAAGTGTCACTCAAATGTGTTATATAATTGTAAATTTATCATAGATACCCACACATTTATACGGTATCTTAATGATAGATAGACAGTGTCAAGTTAGACAATCATAGATAGACACCATATGTTATACAGACATTAGGTCGACAGGGTCAAAAGCTCAACAGGGTCAAAAGGTCGACATAAAAAGGTAAACAGTACAAAAGGTCAACATGGTCAAAAGGTCGACGTGAAAATGACATATACGAGGAGAAATGTTTTTTTTGTACATGTTTTTGTAATTTTTCATACCTTCTATATCCTTGTCGGCTTAGAGTTGGTTATAAACCTTGTGGTGAGCACAGCGAGCCACCAAGACCGAAGAATGGTTAGTGAATGCCATTCTGCAATTGGGGGTCCCAGATGACAAAACTATTCACACAAATCCAAAAATGCAAAAAAGTTGTCTACTTTTTTATGTTAACCATTTTCATGTCGACCTTTTGACCCTGTCTACCTTTAGGCTCTGTCGACCTTTTGTACTGTCTACTTTTTTCATGTCAACCTTTTGACTGTCCAACATGTGGTGTCTTTCTATTGAATATCCAACTAGACACTGTCTATCTATTATACCACACTCCATTTATACACTATCTAGCAGTTCATGAATAATTAGTTAACAGCCAAAAGTTATCACAGTACTATATACTGTACAAGATGGCAACATGATTATATATACTCATTAGAGTTACCCAAATGATAACTTTATAGCCAACAAAAATACAAACTTGATGTATATCAACCAAAAGAGTATCCATAATATTACACATCTGGCAGCACTGATACCTACATCATGATATAGCATCCAGAAGGTTCCAGTATTTTCAAGCCCCTTTTCTACTATAGTAAATGGTCTTGTCACACTAGCTAGAGTAAGGAATATCCCCATAGTCATGACAATATATGCCCACCTACCATAAAAATCCCACTACCGTGAAGCCACTATGATTAAAATTTGCCAAATTAGTTATGGTTGGTTTCTTGCAAAGCTGCTGTATTTATCCCACAGATTAAATAAGAAACAGGATGGCCTCCAAACAAGATACTTCCCTCAGGTTCAAGTCTGACCAGCAAGGTTTAAGTGGAACTATGCTGGTGGGGGGAGTAATAATTTTACAGTAATTACATTAACCAAATTGTGATATTTATTATTTCTGAAAAGGAAAACATTGAATAGGTGGTGCTCCCTAGAGTCAGATATCAGGTATCTTAATGTATCCCACTCATCCAAACATTAAAGATAGTTTCAATGTTGATTTAAAGATAGGGCAATTATTAAAACAACTCAGCTTCTAGACAATAAACAGGGATTCCAATGTTGCAGCCATTGGTTATAATCTGCAGCTTTCATACATTGCCCTTACTGTAGAAAGTACACTGATCCAAGTTAGCTAATGAATTCTAATAACTATCTACAACTTACGAATAGAAATTCTAGATTATATTTATATGTTGTACTAATAATGTAACAGAATGTATTTAAGCTATTATTCATTTTTTAAAATGTCTTGCATGGTTTGACAGTTATAATGTTAATGTAGTATGCATTCATGCTAACTGCAATTTATAATATATTTACCATAACAATACAATACATATTTTTTATGTTTAATTTAAACTATGTATACTAGCTGAATCTTTATTAAATTGTTCCTTTTCTATTTCAGGAAGAAGCTATTTTTGACAATATGAATGCCTTAGTTGTCCTGCTATACTTATTTCTATTTCTTATATCATCAAGGAGAACAACAAGTGAATTGCTGGGATCATGTACAAATATGTGCTTGTGTGAGGAAAAAGATGGTTCATTGTTTGTGAATTGTGAGGAAAAGGGTATCACAAAATTGGCAGAGATAGAGATACCTCCATCTCAGTACTTAGAACTTAATCTCTTGAATAATGGATTATATAAACTACATGTGAATGACTTTTTAGATTTCAATAATTTAATATCTTTACATCTTGGTTTTAATAATATTGTGGCAATTGAACCAGGAGCATTCAATGATCTCCGCATGCTTAAGAAACTTCATATTAATCACAACTCTTTGGAAATACTAAGAGAAAATACTTTTATGGGACTGGAGAAACTGGAATTTCTTCAAGCAGACAACAATTTTATTACTACGATTGAAGCAAATACATTTAGTAAACTTAACAGATTGAAAGTTCTTATTCTCAATGATAATGCAATCGATTTCATACCTGACAATATTTTTCGTTTTGTACCTCTTACTCACTTGGATTTAAGAGGAAACCAGTTGCAAACTCTTTCATATGTTGGATTTTTAGAACACATTGGAAGAATAATAGAACTTCAATTAGAAGATAATAAATGGGTTTGCAACTGTGATTTGTTACAGCTGAAAATCTGGCTGGAGAACATGCCTCAACAATCCACAATAGGTGATGTTGTTTGCTATAACCCACCAGATTTGAAAGGTGCTGTTCTCCGAAAATTAAAAAAAGAAATGTTCTGCATCACAACCCCCAGCAGTGATCTTGAAGAACCTTCAGTACCACTATCATTGTTGGGTACTGCATCAATAAGTGATGGTAGAGTACCAACAAAGATAACATCACTTCAAATACCAACCAAGGAAACATTTGTTCTCACAAAATCAACAACTCTACTTCCAGGCTTTTATTGTCCAGTTCCATGCCATTGTTCTAGTTACAGTTTCTCTGGAACCTTGATTCACTGCCAAGAGCGGAACATTGAAAGTGTATCTGACCTGGAACCTCCACCTCTAAATCCAAGAAAGCTAATTTTGGCAGGAAACATTATTCATAGAATATATAAATCGGATTTTACAGAATATGGAAGCCTAGAAATGCTTCATTTAGGTAACAATCAAATTGAGATAATTGAAGAACAATCTTTCCAGAATTTGACTAAACTACAGAAGTTGTATTTGAATGGAAATCATTTAAAAAGTTTAAACCCTGGCATATTCTTTGGAATGACAAATATTGAGTACTTATACTTGGAATACAATGCAATTACTGAAATTTCATCTGGAACATTTTCTGTAATGCCGAAACTGAAAGTTCTTTATTTAAATAATAACCTTTTAAAAACATTACCAGAACATATATTTTCTGGAGTTCCATTAACAAAGGTAAATCTTAAAAATAACCAGTTTGTAAATATTCCAATTAAAACAGTTTTAGAAGAATTGAACTTGGTGACACAAATTGAAATTCAGGATAATCCTTGGGACTGTACATGCAGTATAATTGGGCTTAAACACTGGATCCAACAGCATAAAACTGTGGTTGTTGGGGAGATTCTTTGCTACTCTCCCAGAGAGCGGGTAAAAATGGAATTAAGGTCCCTTGACAGTGAAGATTTGTGCCCTGAACTAATAAATTTTAAAGATTTTGCCACACAACCAAATTTCAACAATCTTACACCAACATTCACATCCACAAATAAAGTTGATACTATATTAAAATCACTTTCTGATTACATACCACTTTCTGTTTTAATTCTTGGTCTCCTGATTGTGTTAATTACAGCTGTGCTTTGTTCTGCAGGAATTATAGTTCTTGTTTTGCACAGGAGACGCAGGTATAAAAAGAAACAGGAAAATGGACAAATAAGAGAAAATAGTCCTGTTCATATTCAATACAGTATCTATGGTCACAAAACAACGCACCATACAACAGAAAGACCAGGATCAGCTATGTTTGAACAACGGATAATAAATCCGGTTGTTCAGGTTTACCAAACACCTCCATTTACACCAAAACATTCAGAACAAGACCAGGAGGAAGACCAGGAGCTCAACGATTCAAAGAAACTGTGTAGAGGACTCATAGAAAAGGAGATTAATTCATTGCAAGCACCTTCAAACATAAAATTCAAAGATCCATCTACCGAATTTATTTCTTTTCAGGACGCAAGTTACCTTTATAGAAATCTCATTGAAAAGGAACAAGAAATTCAACAGCTTGGAATTGCTGAGTATTTGAGAAAAAACATAGTTCACTTGCAGCCAGGTATAGAGGTGCATTATCCTGGGACTCATGAAGAGTTAAAATTGATGGAATCCCTTATGTATAGTAAGTCAAGGAAGGTTCTTGTTGAACAAACCAAAAATGAATATTTTGAGCTAAAAGCCAATCTTCATTCAGAGCCTGACTACTTGGAAGTTTTAGAACAACAGACGTGAGCTACCATTATTCAGAATAAACAATACAAAATACTGAATTATGAACTCAAATGTATTATCTGCTGTTATAATATGAAGTGCCTCACTAAACTGTCTTAATAAAAAAACCAAGCAAAGCACACTCATAATTGTATATAAACTCAGGGACATATAAATTTAAGATAAGCGTGTAAAAAAAAAAAAAAAGATTCCATGTTATAAAGATGTAAATATGATGTTGATAAAAATGCAATTAAAACATTATTTATATTTTGTAACAAGAAAAATCAATAAAAAAATATTAATGTACAGATTTGTCCACTTACATCTTTGCTGTTTTGCTCAATTTGGCACAACATGCAAAACACGGCTAAGCTGTTTTTCATGAGTAGCGAGTGGATGGATTTTAACATTTTTGTTTGCCATAATAGAATACAGTATGTATAAAGTAAAATATTAAAAAAGTAAATTAAGAAAAATCACAAGGCATGGCTAAATCTCTGAGTCTATGGCATGCAAAACCGTGCTATACATGGCGAGATATAGCAAAGATGTATGTGGACACTTCCGTACATTGGAAATTGACTTTATGAATACAATACACTTGTATAACATATGACACCACAAGGTCATTTCAGATAAACTGCAACGTGACATCTGGTGGCATAGAGAAAATGTGTTTGTCATAACATATTATCTCCATGTACTCTATACAGTAAATTATATATGGGTGTTTATAAGCGTGCTTGGAGCACTGTGTTCTTCATGTTACAAATGCCTGATCAAGCCACTTGCTTGCAATAAACATGCTTCATCTGTAGTTTAGTTGACAATGTGCCATGGGGGGAATTTACTAAAATATTTAATATTGGATTATGGCATGTTTGTGACTTACTTCATTTGCAGTCTTATAAGTAACTTTATAATTTAAACAACAACTGTGCAACCTAGTGAGTTATGTATGTACTATTTCACTTCACAAGTTGCATATGTGTGTCAGTATATTTTGTATATACAGTATATATATATGTATATATTTATGATTTCCAGAATCATTGTAATAATTCTTCATATTTAAGCTTGGGAACTGTACAGTTATATAAAAGCTCTAGACAGCTGTTTGTTGCAGATGTTTAGAATTAATATGTTTTAACCCCTAGCGGTAACAGCAAAATCACTGAAAAAATAATATTTAGGGGCAGATTCAATTAGCTGCGGAATTTACCCCACAGCTATTTGTCAGCCCTGAGCTATTCAATTATGGGCCACTAACCTGAGTGTTAAGTCCCAGATGGTGCACTTAATGCAGGTTTTTCCTTGTATCCTCAAGAGCTGCAAGGAAAAATCTGCATTAAATGCACCTTCCGGAATTGAATGTGTGGGGTAACTCATAGGTCAGCACATAACGTAGAATCTATGGGTTAATGTGTGTTACCCATCAGGTTTACTGCACAGATAAAGTAACTAATAATTGAATAGCTAGGGAGTTAAATACGGAACATTTCCTATGTGGTAAACGATGCGGGTAATTAAATCTGCCCCTTAAAATGAATAAAAAAGGAACAAAAGTCTGTGACTCATTAAAAATGTAAGCATAGAACAATAAGGGAGAATATCTATCTTAGGGAGTCATATCTGCTTAAGGGATTGTGTCTAAAACAATTTAGAATAGTACACCTACTTAATTCACCCAATATAAAATTCACACTGAGAACCATCAGTCAAGTAAATTAACCACTAATGACTATAATCTCTAAAAAAAAAAAAAAAAAAAAAAAAAAGTTTATACTGTACATAAATAAGTGGCAGTGAAATTAATGAATATAATGAATAATGTATTTTAATTTACCTATAAGTTCTAACGAGTACACTTCACAGACTTTAAATCTTTCTTATTAATACTGATAACAGTTATTGCTTATCTATATTAAAATCTCCCTTTGTTTTGTCAGTGATTTAGTACAGGTAATTATTACACTTGTAAATACTAAATGTCTGTTTGGAATTTAAAAATGTAACACACATGTGGTTACATTATTCTCTCAATGTGAATATTCAGTTTTCAGAATATTTATATTGTCATGTTAAAATACAGTTTCGTTTGTAGATTCACCTTCTACTTAAAGATGTCACAAAACAGCAGAATTGTAATGATTTGTAATGTAATGCACTAAAGCTTTATTTTACAACAAATTTTAAATTTAGCTAGGTTTGTGTAAACTATTTATTGTGTTTTATATATTAATTTTCTCACATACAATCTGTGCTTTGAGTGCCTTTAAGAAAATTCAAATAAATCAGTTCAACATAATAAAAGCAATGTTCTGTTAATTGTCATAAATGCTTTTTTACTGGAAATTTAATGAAAAACTTTTGTTTTAGGTATTCTGTACTATGAAGATGGCAATGCAACTCTACTGATGAACAGGTATCCTCTCTAATGCATTTTCACACCTTACATGTGGGACTTAATAAGTATAATGTATCAAAGTAATCTGATAAAACCCACCATGCATCTCTACAAAGTCAGTTATTCATCATTCTCGTGAGAGTTACCTCATTGCCAATATTTGGTATGTGTAAAAAAAACCTGTAAAAACCTTGGAGTCTTGATGTAGCATGTCAAAACATCACAGTTATTGGTCCCCCTTAACTCTTTGTGCCTTCAAAACATAGAATAGAATCCAGCACCAGCAGATGACTGCATTAGGAAGCATGGCCTGGGTTCCTGTTGTTCTGCGGGCAGAAGTGGGTTTGGGACAGCAAACACATTGCCCCGGTACTGTGACGCAGGTACAACTGGTTTACCGAATTCATACACAGACTCTATAAGGATGAAAGGGACAGATAGGGATGCCAGCATGGTCTTTTCCAGGGGGGATTAGGTGTGTATAAAGCTGAAGGGCATGTTCACTATCTCTTCTTTGCAGCACAACAAACAGCAGTAACAGAAGCCTTCCAAGGACAAGTGCAGTATTTAAGTGTGAACTAAGTGTGAGAGGATGATTGTGCAAACATTGACCACAATTTTAAAAAGAAAAACTTAACCTGTGTCATGTCTAAATAAACTCTATTTTAAATTAATATTAATAAAAGATTAAGTTTTAAGTTAACATAAACACATTATACATCACAACAAAAGAGTGCGCCACCAAGGAAGCCTTTTTGGCAGAGATCCCCTAGTGATCTTACCGAACCTCCTCAAAATTTTAAAGACTAAAAGGGGAAAGGCCAATAATCCATTTACACATTGGTATGATGGGTTATATTTATATATGTACTGCATGATTGTCAAAGAAATACATGGAAGGGGACTGGACATGTAATATAACATTCATTGTGGAATATTGCATACAGACCTCCTAATAGTATGGAAATACAGATGGAGCCATGCTAATCATGGCTCCATCTGTGCCTAGTCACACCTGGTGAGGCGGACCGTCCGGAGCGAACGGGACTCGCATGCATCATCTGCGATGTTGCCACGCTTAATGAGCGTGGCTCTATCTGTAGGTGGATCTCATATATACATACATACATAAATACATACATACATAAGACTAATATAAAAGAGGCATTGATTACAAGCAAGTAGAACTACAATGGATTCCATTAAAATGAACATAGATGGGCCTTTAAAGTGGCAATCAGATGCGATTGTAATACATATTAATGGAAATGATATGGGACTGATAACATATGAGAAGGGTTATATGGTCGCTCATTTAAAGTTGGGATTGTATAGGTATTTGGGGGGAACTCCTGTATTGGCTGGGTGGTGGTTCAAAATGGGTTTATTATCAACATGGTTGCAATTATCACCAGAACTCAAGGTCAGGTGGTATGTTTGGTTGGACATGGTAGATGCGCCCCTTAATTTTATTACAGAAAGGTTTACACATGACCTCATTTGGCATTTGGTTGCCTGGTATGACCCCCTCTCCTCCACTTTAATATAATGATAGACATAGATTATTGGCTGTGTACATATTCTCTATGCTATCTGGTTCAGTGTCACTTTTTGAGCTTGTCATTTCATGTGTATATATGCTAGTATTCTGACTACTGTATATGCATTTGTATATGGATTTGTGTATTTAATGTACTGTAGTCATGTTAGTGAGGTTTTTAGACTTTTTTATGTCACCCAATTACATTGATTTATATGTGATTGTGCAAACATTATATATTGTTATTTTGTTTCAATAATATTTTCCATTACATATAGATATTATGCTCATATTCATAATGCTAACACTGACAATAAAAGATAAACATAAACAGTTAGACTGTCGACACATGAAACTAAGTTTAGTCTTAAAATTAGGCTACTATAAGGTAAGGGTTAGGCTGCAATTAGGGTTAGGCTACAATTAAGCTGCAGTTTGGTTTAGACTGCAATTGGAGCTAGGTTTAGAGTTAGACTGCAGTTAGGGTTGAGTTGGGGTTAGGTTTAGGCTGCAATTATTGTAGGTTTAGTCTAAAATACAGTAGAAGTGTCAACTGTTGTTATTCAGAATATTAAAATTCTATGAATGTTGACATGTTGATTTAGGGTTAGACTTATGGTTAGGCTGCAATTAGAGTTAGGGTAAAGGTCCGTACTGATGTGGAGATTTCCCCAGAGATGTGAGCTGAGTGGTCTAGTACAGACCACTCAGCACACATCTCTTCCCCCGCTCAGCACAGCGCGATGTGCTGAGCGAGGGGGGGATGCACACTGGGGGCCGCTCATTTCACCAAGCGGTGAAATGAGTGACCTGCTAGATTGTGCCTGCATGCTTCGCTGTCGCCGGCACCCCTACACACGGAGCGATGTTCAGCTAATTTCTAAGCAATCTAGTCAGATTGCTTAGAAATTATCTGACCATCGTTTCGCGTCCCCCCCCCCCCCCCCCTCAAGTCTTAAATGGAAGTGCAGACATAATAATGTAAAGTGAACACTGTGAAAGCTGACATACAAAATATCAAACATGTTGACATGCTGAAAATCAACATTTTGGTGTCACTATAAAGAATGCAGAAATTTCAAATCCCACTCATATGATAGTCCTGATCTCAAGTTTACAGTAGAATGTGAGGAGTTACATATATGAGGTTAAGTGTTTTATATTCCATATTGGTCCACGCAGATTTCTAGTGCAAAAAGTGCTTTGTGGGCTATATGACGTTTTCATACTGCAATGAAGATGTAGGATCAGAGAGGTTTTGTGTATAGCAAGAAAACACATGCACATTTTGTGTGAATTATGTAGAGAGGCTGGGCAGAATAGCAATGTGAAATTAAATAAGAGGTTAAGGAATTTGACTAGCTTGCCTGTATAGTTCAGTTTTCAGATTGTAGGCTAGGAAAGTTTTGTGCGAGGAAGGGCATTTCACCAACTTGGTGCAGCCTGAATAGAGTCCTGTAACTGGCAACGACATCAGGTAGTGACTGTGGATGACACAAATCATGCACAGAATAGAAGGGTCGAGTTGGGAGACATTTTGAGACAACTGACAAGAACAATGTTTGTGAACAGATGTGTCCTCATACACTGTGGCTTCAGTCACTCCAAACAGTCCCTCTTGGTACACCAGGTCCTTGGCAACTTGACCCCACCGAGTGTCATTTTTTATGTGCAACATTTGTACATCTGTGTGCAAATGAATCTGAATCTATATGTGAAGAGCTAGGATTCAGCAGCCGCTGCCTTTTCTAACACAAAGGGCCAGATGTAATAGTGCCCGAGTTCAGCGGCCATGAGGTAAGCCAGCCAAACTGGGATGTTATTTTTAAAGGGGCAATCACGTGCTAGGTTAAATCATGCCTTGTACATTATTATTATTATTATTATTATTATTATTATTGTTACATTTTATTTATAAACTGTCACAAGTGTTTTGCAGTGCTGTACAATGGACAGTACAGGGAGACAAAAATTAGTATTACAGTAAATAACAAAAATAGAGTACAGGTAACAAAGAGCACCACAATTCTCAAAACATAATACAGCTTAAGTGTAAGTAGTGAGGGAGTAATCACCGTACTACTTGGGGCTGGCGGCCATAGATAGAGATGAGCCTTTACCAGCAGGAGAAAAATCGGGTAAAGATGGTCACCCCTTTAAAAAAAATGTCCGAGGTCGGCTGGCATCACACACGCCCGCTTAACTCGGGTGCTATTACATCCGGCCCCAAGTTCCTTTGTGCTTTATCTGCAACTTTGTACATGTTTAAAACAAATTAATACCTGTGTGTTTAAAGTTGCAGCCAGCATCTGTAGTACACTTTTAGTGGGGATTACCTGCAACTGTGATGCAAATAAGATGCAACATTTAAAGGAAAAGACTTAGAATATAGGGGGTAATTCTGAGTTGATCACAGCATCAAGTTTGTTAGCAATTGGGCAAAATCATGTGCACTGCAGGGGAGGCAGATATAACATTTGCAGAGAGAGTTAGATTTGGGTGGGTTATTTTGTTTCTGTGCAGGGTAAATACTGGCTGCTTTATTTTTACACTGCAATTTAGATTTCAGTTTGAATACACCCCACCCAAATCTATCTCTCTCTGCACATGTTATATCTGCCCCCCCCTGCAGTGCACATGGTTTTGCCCAACTGCTAACAAATTTGCTGCTGCGATCAACTCAGAATTAGGTCCATAGTCTGTTTGTTCCTTCTAATAAGTCAAAACTTAATCAAAGTGCTTTTTACTGAAATTACGGAAAGTGAACTAAAAGCAAAAGTTATCTTTTTCTGTAAACATCACAAATAAACCCTCTGTGGTTCTTGCTTTGGCAGTAGCCATGCCAAAATAGTAATTATACATGCAGGTTTTATCCCTGGATAGATGTAGTAGTGGGTTAATATCTGGTGATTACATTGATTATCAGGCAATAATTTCTATGAGGCATCAAACTAGGTATGAGACACCTAGTTTGGGGTGACTCTTTCTAAAATGAGGGTACCCCATATTTCTAAATGTTAAGTTAAGCAAGATAGGGGACTTACAAATGTAAGTTGTGTCCTCACTAACCTATACTTAAATCATGTCCACAATTGCAATAAACCTTCAAATCCTAAGCACCCAGCACAAATTTGCTGGATATCTGCTCAAAACACCCATTTTCTGGGAGTCACCTGCAAATATTTAGGTTCCCCAGGATTTACCATTTAGGGTCTGCAGATTTCTGTTATACAGTATATGCCACAGCCCCTTGAATTCCAATCATAAAACAGCCCCCATAGAATGGATTTGTCAAGCTCCAGAATGTGAATATGGCATTAGCCTACACTAGCCTATGGGCTACTTGTTCAGGGATCAAGCTAGCACTCTGCTTCCACATCTTTGCCGTGATGGGCTCTTATCGGATACCATCTCTGAGCAAGAGCATCAGAGCCGGCCATAGGCATAGGCAAACTAGGCAATTGCCTAGGGCATTTGATATGCCTAGGGGCATCAGCAGCTTCTGCTGATTAAAATTATATGCGGCATGCCTATATTCTGTATGTAGCATTTCATATGCAGATACAGCCACAGTCTCACACAGTATATAGGCATACTGCATATCTGTTTAATCAGCAGAAGCTGCTTGTGCATCCTAGCCACATAGCAATGCAAATAAGATGCATTTTCATAAAAAAAGGTGCCCGACATTAGCATTGATGCAAGATTTGTGAGGACACATCTGTATCCAAGCAGAGGCAGAGGTCACAGTGTTAGTGGCAGTGTGAGTGCTGTGAGCATGTGAGTGGGTTGGTTGTGCAGTAGTGTTCAGAATATGTGTAAGGAGCATTATGTGTGTCATGTAAAAATGCATTAATAATGTGCAACATATGTGTAAAGGGCCACTATGTGTGTCATTATGTGTATAAGGGCATTAATAATGTGCACCATATGTGTAACAGGGTACTACTGTATGTGTGTCATTATGTGTATAGGGGCACTAATAATGTGCAGCAAATGTGTAGGGGGCACTATGTGCGTCATTATGTGTATAAGGGCATAAATAATGTGCGCCATATGTGTAAGGGACATTATGTGTAAAATGGCATTAATAAAGGTTGTCATAATGTGTAAGGTGCATTATGTTTATAAGGACATTAATGTGTCTCATATGTGTAAGGGCATTACTATGTGGAATTGTGTATAAATGCATTACTAATGTGTGGCATTATGTGTACAAGGTGCTCTACTATGTGGCGTTACATATAAAAAGGGCACTACTGTGTCGTCTAATGTGAATAAAGAGCAATAAGGTGTGGTGTAATGTGAATAAGGAGCAATTCAGTGTGATGTAATGTGAATAAGGGGCTCTACTGTGAGTAGTAACATTTATAAGGTAAAGTGACACTACTGTGGGATGTAATATGAATTATGGACACTATAGCAAGATAAAATGTGAATAAAGTTGCAGTACTGTGTGGCGTAATTGGAATTGGGGTTACTATTGTGTGGCCATGCCCCTTCCCAGCAAGAAGATGCCCCTTTTTGGGCTGTGCGTCAAATGTGCGAACTGTTCCTATTTAAAATATAGGGGGTACAAGGACTGCTATGGGTGAGAGGTGATGGTGATGGGAAAGAGGTGCAAGGTCAGAGACAGAAACAGTGGTGGTGCTAGGGGGCACCAGCCAAAATCTTGCCTAGGGCATCATATTGGTTAGGGCCGGCTCTGAAGAGCATAATGGTAAATGTGCATGGAAATATTAATTTCCATAGTGCAAATTTAGGAAAAAGATATTTATCTCATCCATGTAAAAAACTTACTGTAGATTGTGATAAATACCTTAACATAACCTTCAATACTTCCCTATCCAGTTATATCCTCTCTGTACAGTCCACATAACCTCACATATTTTGTCTTCCAACATTGCTGGGTGATCATAAGTCACCCATATGTTTTATTTATTACACAAACTAGTACCAATAAACCTAGAAATAATGACACAGACAACTGTATAAATTGGAAAAAATGGAGGTCACAGCCAGATTTATTAAATTCTAATCAGAATTGAAAATATTATTCACCGGTGGCGAAAAAGCAGTGTCAACTCGGCCATGGCTTAAAACTTTAATTTTTAAACAAATGGGGCGGAGTTTCCGCCCCTTGCGCAATCCGTCCTGGGTAGAACCATCTCCCCTTAATTAGCACAGTGCTGGTCCCTCCATAAGATGGTGACCTGGTCCTCCCCTGAGGTAGTGACCGACTCACCTTTTCTCAAAGGGGAAATGCTAGCCAAGCTCTGCTGCGCTAAATTAAGCCGCCGAATAGCACTGCTTTCCGCCAAATTCGGAGGCTCTAGACTACGAAAACCGCCACCACAACCTAAAACCTCAAACCTCCTTTCAACACCTCAATAAGGCTGTGACAAATAACTCCAAACCACTCTCAGATAAATGCACTCCATCCAACCTATATAAATATTCCTACTCGTAACGCAAATCTGGGTGTTTAACAACTTTTCCACCTAAACTAATGACATATCTGGAGGTTGGGCGCTGAGTTTCCTTCTTACTTTATCTAAAGCCGCTCCCCCTTGGGTGCCCCTCCAAAATCTACACGGTACCACTTCTGACCATACCACCTTAACCAAAGGCCAATGCTCTGTGATTATCTGAAAATCCTTTTTTATGGCGTTAATAAGTTCTATACCTTTAAATCTACCCAGATCATTGCCACCTAAATGTATCACCAAACAATCAGGGACACCCCATTTTTCTTCGAAGTTCCAGAGCACACTTAATAGGTTGTTCCATCTCATTCCCCTTAAACCTATCCACCTCACTTCAAAAGGGAACAACTTGTACATCCTGTGCCTACTGGCCCAATAAATATATGAGTAACACACAATCCACACCCGGCTTGATAATGTCAAACAAAAACCTGTAGAAAAAACAACAAAACAAAGAACATTTTATTCAATATTACTATAATCTTTAACGAAACTGCTAAAGAGAAACAGGGATGGATAAAAACTTAGTTGTTTAGGCGACCCAGATGGAGGTGAACAACACCAAACCTCAAAAATGTTGTGAGGAAAAAGGTGAAAAGAACTCCAATCCCCCTTTAACGGCGGGTGGCTTATGGCCCTGGGATTCCGAAACAACAAACTCGCAGGACGCCTACCACTAATGCAACTTATCACTCCTAATATATCCCTTATAAACATCCGACTTCCAGCGCCCTAACCTTTTAATATCCTCGCTGGAAGAACCTGTCAATGCTGCGCAAGTTGCTGCACCTATCCTAAAAGAATTGGTCCCATAACTCTCCAGCGGAAGGTCCAACGCTATCAAACACATATTGAAGACACTTGTGCATTGAAATTTGGATAAAGGATTAAGATCCTTATGACCCAACCATTGCTCCCCCCCTTTTGGACGAAACTGACCATAAGTCTCTGCTAATCTTACTGGGCAAATGCTCGGCTCCTTATGCATAGGAAAAGAAATCCATTTACCTCTCCCTAGTTGATCCGTTTTTTTGAATGGTGTATTTTAATAAGCAGCTTATTATCCTTTAACACTACATTATTTAACAACATGCCTGAATCCACTGAACTTTTGCTTTTTGCCGCTATCTCACCTAATCTAACAGCGCCACAAAAAAGCTATAGCAAATGCTAAACTAAAAAAGGGCGACCACAAATTCTCCTAATGCAATACCAGAAACCGCGATAATTAACTCTTTCAATAACTCAATGTCGATTGGTCTACGTGCGCCACTTACACCTGCTTGCTCCTTAGCCCAACCCCTCAAAGCCTTTGATAAAATAAAAGATTTAGTTGGGTCTGACAACCCTTCCAAACGCAAAAAATATGAAATTCCTGCTAAAGCACCCAACATCGCTGCTTTATAACGACCCCTCTCATGCCATAACCATACAAATTCTAATATAGCATCGTGGATACTCTTACCCCTACCTCCAGAATTCAAATACGCCTGCCAATCCTCCCAAGCTGCAGAATACGATCTCAAAGTTCCCGGGGCCAACGCCGTCAATGCTAAAGCTTTCATGCCGGTTTGATGATCTTCCATACAAATTCGGGACATGATAAACCTTCCATTTTTGCTGCTGGGGCTAATGCTCTAAATCTATCCCATTGAAAACGAGATAAAAGCATCCGCTATCCCGTTCTCAACCCCAGGGACATGCCTAGCATTCAAATCTATATTCAACTGTAAAAACCTAACGGTCAAATGCCGTAGCAACCTCAAAGCGTGTGAACACGAAGATTTTTGAATATTAATCGCTTGAACCACCCTTAAATTATCACACCAGAATAAAATCCTCTGATTCCTAAGCCTAAAACCCCATATCTCAATTGCGACAATTATTGGAAAAAGCTCAAACAACAGCATACTGTCAGTAAACTTCCTTGTGCGCCATTCCTCAGGCCAAACTTCGGCGCACCATTCCCCTTCAAAATAAGCACCGAAACCTAACGACTCTGATGCATCTGTGAAAAACTGCAGCTCACGATTACTCATTTCTTCATGCAACCAAATGCGTACACCATTGAACTCACTCAAAAATGTTACTGCAATAAAATTTTCTAACAAGATCCTTAAATTATTCACTTTCTCCGCTGGCTATCTACAAAGGCCTGCCTCAGTATCAATTTCTATGCCCAGATAAGATAAACGGGTCACAGGCCCCTCTGTTTTATCTTTAGCTATCGGTACACCCATAACCGAAAAAAGCGCTTGAACTAGAAAAAAATATTTCCTGGCGCACTGAGCTACCCGCAGGACCTGCCAACAAGAAGCCATCCAAATAATGGGTGACTCCCAACTGACCGGTGCCTGCCCGCACACACCACTGTAGAAATTAACTAAAACCTTCAAAATAAGAAACACAAAACTGAACAGCCCATAGGCAACACCTATCTACATAAAATTGACCATCCATCTTGAAACCCATAAACTTAAACGAATCAGGGTGCAGCGGTAACAGTCTAAAGGCTGATTCTATACCCACTTTTGATAACAATGCTCCCGAACTAAAACCTTTAACCATAGCCACAGCTTCTTCAAAAAGACTGATATTTTACGCTATACAAAGAGGGGTCAAGAGCCTCGTTTATTGAGCCCCCTTCAGGGTAGGAAAGGTACTCAATTATCCTACATCTTCCTGGCTCTTTCTTTGGAACTACCCCCAATGGAGAAACGCAAAATTCAGCTAGAGGTGGACTTTCAAAAGGGGCCACACATACGCCCTAAAACAACTTCAGCTGCAATCTTCATTCTTACTTTCCCTGGAAAATCTGTAGCTGACTTTAGGTTTCTCTGGCCAAAACTATAACCGGCCTAACTACAGGTAGATTGAAACTGAATTTAAAACCTTGCGATAAAAATGCTGCCTCCTCCCTAGAGGATAGCAGCCTAACCATCGTTCTAAAACTTCTAAATTCACTGGTGACTCCGCTTTATCTAGGACCGGTTCTCTGCTCACCCCTACCCGCTGACTGAACTGCGGGTCTGTTGCAGTCCTTTGCTGGGTGATTTCCTCCACACAGCATACAGACGTGCCTATATCGACACAATGTTCCCCTATTACATTGTGCGTTATTAAACGCGTAACATTTTCCTCCTCCTGCCGTGTTAAAACCTGGTCTGACCTGAAAGGGCTGCCTTCTACCCGTCTGTTCCATAGGAAGCCTATTGCTTTGAGTCACTTCTAACCATACCTCCACATCCTTAAACCCCAAACTTAAAATCTTTTGGCCATCCTGCGTTTTCCTAAATAACTCATCATACTGCCTCCAAACATTTTGCCTCGCCGTAAGATACATATTATGTACCAGGTGAAAATACTTCAGAATATTCATGATTTCTGATGGACGAGACTCCATATAGCAAGCCCAAATATATAAATCCCCGCAAGCCAGTTAGGATAATTCCTTCTAGCTTCTTCAGCAGCCGCCCCCCCAGCCTTTGCTGTGCCCAACGCTCTTTTTGCGTCATGCGTAATCGCAAACATATCTACAAATCGGCCTTTCTTTATTCTTTCCCTAACCTTAGACCTAACTCCTCTTAGAATTGCCATATTCGCGCAATGTACGCTATCACCTGTTGCATCAGGAGCCGAGCTGCTCGCTACGCTACACCCTCCCTTTGAACTTTTACGCTTCCCTCTAAGATGCTGAATGAATGTCTGCATAAATTTGCGCGGATTCTCCAGTGAACTAGACGTATCAGATGATTCGTCGTAATGAGAAAAAAAAATTTGCGCTAAGCTGAACTTTTGAATTTTTCTCACCAGTTCCAGAAGTAGAAGGACCCGCGTCCGCGTCTCCTGCGTCCAGTGGAATCTTGCCTGCTGCTGATGTGTGCAATGAAGCTGTATGAGATGCTAAAACCTGCGGACTCAATAAAACAGCATTACTTCCTGCTTGACCGGCCCCTTCTGACCAGCCGGTCACTACCGACGCTGCTCGTACTTGAGATTGCGCACGTGCAATATTCACCTCCAACTGCCGTGGTGATGGGGGTCCGGCCGGTGGAGGAATTTGGGGCAGGGTCGGCAAACCTATCTGATGAGCGCTCATGAATTGATTAGGTGCAGGCTGCAACCAATGTGCATATTGATTGCCTGCCTGCTGGGGGGGGGGGGGAGGGGGGAAATTGCACAACTTGAAGTACGACACAGGGTTGGTAAAACTGTCTTAAATGAGGCATTTGAGTATTAAACAAATGCTGCTGCCCTGCCACATGCAGATGCATTATATTCTGTGGAGCCCCTTGGCTGAAATATGGGGACCATGAAACCTGCGGGGGCTGAAAACCCCCCACCCGCCTGCATTTGTAATTGAGAGGAAGGAGCGGGAGGGGGGGGGGGATTCTAAGCAATCCCCTTGCCAAATCTGAGCCTGCCACTGCAGGCCCTGGAGAATTGAAATTCTACCTTATTATATTTTCCTGCCTAACATTCTGGGCTCCTGATATGGGAGAGGCTAATATACTGCCTCTCCCCTGGAGCCCTGCTGGATAAATAATGATGCCCCCTGCAGCCGTGCTTTCCCCCCCCCCCCCAGCTCCTGAAGCTGTGGGAGGAGGGCTAATGGCCGCCATGTTATTTGACATGGCGACGGGGGCGGGGCTTTTAGCAGCAGGGGCCGATGCACCTAACCCACTGCTTGCTATTAATGGAGGCCGGGGTGTGTGCTCGTGGGGCTGGCCGTCATGCCTGACAGCCAGGCCCGCAGCACAGAGGGAGAGAGAGGCGGGTGAGCCTGGCTCCCCTCACAGCGTAATGCCGTGCTCCTCTCAGCGCCGGAGAGGCAGCGGCTGCAGTGAGAGGCTTAGATGCCTCAAACAGCCAGCCAGGAGGGGGCGCACTGCGGCGGGGCGAGGTATACTAAGTAAATAGAAGCTAACAAAGTTACCTCAGTACAGGACAAGAAAATTAACAGCCTTGACTAAATTAAACACTTATGAAATTAACTAAATAAAAACCAGCTAAACCACAATAATAACTAAACGAATAACAAAAACCTTAGCTATAATAACAACCTAAGCTATAATAACAACCTAAATAATATTGATAACCCTGCAGAGTGATACCAGTTACATTACCAGTCCTGGGATCACAAAAATGGCAAGAGGAATCAGATTACCTCAGCCCTCACTTAAATAAACTAATAGAACCCGCCTACCGAAACCCTTCTCATTGGATAACTTATTTGATTGACAAACTTCAATGACCTATCAACTAATATCAACACAAAAACCAGATCTATCTAGCTTAGTTACATAAACAAACAGGGTGCTTATATTCACTCTATCCTATGCAGCCTTTCGTTCCTTTTATCATACAACCCATTAAGAACCTAGCAATCTGGAGGACCATTATGCAATAAGTAGCATCTATCCTTGTGTATCAATGCCTATTTCCCTATAGATTGTAAGCTTGCGTGCAGGGCCTTCCTACCTCTATGTCTGTCTGTCTTTGCCCAGTTTTGTTCTATAACTGTTGTTCTAATTGTAAAGCGCAACAGAATATGCTTTGCTATATAAGAAACTGCTAATAAATAATAAATAAATAAATAAATAAATATGTTCCTACGTTATATGAATGGATTTAATAATAATAATAATCAGGGCCGTAACTACGTGTGTGCCAAGTGGGCTTGGCACACAGCGCAGTTGCCCTGAGGGCGCACGGCCAGCGGCATGTAATGAGTCAAATTGACTCATTACATGCCGCCTCTGCTCTGCGCCGTGCGCCGCGCTGTGGAGGGAGAAGAGACCAGCGCCGGGCAGCGGAGAAGGAGGAGGAGGGAGGGGGAGCAGGGAGCCGCAGCAGCGCTATTTCATTGGTAGTAAGCGCTGCTGCAGCATCCCCCTCGCCTTCTGTATATTTGCTGCCCAGCGCTGCTGTGGATGCTGGGATGCGGTTCCTGCATCCCAGGATCCACAGCAGCGCCGGGCAGCCAATACGGAAGGAGAGGGGGATGCTGCAGCGGCGCTTACTACCAATGACATTGCGCTGCTGCAGCTCCCTGCTCCCCCTCCCTCCTTCTCACCTCACTGCCTGCACCGAGGAAGCTGCACGAGGAGCCTGACTGCCAGTAGGGAGGTGGTAAGTATATCTCTCTTTCTCTCTCTCTCTCTCTCTCTCTCTCTCTCTCTCTCAGGGGGACACCGTCTGCCGCAATGTGTAAAAAGGGGGTCTGGCTGCCGCTGCCGCAATGTGTAAAAAGGGGGACTGGCTGCCGCTGCCGCAATATGTAAAAAGGGGGACTGGCTGCCGCAATGTGTAAAAAGGGGGACTGGCTGCCGCAATGTGTAAAAAGGGGGACTGGCTGCCGCTGCCGCAATGTGTAAAAAGGGGGACTGGTTGCCGCAATGTGTAAAAAGGGGGACTGGCTGCCGCAATGTGTAAAAAGGGAAACTGGCTGCCGCAATGTGTAAAGAGGGGGCCTGGCTGCCGCAATGTGTAAAAAGGGGGACTGGCTGCCGCAATGTGTAAAAAGGGGGACTGGCTGCCGCAATGTGTAAAGAGGGGGCCTGGCTGCCGTAATGTGTAAAAAGGGGGACTGGCTGCTGTAATGTGTAAAAAGGGGGACGCTGTCTGCTGTAATGTATAAAAGGGGCTCTACCTGGTGTAGTGGCGCTACTGTGCAGCGTAATTTTAATAATGTAGACTACTGTGCACCGTAGTATGAATTGCTATTATTTTGTGACCACGCCCCTTCCCTGTGAAGCCACGCCCCTATAAATTTTGCGCGCGCCTGCGGCGCGCACTGCCCCTATCTTACATGCGGGGTGAGGGGGGCGCCACTGTCGTTTCTTGCACACAGCGCTAAAATGCCTAGTTACGGCACTGATAATAATAATCATTATAATAATAATAATAATAATAATAATAATACCTGTTTTTTACCATCAGATAACTATCTTTTAAATATGTGGGAGCCTTTCTTATTAAAAAACAAAAAACATTTTGGCATTCTGTTTATGGAACATGTTTGTAGAAGTGAATCATTTATTTTCAAAAGACAAATATTTCTAAAGCCCTTATCAAGTCACAGTCAGCCAAATAGTACACATATAGAAAATGTAACATCACGCTTACCATTTCTTTCTTTCAACAAAAATGTGACAATGTTAAAGTATACAATACATTGGAAGAACACAATCCCCAGGGGCATAACATTAGGATCTGCAAGTATCTTTTACGTTGTCCACTAACAGTGTATATAAATCTATGAGATCACTTTTCCCTAACATGAATAGTTCCATCTCCAGATTGTCAGTAAACTGCTGCTTGATCCAGAGGCGTCACTAGGGTTGTTGTCACCTGGTGTGGTAACTCATGGTGTCACCCCCCCCCCCCCCCCCCCATGGACCATATTGTGCATGCTCATAAGGCAAGATGCAATCACATCCAACTTATGTGAATGCTTCTGCCTGATTTGACAGGCAGAGGAGTTCAGGGGGTGGCGATGCGGTGTTTTGGGGTTATCAACTCGGCATTGCGGGGGAATGGCATCATAAATGGAGATGGGTTCGGGGCGGCCGTGTGACATCACACGCGGATGCTGCGATTGGAAACATGGTGGCGTGTTACCCTAAATCAGCGATCAGATCACAATTGTATTCTTGACCAGTATATCACTGGCCACCAACAGCATGCTGGGAGGCTTTGCCCTGTGCTGGGCATCCACAAGAATGCAAGAGATAGCAGTTGCAGTTTTTTTTATTTTGGCAAAACTGCAACTGAAGCTTAATAAGGCACCTAGGCCAGTATACAATTACACGCGAAGAAACATCGGGAGCGAGAAACTCTGATGCTTCTTTGATATATTTTTTGGGGGGGCTATCCAATTAGGTCACCTGAAGTACAAAAAGTACATTTTCTCCCCAAAACACACAGGTTCAGTGAAACCTGTGTTTTCAACAGCCCTGTTTTCGGACAATAACTGGGCTGTTTTCAGGGATTTTGCTTTGCCTGCCTGAGGGATGTGCTTAAGTGTAGTGTACCACACCATATACCCCTTATACACATTATGCACCACAATAGTAGGACCCCTTATATTATCTAGTACTGGTGCTCCTTACACATTATGCCACATGGTATGAGCCAACATTCACATTATGCCACATAGAATGAGCCAAAATTCACACGGAATTAGCCAAAATTCACATTATGCCAAATGGAGTAAGCCAAAATTCACAAAGAATGAGACACAATTCACATACAGTAAGGATAGGGAACCTTTGGCCCTCCAGCTGTTGTTGAACTACACATACCAGCATGCCCTGCAACAGTTTTGCAATTTGGCCATGCTAAAACTGTTGCAGGGCATGCTGGGATGTGTAGTTCAACAACAGCTGGAGGGCCAAAGGTTCCCCATCCCTACCATACAGTATGAGAAGAAATTCACATTTTTACACACAGTATGAATCAAAATTCACATGGAATGAACCAAATTCACATTATGCCACACGGAATGAGACAAAATTTACATTATGCCACACGGAATGAGTCAAAATTCACATTATGCCACACAGTATGAGCTGCAATTCAGGGACAGGGAGAGTGACAGCAGGGATATAGGGACAGGGACCCAGAGACATAGGTACAGGAAGTGTGAGAGGGACATACAGACAGGGAGAGTGACAGCAAGGACATAGGGACAGGGAGAGTGATAACAGGGACATAGGTACAGGAAGTGAGAGGGACATATGGACAGGGAGAGTGACAGCAAGGACATAGGGACAGGGAGAGTGACAGCAGAGACGTAGGGACAGGGAGAGTGACAGCAGGACATAGGGACAGCGAGGGACAGTGACGGAGAGTGACAGCAGGGACATAGGGACAGGGAGATTGACAGAGAGAGGGACAGCAACAACATACAGAAGGGAGAGAGAAAGGCAACAGTGTAAAATTACCTAATCCGCAGCGGCGGTGTGGAGGAGGCTGTGATTGGCGGCGTGGAGGATGCGGAGGTTGTGGTCAGCAGTGGTGCAGAGTTGGTTGTGGTCGGCGGCAGATGAGGCTCTGCTGTGGGAGGTGGCAGTGCGGAGCAGGAGGCTGTGGGCGTGGGTGCGAAGAAGACAGCAGGCAACAGCGGTGGCCTTTGGCGCAGCTCTGGTCCGCCTATGACCACCACTATATCAAATCTGCCACAGACCAGCAGCCAATCAGGAGCGGCTTTGCAGCCACTCCTGATTGGCTACCGGTTCAATAGTGCTGAATTTGAAATACTGTGGCGGCAGGGGTCTGAGTCAGTGCTCGAAGTGGCAGTATGCCATAACGGTGTATACTGGCTCACTTTGAGCACTTTATAAAAAAATATATATATACACTGTATATATATATATATATATGTATATATATATATATATATATATATATAAAACATATTTGATTAACTTAGTAAAAAAAATAACACTGGATTATACTGTAATAATAAACTGTAAATACTAACATTAGATCACAAACACACCTTCTGGCAGCTGAAACAGCCCACAGCCAGCCAGGGAAGAAGAGACAATGAGGTCCGCACAGTCACTTCACTCACTGCAGTACAGCCAGGTTCTCCCTCTCTGGTTACACTGCACACTGCAGTGCATACTGCACAGCACTCAACTCGAGCTCCTCCCTTTCTCCTCCCAGAATGGCCTGCGGTGTCGGCGTGTGCAATGACAGTACTGACCCCGCGGCGTTGTACATAGGCAGGCCAAGCGGATGTCTAATTTACTCTGAATCAGGCTTATGAAGTCTGCGGGAGTGCGGGGGCTTGATGCCGGGAGTGAGTGTGGGTGCCGCTGCGGACGTGGATGGGATGGGGGTGCGGTGGTGCAGCTATTTTTTGGTGCATACTTGCCTAATTTTGAAAAATAGTTTCAGGGAGATTGTAGGTGTTAGCAGAAAGCGCTGCATGCCGTTGAGGGGGCATGTCATGTTCCACCCAAAGGGCGTGTCTCACTCCACCTTTACATACAAACACACTGATGATGTATGTCCAGAGCAATAAAGCTGTCACAAAACTTTGTATAGCAGGCCATACAACACTTTCACATATAGAGTCGGTATATCCGTCGTATTGTCTGTTAATATGCTGCAGAAAATATAAACTCCAGAAAATTTTAACTACATGAATACGCCAGAGGTGCCATTCATATAAAGCGGCAAGTATCAATCCTGCATTCACATATCAGTGCCCTAATAATTGCTGTTCATACAAATAAGTGTGTGGTATGACGAGATTCATCTCAGAGAGGATGCAAACTAAGAATTCTACTAACCATTAGCATAACAAGGGTCAATGGTGCCAAGGGCAAATAAAAAACATTTTGCCCCTTTAAAAGGTGTCTTGTGTTGTGGTCCCTCTTGTATTTTCTGTATAACACCCCCATGCATGTATTTTCTGTATAGTGACCACCTCTGTTCGCATATTCCCTGAAGTGAACACCTTGTCTGCATATTCCCTGTAGTGACCCCCTTGTCCGCATATTCCCTGTAGTGAACCCCCTTGTCTGCATATTGCCCATAGTGACTCCCTTGTCTACATATTCCCTGTAGTGACATCTCTTGTCTGCATATTTCCTATAGTGACACCCCCCCTTGTCTGCATATTCCCCGTAATGACCCCTTGTCTGCATATTTCCCGTAGTGACCTCCCATGTGTGCATATTCCCCGTAAAGACCCCTTGCCTGCATATTCCCCGTAGTGACCCCTTGTCTGCATATTCCCCGTAGTGACCCCTTGTCTACGTATTCCCCGTAGTGACCAATTGTCTGCATATTCCCCGTAGTGACCCCTTGTCTGCATATTCCCCGTAGTGACCCCTTGTCTGCGTATTCCCCGTAGTGACCAATTGTCTGCATATTCCCCGTAGTGACCCCTTGTCTGCATATTCCCCGTAGTGACCCCTTGTCTGCATATTCCCCGTAGTGACGCCTTGTCTGCGTATTCTCCGTAGTGACCAATTGTCTGCATATTCCCCGTAGTGACCTCCCATGTGTAAATATTCCACATATTCCCCGTAGTTACCTCCCATGTGTGCATATTCCCTGTAGTGACTCCTTGTCCGCATATTCCCCGTAGTGACCAATTGTCTGCATATTCCCTGTAGTGACCCCTTGTATGCATATTCCCTGTAGTGACCCCTTGTCTGCATATTCCCTGTAGTGACCCCCTTGTCTGCATATTCCCTGCAATGACCCCTCCTTGTCTGCATAGAGTATGCCCTGTAGTGACACCCCGAGTGTGCACACAGTATGCCCTGTAGTGACACCCCTAGTGTGCACACAGTATGCCATGTAGTGACACCCCTAGTGTGCACACAGTATGCCCTGTAGTGACACCCCTAGTGTGCACACAGTATGCCCTGTAGTGACACCCCTAGTGTGCACACAGTATGCCCTGTAGTGACACCCCGAGTGTGCACACAGTATGCCCTGTAGTGACACCCCTAGTGTGCACACAGTATGCCATGTAGTGACACCCCTAGTGTGCACACAGTATGCCCTGTAGTGACACCCCTAGTGTGCACACAGTATGCCATGTAGTGATACCCCTAGTGTGCACACAGTATGCCCAGGGCCGGATTAACAATGGGGCGGATGGAGCTGCAGCTCCAGGCCCCCACTGAAAATAGGCCCACTGGCTCTCCTGCAACGCAGATAGTGTTGACAGGAGAAAAAAAACGTTTCTCCTGTCATCACAAACAGCATTCCCCCAGTCCAGTCCAAAGCTTTGCCCATTCCCTCTCAAGCCAATAGCAGCCCTGCACAACCAACCACTCACCCTCCGTGTCTACCCAAGGCAAGTTCCACCGCAGATCTGTGATAAGCTCCACCTCCAGGTCACAATAATCCCCGCCCCCTTAGTCCATCTGCAGCTGTACCTGAATAGTTCCTCTGCTCTCACATAGCATCCAAAGCTGTGTACCCGGACCTTAAGCTCCACCCCCTGGTTTTTCCACTCTATTCCCTTTCACCTGAAGCTCCACCCCTGGCTCATGTTGAGCTCCGCCCCCTGGTCCAACGTTACTGAGCACCCCATCAGCCGGAGCTCTGCCCACTGGACCGCGCGCAGCGTTGTCTCAGTCTCACGCTCCCTGCTTCATCTGAAGTCCCTGTCCTGCTGCTTTAGCAGCCAGTCCTCTATTTAAAAATATTTAATATGCTGCCAAACAGTGGTGTGAGGTGTTCTGCAGCTGCTGTTTGTCACTGGCTGCTCTATGCCCCGCGTCTAGAGGTGTATCTGGTGGCAACATCATGGCAGCAGTGGTGTAACGATGGCAGGGCATAATCCCTGGGCGCCGGCCTGTGCGGGATGCTGGAGCAAGGCTTATTAAGCATACTGATCACCCACCCAGGGCCGGTGCAAAGCAGCAAGCTGGGGTATGCATCGCTCCTCATTCAATGTCCGCAGACCTGTGCACCCCGAGAGGAAGGGCAGTCATCAGGCAGAGTGGCGGACGGAGGGGAGCTGCTGAAAAAACGTAAGAAATGTGCTGAGACCTGGAGGAAGGGGAACCGCTGACTGTGCTAGTGTCCTGACTCCTCAGACACGCCCCCTCCACTGGCATGGCAGAACCGCGGAAGGCTTTGGCGATAGAGCGTGGGAGCTGCTACAGCCAGGTATGAGGTAAGCAGAGCATGTGTTTGTGTACAAGGGGTCAGCGCCGGCATTTATCGGGCCCCCATACAGCCGTCACCCCCCTCCGGTGTCCTGTCCACTCCACCCAGCCTGTCACACTCCCAAACACTCTGCCTGCCATATCACTTGTCATTATCCCATCCCTCATTTACTGCCTCGCCTACACTCCCAAGATTAATTTCCTCATTCACTGCCCCTCTCTCTCTCTCTCTCTCTCTCTCTCTCTCTCTAACTGCCCCAGGTCTCTCTCCTTGCTACAAGTGTCTCTTTCTCTATCTGCTCCATGTCTATCTCTCTCTCTCTAATGTAGCCCATACACTTGTGAGATATCAGGTACAATACTTCGATTCATCCGCATCCACCAGGCCACTCCCACTCAGTGGTGACGTGCCCATCACGTGATTACCATGCGACCTATTGCATGATAATAACTTTGGCAGTTCAGGTGCGATTTCATCGCACCTGAATTACCGTTGTGATGCCCGGCAATGTTGCGGGGCATCGCACAAGTGTATGGGCACCATTACTGCCCTAGGTCTCTCTCCCTGCTCCAAGTGTCTCTTTCTCTCTGCTCCAAGTGTCTCTCTCTCTATTTCTGCTCCATGTCTCTCTGCTTCAAGTGTCTCTTGCTCTCTCTCTTTCGGCCCCAGGTCTCTCTCTCTGCTCCGTGTTTCCTTCTCTCTGCTCCACGTATCTCTCTCTGCTCTATGTATCTCTCTCTCTTCTCCACGTATCTCTCTCTCTGCTCCACGTCTCTCTCTCTGCTCCACGTCTCTCTCTGCTCCAGGTGTCTCTCTCTTTACTCCATGTCTCTCACTCTCTGCTCCAGGTGTCTGACTCTCTCTCTGCTCCAGGTGTCTCTCGCTCTCTCTGCCCCAGGTGTCTCAGTTTCAAGGTGCATGATGGGAGAGTTGGAGGAAACCACTGAACACATGGGGGCTGGCCATTAGGCTATTGAACATCTTCATTAAAAAAGAAAAATATGTTCAATCGGCTGGTGGTTGATGGCAGGCACGCGGGCCCCCGAGAAATAATGCACCCTGCCTACCCCCCCTTAATCTGGCTCTGCTGCATTGACACACAATAGGACCTTCACGAATTTCAGCTCCAGGCCCATGTGGACATTAATCTGGCACTGAGTATGCCCTGTAGTGACACCCCTAGTGTGCACACAGTATGCCCTGTAGTGACACCCCTAGTGTGCACACAGTATGCCCAGTAGTGACACCCCTAGTGTGCACACAGTATGCCCTGTAGTGACACCCCTAGTGTGCACACAGTATGCCATGTAGTGACACCCCTAGTGTGCACACAGTATGCCCTGTAGTGACACCCCTAGTGTGCACACAGTATGCCCACCTCTATCGGCATATTCCCTAAGTTACCCCCTTATCTGTGTGTTGCCTATAGTTTCCACCCTTGCTTGCATTTTTTCTATAGTGACCCCCCCTGTCTTTATTATGTTTACAGAGAACCCCCAACCCCCCCCCACTCCCCCCCCACACACTTACCCCCCATGTTCCTTACTGGGCCTCCTTCCTTCCCTCCGTACAGTCTTGGCTCCTCTCTGACAGGCAGCATGATGACTCACCAGCACTTCCTGATGCTGCCGGGGGATGAGTCATTGCTGTAGCTGGGGAGGATTCTTTTGCCTTCCTCCTTGTGTGCCTCCCGCAACCAGCAGTGTAAATGCAAAGAGCAGCTGCGGGTGGCCCTGAAGCCCAGGCTGCCAGTACTGCGAGTGCACGGCAGGTCCTGGATGGCCACCGCTGGATCCGCCCCCCGGCATTTCCGGACCTGCGCATGCGCAGTCCGTTTTTTCAGGGAAGGGCGAGCAAGGTTCAGGGAAGGGCAAGCAGGAGGGCAAGCAAGGTTTGCGGGGCAGTGGGAGGCCTGTTCTGGCATGATCCCATTGAAGGGTGACACCTGGGTGTGGGCCGCACCCCCCTCATGACGCCACTGGCCTGATCCATAATGCTACTGAAAAAATGTTCTGGGGAAAAAAACTTGATCAAACTAGGACTTTTACCATTTACTGGAGCCACAGCAAAGTATTTAGTGTCAATATCTGCAGTAATATGACAGAACTCTAATTAGTTTAGCTGTGCATTGCCCAGGATATGTCATCTGTTCAACAACACATCACTCATTGCAGTAAACTTGATTCCATCTGTACTATAGGTTGTTCTCAATTGTTTAGGCTTAGTACCATTTTAATAATGATATTTTGCACTAACCATGCAATGTATTATGTCCTTACTGGATCCTCTGTTGTGGAGGAGAATACTTATGTAGCGTAAGTAAAATATTTCCAGACAACATGCTCTTCATTAAGGGACTACAGAAGGAAGTGTAGTCACTGTACAACTCCTCCTCCATCAGTGTATGGAATGAAATAACTAAAAGTGGAAGTAGAGGAGAACAATACCCTGAATGCTGGATTAAACCCTTCGGAAGCCCCTATGAAGTCGAAATCTCGCCCCCCTCACAAGTTATCTCCTAATATGTTTTTAATTTTACCAACCAACAGTCTATGATGTGGAAACTGTAATGTGAATCTGATGTCTGTGGTTTATGGACTTTAAATTAATAATGGGTATTAATACAGTATGTTCTCTATAGAGCCTTTAATGTAAAGTTTTAGTTTTTTGAGTTGATTAATTTTTTCTATCTTTTGGAAACAATTTAAGAAAGCTTGATTATAATTTTCTTTCATGAAAAATCAATATTATTTTGATCTGTTGTCGCATAGCCCCTAAAATGTGTGGGGCCCATAGGCTGATGCCTACTCTGCCTATTTGGTAATCCTGCTGCCTGCGATAATACCCACAGGCAATGAGTAAAGGAAAATGTTTGTGTACTGGGGAAGACGGGGGGGGGGGGGTGGGGGGGGGATTTTGGAGGGAGATAAATCGGAGATAGATAAAATACAAATCAGTCAGCTCCTACTGTAAGTGTCATTTTACAGGCTGTGTTTGAAAAATGACAATTAGGAGCTGTAATTTGATCTTCAACAATACTGTTGAAAAGGTCACAGTGTCTGTTCAATGATAAAGGACTAAAGAAAGGAATTTATACGGAATATACCACAGTATTTATATTTTTGCTTGTGTAACAAAACAGACAGCTGAAAACAAGACTTAATAATTATTTCTATCTCAGGTCTCAGCAAGAAGAAAAAGCACATAAATAATTGACAATTACACATTGCATTAGTAACATTTCCCATAACACTTACATAATACTGCCTTGTAAATAAAGTAAAATTGTGTAAACAAAACTTCACCAGCTTATTCATAAAGCACTGCAAAACCTTTGTTACCTTAGTAACATATTTTTGATCAGTTAAAAGTGAAAGAAAGAAAGAGTTTCCATGCCTCAGGTAATTCTACATTTTACTCATAGCATTTTTGGGTGTGTCTATAAAAATGAAAAATAATTTTGTACAGAACATTGTCTGAATAATGAACATTGTCTGAAATGAATAATTAACAGAACCATCCAACCTGCCAAAACTGGTCATAACGCAACCAGTTATGCTTTTAATTGCATTAAAAATAATGTTTAGTCAATGTTTTACACCAACATGCCATATGTTTTCCTATGTTTGTTGTTAAGGCCCATACACACTAGAACAATGGTGGCCAAACAGTCGATCGCGATCGACTGGTCATCGCGGACATGTGACCAGTCGATCGTGATCCGCCGCCCATCCACCCGAAGCCGCGCCTCTTCTGCCTGCCGCCCTGCCCCTCAGTCTGGTCTCCAGCAGAGACGGCGGAGTGTATAGCTCAAATCAGGCGCCGGTTCGTTAGCCAATCAGAGCTCGTAGACCGTCGCCTGATTTGAGATTTACACGCTGCTGGCACCGCCGGAGATCAGACTGAGGGGCAGGGCGGCAGGCAGGAGAAGCGCGCGCTGCACTCTCCACACACAGCACGGTGAGCAGTACTATGGGGGCATATCTGGCACTGTGGGCACATGGAACAGTGGGGGCTTATCTATAATCTGACACTGTGGGGTCATATCTGGCACTGTGGGCACATGGCACTGTGGCGGCATATCTGTATCTGGCACTGTGGGGTCATATCTGGCACTGTGGGCACATGGCACTGTGGGGGCATATCTGTATTCTGGCACTGTGGGGGCATATCTAGCACTGTGGGCACATGGCACTGTGGGGGCATATCTGTATCTGGCACTGTGGGGTCATATCTGGCACTGTGGGGGCATATCTGTAAACTGGCACTGTGGGGGCATATCTAGCACTGTGAGCACATGGCACTGTGGTGTCATATCTGGCACTGTGGTGTCATATCTGGCACTGTGGGGGCATATCTGTAAACTGGCACTGTGGGGGCATATCTAGCACTGTGAGCACATGGCACTGTGGTGTCATATCTGGCACTGTGGTGTCATATCTGGCACTGTGGGAGCATATCTGTAATCTGGCACTGTGGAGGCATATCTAGCACTGTGGGCACATGGCACTGTGGGGGCATAGCTGTATCTGGCACTGTGGGGTCATATCTGGCACTGTGGGGGCATATCTGGCACTGTTGGGGCATCATAGGCGTGCGCAGCACATTTTATTAGGGGGTGCACTGTCGGAGGGCTGTGTCTAGCACCGCCTTTTGGGCATGTCTAGCACCATTTATTGACGTCAACGCAATATAAAATATCCACCCTTGTGCCATTCCTAATAAAGCAGATACATTGTCAGATGTTGTGGTGTGCTCCAAACAAACACCCATGATGGCACTCACTGCAATTACACTACTCCTCCTCAGCCTGGTCTGGCTGCCCCTCTCTTTCCCCTGCAAGCTGCAGCAGCTTACTTACAAGTCAGTCACTCACTGACACTGACAGTCGCAGACTAGTACTGCTGCTGCTGGAAAAACGAGTGACATGTCAATGCTGCTGCCGGCCGCCTGCCAGTATTGAATTTGTCTTCCTAAGAGGAACGCTGGCTGCATGCTGATCCTCATCAGTGTCTGGAGTTGGCATAGCATAGAAGGAGAGAGGTGGGCATGTGGCGGGTGTGACGGGTGGGCGGTGGCATCCTTGTTTAACCCAGGCGTCTGGTCAGTAATGCTGTCCTGACAGGGTGCAGCGCAGAGGGGACAGTAATCAGCCTGCTCGGCGATCGCTGCATCAGGCATGTGAGATCGAGGTGCCAGACATTAGGGGGTGCCTGTGCGCACCAGGCACCCCCCCTGCGCACACCTATGTGGGGCATGTCTGTAATCTGGCACTGTGGGGGCATATCTAGCACTGTGGACACATGGCACTGTGGGGGCATATCTGTACCTGGCACTGTGGGGGCATATCTGGCACTGTGGGGTCATATCTGGCACTGTGGGTACATGGCACTGTGGGGGCATATCTATATCTGGCACTGTGAGGTCATATCTGCCACTGTGGGGGCATTTCTGGCACTGTGGGCACATGGCACTGTGGGGGCATATCTGTATCTAGCACTGTGGGGTCATATCTGGCACTGTGGGGTCATATCTGGCACTGTGGGGGCATATCTGTAATCTGGCACTGTGGGGGCATATCTAGCACTGTGAGCACATGGCACTGTGGGGGCATATCTGGCACTGTGGGGGCATATCTGGCACTGTGGGGGCATATCTGTAATCTGGCACTGTGGAGGCATATCTAGCACTGTGAGCACATGGCACTGTGGCATCATATCTGGCACTGTGGGGGGCATATCCGGCACTGTGGGGGCATATCTGGCACTGTGGGGGCATATCTGTAATCTGGCACTGTGGGGGCATATCTGTAATCTGGCACTGTGGAGGCTGTCTAACACTGTGGGCACATGGCACTGTGGGGGCATATCTGTATCTGGCACTGTGGGGTCATATCTGGCACTGTGGGGGCATATCTGTAATATGGCACTGTGGGGGCATATCTAGCACTGTGGGCACATGGCACTGTGGGGGCATATCTGTATCTGGCACTGTGGGGGCATATCTGGCACTGTGGGTACATGGCACTATGGGGGCATATCTGTATCTGGCACTGTGGGGGCATATCTGTATCTTGCACTATGGGGGCATATCTGGCACTGTGGCTGCATATCTGTATCTGGCACTGTGGGGGCATATCTGGCACTGTGGGGGCATATCTGGCACTGTGGGCATATGGCACTGTGGGGGCATATGTGTATCTGGCACTGTGGGAGCATATGTGTTTGAGGTTTTTACCTGTGGGGGCCAATATGTAATTTTGCGCGACACAGTCATTACACTCTGTGCAGCAAGGCTACGTCCCTTTTATTGTTATACCACGCACACTTTTGTCATACCACGCCCACTTTTTGTTATGTCACACCCAGTTTTTGGGGCGCGCGCCTGCGGCACGCACTATTATTCCACCTGGGTAGATCACAAAAGCTTTTCAGCTTTCAAAGTAGATCGCCGACTCCAAAAGTCTGGCCACCTCTGCACTAGAAGATATGAAAGATGAAAGATATTAGTGAACAATTTTTCTTGAGCTCCCAGATATAGGCCCTCATTCCAAGTTGTTCACTCGCTAGCTGCTTTTAGCAGCATTGCACACGCTAGGCCGCCATCCTCTGGGAGTGTATTTTAGCTTAGCAGAATAGCGAACGAAAGAGTAGCAGAACTGCTACTAAATATTTTCTTGCAGTTTCTGAGTAGCTCCAGAGCTACTCCTAGATTGCGATCACCTCAGTCCAGAGCCGGCCATAGCTATAGGCAAACTAGGCAATTGCCTAGGGCATTTGATATGCCCAGGGGCATCAGCAGCTTCTGCTGATTAAAATGATATGCGGCATGCCTATATTCTGTGTGTAGCATTTCATATGCAGATACAGCCACAGTCTCACACAGTATAAAGGCATGCTGTATATCATTTTAATCAGCAGAAGGTGCTTGTGCATCCTAGCCACATAACAATGCAAATAAGATGCATTTTCATTAAAAAATGTGCCCGACATTAGCACTGAGGCAAGATTTATGAGGACACATCTGTATCCAAACAGAGGCAGAGGTCACAGTGTTAGCGGTAGTGTGAGTGCTGTGTGCATGTGAGTGGGTTGGTTGTGCAGTAGTGTTCGGAATATGTGTAAGGAGCATTATGTGTGTCATGTAAAAATGCATTAATGTGCAACATATGTATAAGGGGCACTATGTGTGTCATTATGTGTATAAGGGCATTAATAATGTGTGGCAAACAGTATGTGTAACAGCGTACTACTGTATGTGTCATTATGTGTATAGGAGCACTAACAATGTGCAGCAAATGTGTAGGGGGCACTATGTGTGTCATTATGTGTATTAGGGCATTAATAATGTGCGGCATATGTGTAAGGGACATTATGTGTAAAAGGGCATTAATAAAGGTTGTCATAATGTGTAAGCACATTATGTTTAGAAGGACATTAATAATGTGTCTCATATGTGTTAGGGGCATTACTGTGTGGAATTATGTGTTTAAGGTGCTCTTCTATGTGGTGTTGCGTATAGAAAGGGCACTACTGTGTCGTCTAATGTGAATAAAGAGCAATAGGGTGTAGTGTAATGTGAATAAGGAGCAATTCAGTGTGATGTAATGTGAATAAGGGGCTCTACTGTGAGGAGTAACGTTTATAAGGTAAAGTGATACTACTGTGGGATGTAATATTAATTATGGAAACTATCGCATGATCAAATGTGAATAAAGTGCAGTACTGTGTGGCGTATTTGGAATTGGGGTTACTATTGTGTGGCCATGCCCCTTGCCAGCAAAAACACAACCCTTTTTGGGCTGTGCGCCAAATGTGCGAACTGTTCCTATTTAAAATATAGGGGGTAAAAACACCAAAATAAGGACTGTTATGGCTGAGGGGTGATGGTTCTGGTAAAGAAGTGCAAGGTCAGAGGCGGAACCAGGGGTGGTGCTAGGGGGCACCAGCCAAAATCTTGCCTAGGGCATCATATTGGTTAGGGCCGGCTCTGCCTCAGTCCGTTTAGTTCCTGGTTTGACGTCACAAACACGCCCTGCGTTCGGCCAGCCACTCCCCCGTTTCTCCAGACACTCCCGCGTTTTTACCTGACACGCCTGCGTTTTTAAGCACACTCCCGGAAAACGCTCAGTTACCACCCAGAAACGCCCCTTTCCTGTCAATCATTCACCGATCAGCAGTGCGACTGAAAAGTGCCGCACAAACACCAGCAAATCTACTAAGTTTTGTGTAAATATCTATAGTAAAGTGTTGCGCTCAGTCCTGACTAATATTCTTGCTTACCTATGCTTATATATAAATATTGTCTGTAAGTACCCTTGGGTTGAATGTGACTATGGCTGTATACTAAGGGTGATGCCTGCTATCTAGATCTGTAAGCTAATAGGTTGGTATTGCTGACTCTAAAATGACACCCACATGGTACTGGTATTATGGGACAATGACTGGTCTAATGGTTAACCTGGGTATTAACTGTACCACTGTGTTTGATGCAATATGAATTAATGCAAATGGGAATAAATGTAATGAAATAAATTTAATGATAGCTAATAAATAATGAAGCAGTCCTTGCATTAGAGTTCGTTAGATCTGTGCTGCAGCTTGCAGCGTCCCGCACAACTGCTGATAAAAGTCACTCTTTGTAATGGTAAAGTTCTCTCTTAGTGCTGCACTGTTAAGTCTGAGGGATAATAAGTAAATATATATCAAATTTCTCCTGTGTTTTCACGGTGTAGAGTATCGGGGACTAAACAAGGATAGGGTAAGGTTGCTCCGGACTAGTCTCCTTCTCTAGCCTCAGCTCCCCGTGGTGCGTCCTGGTACAGACGCCCCCTGAGAGCCAGAGGGTTCGAGTGGCTGACCTGTCTAGGGTGAGGGGGAAACTCAGTTAGCGCTCTATGGGGCAGCTTGCTGAGTAACCCCCGCCGCATACGGAGACTCACCTTGTGCCTTCTCCTGTTCTCTGCCGCGCTCCGTCACCGGCTTCCTCTCTCTGTCCTCCGTCTGTTGCTTAGCAACGTTGCTTGTTTCTGGGTTTCCCCGATCACGTGACCGGGTCTTCGTTCCGTAGTTAGAGATCTCTGTAGTTCAGTGTATTGTGATCCCAATCAGCATGTAACGTAGCTCCAACGCGTTTCAGCCTCTCAAAGGCCTTCCTCTGGGAGAAGTGGATGCTATGAGGTCACAACATGATCCTACAAAAAACCTAGTCAGGACTGAGCGCAACACTTTACTATAGATATTTCTGCAACCAGTAGGTTGGCCGCCTGCCAGTGTAGCAGCTCGTCCGCACATTAAGATCTCAGTGCGCAGATAACCCAATAACAATACTATAAGTTTGTGTAAAATAACTTAGCGCATGTGCTCTGCGTACCATGCGCATGCACATTTAGCAACAAATCGCAGCATAGCGAAAATCGGCAACGAGCAAACAACTCGGAATGACCACCATAGATCATGAAATATATTGTACATACACACTGAAAGATTTTATGAAAGATAATAGGCCCTACACATTTACCGATAACAATGAAAGATATAAACAATCTTGTTCATTAATGAACAAGATATCGTTCATATCTTTCAGTGTGTATGCACCAATGATGAACGATGCGTGGCCCTGTGCTCGTTCATCACTGGCGCCGGCTCGTTTAAATATGCAAGCTAATATTGAAAATCACGTCCATATTAGCATGCAGGTCTATGGGGCCGGGTAAAATTTCACTCCCCCCATTACACCCCCCCTCCTTCCCCAGCGTCACCGGGTCGGCCTTATCGGCTGTTGGACAACTCGGCGGCCGGTCGGCCTGTGTGTCGTGCACTTAAGAAAGATAAAAGATATTGACTAAAGCTTCTGGGATACCTCATTTAAATAATGGGCTGGTATGAAACTTTAAATTTAAATCAACGGCTGGCATTTAAAAAAATATATATTCAAAAATTAATTTTCTGCAGAAATAATATATTGTAATATGAGTGACATGCTAAGTTGTTCTAAAATTTCCAGGCTTTAAATAGACAGTGATTTAAAATTAAACATAGCAAAGTTAAATGCTGGTACCCTGTACCCTATATGTTTTTCCAGCCCACCTAGCCCCTGTCCAAAGAAAAACACAACACAATAAGAGTCAATTTTTTACTAAATAAATTATTAAGATAATAGAACTCTGGAATGGATTTATTGACTGAAATGAGGCCAATAATTGCCTCTGTAGCAGGAATTACACCAACCGGTCAATGCAACAAATAATTCAGTACAGTAAAGGCCATAAATGCCAACCTCATTTGGGTAAAAAAGAATAAACAGAATTTTAGAACCGTCTTTTTTCAGGAACATAAGAAATATAAACAATTTATAACGTTCCTTCATAGGGGCAAATTAAGTACATTCAACCATCATTATGGTACCAGCAATCAAGACCAAAATACTCAAGACCAAAGCAATTTTTAAATATTATTAAAAAAACAACCAGATTTAAAAAAAATTACATATTTAAAAAACTGGCCATGGTAAGTGGATTGTGTACTCATATCTGAGTACATGCCACTGCTGCTGGGATAGAAGGGTGAGTGATTATATCTGAGTCCCGCCGCTTATGTGTTGGGAATCGGAGGAGGAACTGGCACAGAATATGTGGGTGGGTAAGGTGGGATAGGGACATTGAGGGACCTGATGTTGTTGGATGCTGCCTTGATTGGAATGCTATGTGGCATCCTTCAACCAATCTTCCATGAGAGGCATGCTGCACAACGTCATGTATGAAAGACTTGACACAGGCAAATTGATCTTGGGCCCGGTCACTCATCACACTAGCCAAACCTGAGGCAAAATGGTCAAATTTATCAAGGGGCTTTTGCAGAATCCTCTCCGCATGTTTTAAAAAACGTTTGGATCTGTACTTGGATGAACTGGATGCCTTCTCCGAAACCTTCGCCTTCTTTGGTGGTGGCGGAGGTGTCAGCTCCGGTTGGGCACGCAGTTCAGCACCTTCCACTTTGGGCTGTTTGCTCAGGGTGGTGTCCAGATCCAGAGTCTTGTCCTGTAAAAACACAAACTACATTAGTTTTATGTAAAAATTTAGCAGGGTGTATTTATTACTATGTGTGCCTACTTACCTGATCCAGACTCTCCGTTTCTTCCACTGCTGCCTCTGGCACAGGAGAGTGGGGATTAGTAGAACTCCGAAAGTCTCTCTCAGGTTCTTGATCAAGGCTAAACAGGAGCATGTCGTAGTACCACAACGACGGTTTACGTACTTAATCGACCCCCACTCCTGAATGTTGCGACTCTTTATATTTCTTATGTTCCTTCATAAAGACGCTTCTCAAATTTTGTGCCTTCTTTTTCACCCATGTGATGTCGACATCACTGTCATGGTCTTTAATGTACTGGATGAGTTTTTCAAAAGCTGCATTTTTCTTGGACCGGTTAACATAGTCCTTGCGGTTTATACGCCATTAGCAATCGTTGGACCCAAACAGTTCAATGAATCTGGTTTAGAATTATCTGTCAGCAATTGTGGTCCAAAAACAGGATAAGAAATAGTAAAGGTTATTACACACATTTATGGGCAGCATGCTGCTAAAACGGTACATGGGGTGGTCTTCAGTATGCCGAATGTCGGGATCCCGGCGCACAGTATACCGGCGCCGGAATCCCGGCACCCGGCATACCGACAGGTATTCTCCCTCGTGGGGGTCCACGACTCCCATGGAGGGAGAATAAAATAGCGTGGTGCGCGTAGCGCGCCACCGTGCCTGCAGCGAGCCCGCAAGGGGCTCCTTTGCGCTCGCCACGCTGTCGGTATGCCGGCGGTCGGGCTCCCGGCGCTGGTATGCTGGTCGCCGGGAGCCCGAGCGCCGGCATACCGTACTACACCCGGTACATGTGGGCTACACAATGACGGACAGCGTGTACATGTAACATACATGTAGGCTACACAATGGCAGACAGTGTGTACATGTACGATCATGTAGGCTACACAATGGCAGACAGCGTGTACATGTAGTGTACATAAAAGCTACACAATGGCAAATAGCGTGTACATGTTACAAACATGTAGGCTACACAATGACGAACAGCGTGTACATGTAGCATACATGTAGGCTACACAATGGCAGACAGTGTGTACATGTAGCATACCTGTAGGCTACACAATAGCAGACAGTGTGTACATGTAGCGAACATGTAGGCTACACAATGGCAGATAGCGTGTACATGTAGCAAACATGTAGGCTACACAATGGTGAACAGCGTGTACATGTAGAGTAAATATAGGCTACACAATGGCAGATAGCGTGTACATGTAGCATATGTGTATGCTACACAATGGCAGACAGTGTGTACATATAGCGAACATGTAGGCTACACAATGGCAGACAGCGTGTACATGTAGTGTACATGTAGGCTATACATTGGCAGCAGCGTGTAAAACAGGGGTGGCCAACCAGTCAGAGACAAAGAGCCAAAAAATCTTGTTAGGTACGTCAAAGAGCCGACATCAAGCTGAAGGCGCGTGTGCAAAAATGGGGTGTGACCTTGTGACTGCTAGGACACACCCCTGGTATAAAAGACGATGAAAATGCCAGATCCGCAAAAAATAAATTTTAAAGCCAGAATCAACATTAAATACATTGAAAAAGACAATTCCACATAAAATAATAAAAAAATCCAGATCCACATAAAATATATTGAAAAAGCCATATTCACATAATACACTTCCGCTCCTCCATGTGTCACTCCAGACAGCACCCTCCTGTATCACTACAGCCCAGTATCTGGCTCCCTCAGTTTTCAATCGCCGTAGTGCTGCTGTGTGTCTGGTTGGAGTGCACCAGTTTCCAGGATCTGTTGTGGTAAGGTGACTGAGTGTCGGGAGCCACATTTGAATAAAGAAAGAGCCGCATGCGGCTCAAGAGCCACAGGTTGGCCACGGCTGGTGTAAAATATAGCTTACATGTAGGCTATATTGGTGGGCAGTGGGTGCATGTACTGTATGTTTTCAACATGCATGCACAACATTGGTGGGCAATAGGTGCATGTACAGATGGAGCCGCCCTCATCTGAGGTGGCTCCATCTCAAACGAGCACTCCCAGCGTGACTAGGCGACCCATCCGCCTAGTCACGCTGGTAGTGCACAGAGACGCTCCCATTCAGAGCATCTCTGTTCGGGTGCACATGCATGCACCCACTGCCCACCAATGTCATGCATGCAAGTTCTAAACATGCATGCACAACACTGGGGGACAGTGGGTGCATGTATGTTTAGAACATGCATGCACAACATTGGTGGGCAGTGGGGTGGGTGCATAATATATATACATTGGTGGCCAGTGGACTAAAATAATCACAGTAAAGCTGAAAATGGCAATAGGGACATGTCAGGGAGTGGCTAAATGGCAATATCGTTCATGACGTTCATTGTTAACGGCATACACACTTAACAATATTCTCAAATGACATGAATGATATTGCCAAAATTGACCTGCATGTCCGGAAGACACCGAAGCTCGTTAAAGTTCATCGTTATTGATATTGAGCCTACACACTAGATCATATTTTGAACGATATCATTCAGAAAGGCTTTCTGGACAATATTGTTCAAAATATAATCTAGTGTGTATGTGACAGAAACAGTTGTTGCATCAACAATGTGCTGGATTCAGGGGTCCATGCAATGTCAGTGCATGATTCATCGCCCACACAGCGACTGATTAGCGATTGTGGATGCACAGGGGATTTATTTGCAAAGTGAATGACATTAGGCAGTGTTTTGGGGAGACAATGGGGAGTGGCTTGAAAAACGTAGGTGTGTTGGGACCATTTTCTAAAGCTGGATACACATTGGCAGATATATCTGCAGTTCAATCGATCTGCAGATATACCTACCAATGGTGGTTGTTCATACACACAGAAAGATGCATCAATATATCTGTGTGTTGCACAGCAGATGCAATATATCTGTGAAAGCCGTCTTTCACAGACATATTTCTTGCACACACCTGCAGATCAGCAAAAGATATATTGGCCGATCAATTTATTGGCCAATATATCTGCCAGATTGTGCCCAGCATAATAGTACCCTTGCCAGCCTCTGCAATTTGTATGCAGCATGAAAGGCCTTGGTGCTTTAGGTGAAACCATCATGCTGAGACAGTACAAGGTTGATCTGAGATCCAAAGGTGCAACCAATTTATGTCCAATATTCCTAATGTTCCATCTTTTGTGTGTAAGCAGCAGATGGGAGATGCCATTAGTGAGTCATTAACATAATATAGTAAGTATTCTGTAAATGAAATCACAACTGCTCATGAAACTGCAAGCACCTATGAAATAGGCCCATTGTTACTTGTTTTCTGAGCCAAGTGTTGATGATAATTGTTAAAATATAAAACTGCACTTTCCTTTAGTAGTGTCATGTCATTGTCTTTGCATAATTACACCTGCCTATATAGGAAGGCATATTGATTTCCAGGGAAAGATGGAAGAGTCTATGGGGGAGCAAAGGTTTGCTCAGGCCGATAAAGCAGGGACGTGCAGTCAGGGGAGGCAGTGCCTCACCTGTCATTTAATGATTAAAATAATACACTGAACATATTTTTAACACATATTCTGTGTTATGAATATCTGTTTTGTATTATTGTAATAAGGTTTGCTTTGCAAATACAGCCATATTTGTTTGTGAGGCAGCGAGAGCGCTGCCTCACACTTACAATACTGAAGGAGCTGAAGCCGTTGGTGGTCAGGGGGCGGAGACAAGCTACGGGCTGTAAAATCCCATTGAAAAAAAGCATTACAGGCGGCACTAGTATAAGTGCCTCAACCAGGGCCGGCCACTGGAGGGCGCTGCAGGAAGTCCAGGAAGCTCTGCATCTGGCTCCCGGCAGTGTCGCACTCATGTAATAATGACGCGACAATGCCTCAGAGGAGCTGGGACAGAAGGAAGAAGACAGCCATTCTCAGTAAGTACACCGAAGTACCGGCTGCCAGTACCTGGAACAGTACCCTTCCCCCCGCATGGCCCGAATATTTAATATTAGAGATGGAGACAGGCAGCTGTGCACTGTCTCCATCTCAGAGAAAGCAGCGATCGCGGAGCGGAGCGGCACCAGCAACAGAGCTCTGTAGCTCCCTGCATACAGGATGTCTGGAGGGAGCTGCTGGCTGTGCACGCAGCTCCCTCTGTAGTCAGGCTCACAGTTTCAAAGTCAAGTATCCATGGAGGCAGTGTAATAATGTTAACTAGGGGGGAGTGGTGTGGGGGAGAATTAATGTTCTCTAGGAGCCTGAGGGAGTATTGGGTTGTGGGGGTGTACTAAAGTGTCGCTAGGAGGGGGTGTTGGAGTGTAGTGAAATGTCTCTAGGATGGGGTGTTGAACTGTGGGGTTGTATTTATGTTTGCTAGGAGGGAATAATTTGTGGGGCAGTATTAATGTTCTCTAGGAGAGTTACTGTTGAATGTAGGTGTATTAATGCCATCTGGGGTGGCAATATATTATTGTTGTCTGGCGTATGGGGGTGTCCACTAATGTTATCTTGGCGTGGCCGAACCGTGCCCCCCGCGAAAACGCACAGCAGCGATCGGGTCTGAATGACCCCCATAGTGTGTGTGTTATCCAGGGGGCTTTGTGGAAGAATCACTGCACACAGCATAAGGTGTTTACTGGTACAATGGCCCTCATTACGAGTTGATCGCTCGCTAGCTGACTTTAGCAGCCGTACAAACGCTAAGCCGCCGCCCTCTGGGAGTGTATCTTAGCTTAGCCGAAGTGCGAACAGTGAATGAAAGGATCACAGCGTGGCTACAAAAAAAAATTTCGAGCAGGTTCTGAGTAGCTCCAGACCTACTCCTAGCTTGCGATCACTTCAGACTATTTAGTTCCTATTTTGGTGCCACGAACTCGCCCTGCGTTCGGCCAGCCACTCCCCCATTGCCCCAGACACGCCTGCGTTTATATCTGACACCCCAGCGTTTTTCAGCACTCTTCCTGAAAACGGTCAGTTACCTCCCAGAAACGCCTCATTCCTGTCAATCACTCAGAGTTCAGCAGTGCGACTGAAAAGTGTCGCTCGACCTTGTGTGAAACTACATCGGCTTTTGTGAAAGTACGTTGCGCGTGCGCAGTGCGCACCATACGCATGCGCAGAAGTGCCGCTTTTTTGCATGATCGCTGCGCTGCGAACAACGGCAGCTAGCGATCAACCTCGGAATGAGGGCCAATGTTTCTCCTATAGTATCTGGCTTCAAGTGACACATTGTGATTTATTTGTGATTTTGTATTTAATTTGTATGTATGTTCTATATATTAAAGGTTATATCTTTTTTTTTTTTTTAACACTGCTGGAACCATCAGAATGCTGTTTTTCTTCAAGCGCAGCTTTTATGAAGTGTAATTTACTTGTAGGTTTATAAAACATACAGAGGGTTTTTTTCTGAGACGGCTACTGGATTATACAGCTAAGATTATTGAGCAAATAGATTCTTTTCTCTGTCTGCCTGTATATTAACTTTCCAGCATGGGGCTGATAGTATTGTCATACTTAAGTGAAGGGTTTCTCCCCGCAGCTCAGTGCTCGGATTCCCACTGGCATGTCAGCTAATGTACTGCTGCAGACTGCTCTTCTACCGCTGAGAGCCTCAGGGGAGTGACCAGATGTCAGCTGCATTAGGGGTTGTCCTTCTGGCACTTACCCGTCTGTACTGGGAGATGCGAGTAACTGGCCATTCATTCTCAGATGGAATTTATACCTGTTCCACTTCATATCATGCTGCAGCTGGCTGAGGAACTAGAAGTCCCAGCACACTTTGACTCTGGTTGGACACACCATATATATATATATATATATATATGTGTGTGGAGTATGGTATGCCAGCGGCCAGGCTCCCGGCGACCAGCATACCGGCGCCGGGATTCCGACCGCCGGCATACCGACAGCATGACGTGCGCAAATTAGCCCCTTGCGGGCTCACTTTGCTCGCCGCGCCACGCAATTTATTCTCCCTCCAGGGGGGTCATTGTCCCCCAAGAGGGAGCAAAAGTGTCGGTATGCCGGCTGTCGGGATTCCGGTGCCAGTATACTGTGCGCCGGGATCCCGACAGCCGGCAAACTGAAGACCACCCATATATATGTATATATATATATATATATATATATATATACATACAAACAAATATAGAAAACCACAGCACTCGCCACCCCAGAAGCGGGGTGCAGTGTCTGCACTCACCACTCATAGGGTGGGGTGCATGCAGCCCATGGCCACCTACCCAAATACATACAAATAGAGAATTCAGCACTCACCATAGCAAGCTCACTTGTCCTCACAACATCAATAAATAAATGATGGGGGTTTAGTTAGTGAATTGGCCAATGCACGGAAGCCTGCATACCGCTCCACGGTACCCCACCTACATGCAGGTCCTACACTATCACAAAGCCTTAAGAATTAAAACCTGGCAACTGTATCACATAATATAACTGCAAATATGCCCACTAAGTTTAATGCACCCCTGTGTAATCTCAATTGTTCTAAACCTGTGTCAGCTGCTCCTTAGTAATTTACCGGCTGTGTCACTAGATATGTGGCAGGCAAAAATTAAACTTAGTGGGCATATTTGCAGTTATATTATGTGATACAGTTGCCAGGTTTTAATTCTTAAGGCTTTGTGATAGTGTAGGACCTGCATGTAGGTAGGGTACCGTGGAGCGGTATGCAGGCTTCCGTGCATTGGCCAATTCACTAACTGAACCCCCATCATTTATTTATTGATGTTGTGAGGACAAGTGAGCTTGCTATGGTGAGTGCGGAATTCTCTATTTGTATGTATATATATATATATATATATATATATACTCACACATATCTTAAGCTCCATATATATCTATATATACTGTACCCTCTAGCTCCATGCACACACATTTTTTTTGGCGGGTCCCACTTTCAATTCCAATTCTGGGCTGACTGGTTTTGGGGTGTTCAATGTGATAGCAAGGGGACACCACACAGAGTGTTCCCTCCATTATGGCAATATCCCCCTCGCTAGTTCAGCCTCGTGCTGGTTTTGGTTAAATAAGGGGGAACCTACTTCTTTTTTTTTTCTAAGTTGGGGGGGGGGGCGCAATTGTGCGTGAATCAGGAGTGCCTCACTGGCCACTGACTTCACCGCACGTCACTGCGATAAAGCAAGACAAGACGGTTAGGTGTAAAGGTAAAAGAAAGAGATTCAGTTTTATGGGATAGTATCATTTTAATAATATTCATATATTCATGCTCTGCACGAGACCACACAGCCTCCTATTCCATGCAAAATTATTTGTGTCCTGTCCAAACTTCAGGATGTTTGGGGATCTTTGAGCCTTTGGATATTGGGTATCACCCTTATACTTCTAATGGGACACATTTTCTCATCCCAGCTGAAATTTCTAGGTCCACACAAAGTCATAGACAAAAAAACAAATATTATTTTAGATGACATTTGATAGCTGAAATAATTTAAAAGAATGGTCCTAAACTGGTAGTTAGTTGGAGTTTGATGTGATATTTTTGCTGCTGTGGCACTGCTTATTTTCCAGAGCATCTGCCAACAGGAACCACTTGGCAGCTATGAACAGATTGATTTAATAGTTAAGAGAAAGTTCTTATTTTTACTTTTTATATGAACGATGTTAACACATTTTGCAGATACACAGAACACTCCAAAACATTATTTAGTTTTTAGTTTTAGCTAAAAAGTAAAATAAGAAGTGATGTATTTTATATATCTGAAATTAATAAATAGTTAAAATAGAAGAACTTGGGGGGCGTGGCCTAGCACCGGAGGAGAGAAGTCGCAGCTTTGCTCAGCTCCTGCTTTCACACAATCCATTATCCCTCCTAGCCCGCTCAGACCCATCTCCTCATCTCTCCCGTTCCTCCACTGTTCCCTCCTGACCCCCCCCCTATAGCTGAATCTCTGTGGCCGCGGAATCGGGTAGCGCCCTGGAGGCTCCCTCGGATTGCGGCCTGCAGCCTGTCAACAAGCCGGGGCCTCGAATTTGGATTAACCCCGCCGGACTTCCGGGAATGCGGCGACGGCGGCATTTGGAGCCAAACAGCCTCCCCCCCTGCTCTTGGACCGGGCGGCGGGTCATGTTCGGCCCCGCTCAGCCCGCGGCCGCTGACCCCGCTGAGACATCTGGAACAGTGGACTGGGCTCTCCCTCACTGATGAGGCGGCGGACACCGGCGGCCATATTCCCGCCATTACAGCAGACGGCTCTGCGGGACTGGAGGAGAGGACACCAGCGCCACTCAGCCAGCCGCAGTACCTGGTAAGGTGTCCCTCTTCATTCCCCACCTGAAGCCTCTGCCCACGGACAGCCGGCCTGACCTTCGCCACGGACGCTGGCGGGAGCTCCGCTCTGGCACTACATTCTACCTCCTCTCCAGTTGTCCGGAGGCCCGGGCTACTGTGCGCATATACCTGGCACCCCGCATCTTCTGACGGCCCGGCCCTACCCCTCCCTTCTTCAGGTGCTTGGATCATTACCCTTTGTCCTTTACAACATATAACATATATCTACGGTGGGCTCGTGGCCATCACCCCCGGCTGCTCCGTTTTGTCATGCTGCAATGTAATGTAGGTGCCTCCGCCATATTGCCCCTTCACATCTTAACAGCACGGAATCTCTACCATGCCTCCTTACCTCATGATGATGTAACTCTCTAGACTGTCTTTTTCACTGTTGTAGCCCTCATCAATCTACTCTCTGCGTCAACTTCTACCGCCTATGGTGTATTCCTGACCTTTGTGATCTCACATGGAAAAATTTCTGGTGTCCACACCTATGTCCTCCTCTGGCCCTGCATCGGGAGTCCGTGAAGATACTCTCCGTGGAAATTCATCCGACTCTGACTGCTCCACCACTCGTTCTCGTTCCCAACGGAAACATACCAACACTGCGACTACCAAACAGCCTAAAATGAAACCCACAGATATTGCAGCAGTGTTGAGGCCTCTCCTTGATGAAAAATTGGCGGGCATCAGGGAGGCCATTGACTCCACCCTGGCCCAACTGACCCAACACAATGGCCGTCTAGATGATGTGGAGCAGAGGGTCTCGACACTAGAAGATGACCTACAGTCTGCACAGGCCACTATAGAGACCCAAACTAAAGAAATTAAAGGCCTTACTGACAAGCTCGACGACTTGGAGAATCGGTGGTGGGCATTGCGGAGTCGGTGAGGGGCCATGCGTTGCTAGACCTTCTTTCTACATGGTTGCCAGAGAAACTGGACATGGACCTCCACGAATCACCTTTAGCCATTGAAAGGGCTCACCGTTTGGGTCCTGAACGCAGGGACTCTGCTGGACACCCTCGCCCTGTCATTTTGAGGATTCTCAATTATGCGGACAAAGCCAAGCTGTTAGATGACTATCGTAAGTCGGAGTCTGTACTTTACAAGGAGGAAAGATTGCTCATTTTCCAAGACTTCTCCACTTATGTCGCTAATAGGTGCAGAGAGTTCGCCCCACTATGCAAACAACTGTTTGAGGATAAAGTCAAGTTCTCCTTACTATACCCAGCCCGCCTTCGAGTCATTCAAAATGGAAAACCGCTCTTTTTCGATGATCCATTGGCGGCGAAAGTCCACTTTGCTGCTCCTGATACTTGACTTTTAAGTTCTCTTTTATGTTTGCTCCCTCTTTCAAATGTTATCATCTATGGGTCGCACAGTGTTAAGGATACGCTATTGGCATACCGTCTATGTATGTCAGAGGCTATGCCTCTATGTGTTTTTTCTTTGTTGGTTTGTTGTTCTTGAATGTTTATATTTACTTTTCTTTCTGTTTTACTTGCTGTAATGCTAGGTCTCGGTCCTCCATAGGTTGGCCCTTCCCTGCTCGCTGGGACTGGGAGGGACACCGATTTAACTTTGATATCTTGCTGCTCTGTTCTCCTCCTATGGGGATAGGGTAGTATGACTGATAATACCACTTCCCAATCCTCTGGCCTGGTAACCGCCCCACTTTTTGATTTTAATATAATATCCTGGAACGTGGAGGGTCTTAATAGCCCCATTAAACGTAAAAAGGTGCTTGCACACCTCTCCCACATGGCCCCTCACATTGTATTATTGCAGGAGACACACTGGTTACACGACTCCTCTGTCTCCTTGAAGGCCCCTTGGATTGGAAAGTGCATCTCTGCTCCTTATATTAACAAAACTAGAGGCGTAGCCATTCTCTTTCACAGAAATCTCCACTATTCCATTCTTAAAAAATGTATTGATCCCGAAGGAAGATTTATCTTGATGGATGTTTCTATTGATAACACGATTTACACCTTTTTGAACCTTTATGCACCTACTGGATCTAATAACCTTTTTTTTGCAGATATTCTCCGGAGAGTCCTTTCTTGGGGAGGTCAGAATCTGATTTTAGGGGGTGACTTCAACACAGTCGTCGATCCGTCCACGGACAGATCAGGGGTGAGTACCAACAGACCCGGTTCATCTTCCACTCTTCTTCTCTCCTTCTGCTCCCAACTTGCTTTACTAGACCCTTGGCGCATACATCATCCCCTCACTAGGGACTATTCTTTCTATTCACATCCACATTCCACCCACTCTCGCATTGATTATCTATTTTTATCTAAACATCTGCTCTTTAAAGTATCTCACACCTTGATTAAAGACATTATTATTTCGGACCATGCCCCCGTAACCCTATCCCTACACTTAGCTCTACCTCAATACATCTCCAAATGTTGGAGGTTCCCGGCATATCTTATGCACTCCGAAGATTTCTTGCTGCATCTTAAACATACCTGGCTTGACTATGTCACTGACAATTTGGAACAAGAATCTAATACCTCACTTTTTGGGGGGGCCTCTAAGGCTGTCCTTAGAGGACATATTATTTCTTATGTTAATTCTAAACGCAAGAAATTTAACGCTAAATTGCAAGAGCTGAGTGCGGCACTCACACTGGCTTATCGTAACTATATACAATGCGATAGTCCTCTCCACAGGGAAACGTACCTCATGGCAAAGCAAATCTATGACACCTTCCTTACTGAACAAGCCCAAATGAGCTATGACTATAGCAGGAATAAATTCCATAGGTGGGGGAATAAGTCAGGAAAGCTTTTGGCTAATTTAGTCAGAGGGCCGCGGAATAAAACATGGGTTGATGCGTTGCACAGTTCTGGAACTATCCTTTCCAATCCCACTGATATCTGCTCTGCTTTTAAGCGCTTCTATAAATCTCTTTATACTGCGGAGGCTGATAATGAGCTAGATGGCCAATCCTTTTTGAACGAAGCGCAGCTACCTGAGCTCACGTCGGAGGAAAGGGACTTATTAGATGCTCCTATCACTGAGGATGAGGTTCAGGCCACCATTAAGTCCCTCCCTAATGGGAAAAGCCTTGGTCCTGATGGCTTTAGTGCCGAATTTTATAAGATGCTAACTGCCGACGTACTCCCTGTTCTAACTAAGCTCTATAATCATATCCTTAAGACGGGAGAGACCCATCTCCGTTTTAATGAGGCGAGACTTATTGTGCTTGCAAAGCCTGGCAAGGATCCCAACCTGGTCGGCTCTTATCGCCCTATCTCGCTCCTCAACCAGGACTTTAAAATCCTAACTAAAATAATGGCTAACAGATTGCAGACCTGCCTACCTCGTCTAATCTCTCCTGCGCAGATGGGGTTTGTCAAGGGTAGACAATCCACACGGGGAATAATGGCAGCCCTGGAAGCAATTTCTCACACTCATCTTTGTCAGGTCCAAAGTAATATTATTATAAATCTTGATGCTGAAAAGGCGTTTGATAAAATCGCGTTGCCTCATCTGGCTAGAGTACTCCTCCACCAACAATTTAGCCCATTGTTTCGCAACTTGGTGCAGACTATCTACACTAACCCTGTGGCACAAGTTTTAGTTAACAGTGTAGCATCTGCCCCCTTCACGTTGGGAAGAGGCACCAGACAGGGATGCCCCTTCTTTTTAATCTGGCGTTAGAACCCCTTATCAGGTCTATTCTGTTACATAGGGAATACAAAGGCATTGCCGTGGTCACTCGGGAATTGAGGGTGGTGGCATTTGCTGATGACCTTCTCCTTTTTTTGTCCGACCCCCGCCTTTCGATCCCCCAACTGATCACCACGATTAACCGCTTTTCTTCTTTTGCGGGATTTTCTGTTAATTATGGGAAGTTGGAGGCATTGGCCATATTTGGACGGACGAGAACTGGTTGGGGCGACACCTTTCCTTTTAAATGGGCGACTACTTACATAACCTTTCTAGGTGTTGCACTCCCCTCAAATCCTTGTCATTTATATCGGTACAATATTTCCCCGGTTTTGCGCAAAATTAAGACTGAGCTTGGTCTTTGGCAAACCCTTCCTTTAAACTTGCTAGGATGCTGTAATTTGTTTAAGATGGCTAGCTTCCCAAAACTTCTTTATGTTTTACAGATGACCCCTTTGTTATTATCTAGCTCAGACCTATCCTCATTGAATACTTCCATTACCAACTTCATCTGGTCTGGAAAACGACCCCGGATTAGTATGAAAAAATTGTCCCAAACAGTACTTAGAGGTGGAATTAACCTGCCCAACATCAAACAATATAACCTTGCCTGTCTCCTTTACATTGCTTTGGACTGGCTCAGGGATAACTCTTACTATACTGACTCCACTCTGGATTCGCAATTCTGCGCTCCTCTGTCTCACAGTTACATACTACATGCCAGACCTTCCAAATTGCCCTTAAGTATCACAAATAATTTATTACTATTTCCCATTATACAGGCTTGGAGGATGGCAAGAAAACCTCTTAAACTTCAATATATTTACTCACTTTCGCTACCCCTGGTCCGCAACCTGGAGTTTCAGGAGGGGGGGGGCGCCTTGAGGCCCTTCACTGACTGGCATGCTTCTGGTATCCGTAACCTACGCGACTTGCTTAATGCCTCCCACCTCCCACTGTCCTTTGCTGAAGCGAGGGATAAATATGGCCTGCACCCTCGACAGGAATTCTCCTACTTCCAGGCAGTCCACTACCTTAAAACTGTTTTGTCCAAATTGACAGACTTTGATCTTCTAGATCCTCTTCTCATACTTTTCCGCTCTGATTTCTATTCTATTTCAACTATCTATGCACGTATACGCATAGAAATTGACCCTCCTACGGATCTTTCAGAACTGTCCCAATGGTCCTCCCGCATCCTGTCGATCACCCCTGATTCCCTCTTAACTCATTTTCAGTTGACTCTGAAACTCATTCCAGCTAGCTTGTACCAGGAAATGGCCTATAAAATGCTCCACAGAGAATATATCTCACCTAATCGCCGACATTTAATGGGCATCTCGGAAGACGCGAGATGCACCAAATGTTTGGCTGATGGGGCGGATCTTTTGCACTGTTTTTGGGATTGTGGCTTGATTGGAAAGTTTTGGCATGAGGTACATCAATATGGCACTACGACGCTAGGCGTGTCTTTTCGTTGCACTATGTCTTGGGCTCTGTTTGGCTATTTAGCGGACCAGACAGACATCCCAAGGACCACCAAAAAACTTCTTGTGATATTGTCAGCGGCCAGCAGAAACGCTATTTTACAGCAGTGGATACACGATTCTACTCCCACTCTCTCATTGGTAACATCTAGACTATTCTTTTTGTTTACCATGGATTGGCTGGAGGCGTCCATCCATAAAGAAAAACTCATCCCAGCTTTATTCCAATGTTGGGATAAGTATATTCAGACACTACCCGAACCCACCAGACAAGCACTTCATAACTGCTTCCAATCTACTTCATGGTACTTACTCCACTCTATAGATCATCCTAACCTCTTAGGTCTTTGAATACTCTACCTTCCTACCCCCTTTCTTCACATTTCATATTTCTTCTTTTTTTTTCTCTTTATTCTCCTGTATTACCGGGCTGATTGGGATACTGATCTTTCAGATTATGGAATATTTCTATGGACGGATCGACGGCCCGTGACCTCTAGCGAGCATTGAATATTTTCACTGTTGGTTTTATTCTATTTTACTTTATTTAATTTTGTTTTGTTTTAGCTATTGTGTCTATATCTGGAGTATTAGATACTATATATCAATGTCAGCGGAAGACGTTTGTTCCATGTCTTTCTTCTTCTTGCCAATTTACATTATGCTCATACAATTTTATATTCCGCTATTACTTGTTACACACACGATTTTTTCTATTAGAATGTTTACATGTTTTATTTGAGAAAATTTTGAAAAGAGGTTCTGATTTCTCCTTGTTCAGCTGTGGAATTGATTTTTGGTTTCCTGCGGCCCTTTGGCAGGGTGGTAATTTATCTGTACTGTAATATTTTACTGTCTCACTATTCACTGTACCAAACTGCTGTTTATGCATTTTCTTCTTTGTACTGCGAGAGATTGGAATAAAAATATTTTGGAAAAAAAAAAAATAGAAGAACTTACAACTATTTTACAGTATCAACATTTGCCATCCAAGGGCTTCTGTGATATTTTATTTGGATTGTTAAATTATACATTATATGGAAATGTTTTGCTTCAATAAACATGTGTTATCTCAATACAGTCTTAAATAGTTTATTAGACAAAAAACAATCTTTAATTATGGACATAAAATAGTTTATCTTTCCACATGTCCCTGTTCAGTGGCACTTAGTCATATGTTTTGTACAATGATAGGGAAAATAAATTTGATTTAAAAATGGGTATCTTCATAGATTGCAAAATACGGAAGACATCAATTGTTTATAAAAGTTGAAAGGCACTCAGAGCTCAGAGAAATCATGTAAATAAAAAGACCAAAGAAGTTTCCAAATGAATAACTAATAAGACAAATTAGATACAAAAGCAGTTTCATCTAACTTTAATCAAGAAAAGCTAGAATATTCAAAACCATGGAATAATAGGATGAAATAAAAGATTTTAAATGTATCCAAAGTCACACCAACATTGTAATGTTTAGATAATTAATCTAGTTATTTTCTGGTTCTGCAAAAGTACTAAGGAGTCTGTTTACTAAATCAAAAATCATGAAGAAATATCTGTTTCAGTATGGTTTAATGAATGGAGCAATTTATTTACGGCATTCCTTAAAACAGGCCTGGCCAACCTGTGTCTCTCCAGCTGTTGTGAAACTACACATCGCAACATGCCCTACCACAGATTTTGCATTCCAAAATAGCAAAACTGTGGCAGGGCATGCTGGGATTTGTAGTATCACAACAGATGGAGAGCCACAGATTGGCCAGTCCTGCCTTAAAGTAATGCCACAGACCACAGTCAATATTATTGTCAATGGGGACTACAGCCTTCACAAATTACCTATTCCTAATAAATGAACATTTTGAAGCTTTACCCTGATAACTAACACCATCTTTGATAGCATTAGCTGTTATGCAGAAAGGATCACAAGAGAGGGATTAGCAGATACCTCCCTGGCAATTTTCATGCTCCTCACAGAAAAAAAGAAAATGAAAATGGACACTCTATGTACTAAGAGCTGCTAATCATAAAAATAATAATAAACTCTGCAATCTAACAAAGCACAAAATTGAGGTGCTTAGCATAATTTTTGGCAAAAAATATAAGGGCCCGTCAACCATGACCAGTTGACCTCATCTGGTGGGTTCCGAACACTAGGACTCAAGTCCAGGGCATGGGAGCCCCCAAGTCGGCACAGGCCAACCACCCCAAGCCATCACACTAGTGAGAGGTCAAAGTGTTAATAGTGTTACATCTATAAGAAACAGAAACATTAATTTTTCCATTTGAAACTACAATTCTCAATAGTACCTCTGATTATATTTGGAATTTAGTTTTGCAGTCCAAACTCGTCCCTTTCCATTATATTCCCAGATTCATTATAACTGGTAAAAAATGCCATTGGAAAACCAATTCCTGAGCATTATATTTTTACAGAAGACAAACAGCCTCCTCGCCAGACCCAGATATCAGATCATTTCTTTGGGTGAAGTGTTTCTTCTTAATTAGGGCCTGATTTTAAGTTTGTAATAAAACAAGGAAGAGCAAGTAAGTGTGAAGCTGGACAAATAATGTTGCAATGCAAGGGGTGCAAATTTATACATCTTTTTGCATGTGGCGTAAATACTGATTGCTTTTGCATATGTTACGCCTACAAACTGGGTGAGTATATAGAGGGTGTGGTGAATGATGCATACAAATGTGTCCTCTTACATCTTTGCTCTAAGCGCAGCATTCAAGCGCAATGGAATATGCTGCGCTATATAAGAAACTGTTAATAAATAAATAAATAAATAAATTCAAGCGTCCTAGTCCTGGCAGATAATGGCGTGGTGTCTTAGCCTTAGCAGATAATGGCATGGTGTGAATCCATGCCATGCAATATACAGTTTAACCGGTGGGTGGCGTATGCTGCATGGACGAAACTACAGTACTGAAAACAATATTGTGTCAGTGGACGGTGATCACTGATAAGCCGGCCAATCACATCCAGGCAGTGTAAACAGTAATTTTGCTCAGCACCTCCTCCCAAGCTTCATTTCTACTATATGCTACAGTACTCTACTGTATGCCACCAAGCTGCATTGGACTCTAAACCGCTATTGACCTTGTAGTGGTTAATGAGTCCATAAACTGTCATTACCTGCTGGAAAGAATCCTGCTGGAAAGACGCACAGGAAGTTTTTCAGAAAGGGAGATGATTTCAGGTTCAATATTGTAAAAATACCTGGCTCCCCTTAATGTGTTGCTCTGCTCTCTCCTCCTCCCCAGTGTTAGGCCACCCAGCTGCATTACACTCTAAGCTGCTATTGATGACTTTGTTTGACATTGTATTGTACACCATGCGTGGAGTAAAGTGCATGCTTAACATCACATTCCCAACAGGTGTAGTTGCTGCTATGGCTGGCTTGCATGGCCGAGTGGTTAAGGCCAGTTGCCGGCATCTTGGGTTCGAGGCCCGGACAGGGATGAGGTCACTGTGTAAATCTAATTTTTTATATTAATATTTTTATTATCAATACAGGAATAAATAAGGAATTCAATCATTAGGTGTGTGGTTTCTTTTTTTGGTGTGTGGGTCCTATGTTTGCTAATAATACTCTAAGCCGATTTGGACATTGTATTACTTTATACCCTTTTCCGGACCGTCCATAAACTGTCATTACCTGATGGAAAGAATCCTGCTGTAAAGACTCACAGTAAGTTTTTCACATAGAGAGATGATTTCAGGTACAATATCATGAAAATACCCAGCTCCATTTTGTGTTACTCCGCAATCTCCCCCTTCCCTGTGTTTGACTACCCAGCTAGATTACACTCTAAGCCACTATTGATGACATTGTATTGTACAGGCCCATGCTTCACATCACATTCGCAACTGATGTTGATGCTGCTACGGCTGGCTTGCGAGGCCGAGTGGATAAGGCCAGCGCCTTATGTAAGTAGCATCTTGGGTTCGAGGCCTGGACAGGGACAAGGTCACTGTGTAAATCTATTTTTTTTAGATTAATATTTTTATCATCAATACAGGAATAAATAATGAATTCAATTATTAGGTGTGTGGGTCCTATTTTTGGTGTGTGGGTCTTGTGTTTGCTATCAACTCTCATCTTTTCCAGTGCCTCATTATGTTATGTTAGAACATTATATTATATTATATTATGCGACTTAGAACGCCAGGCAATGGAACAACAAGCAACAACAACTGCAGCACCAACTACAAAACTGAGATCCTGTGCAGGGAGGCGGGGTGATATAGGAGGCGGAGCTATGCATTCTGGGAACAGTCAAAGCTTTGAGCCTGTTGGTGCCTCGGATCAAGATCCTACTCTACACCCCACTGTCCATTCCTTGTGGAGCCCAGTGTACCCCGCAGCAGAAACAATAATTCTAACTAATTTGTAAATAAGTATACTATACTGAAGATGACACAACAAGGTTATCGAACCAAACCCTTAAGTTAAATATATAAATATATTTGAATTTTCTTGAAAAAGTGTATGAGTTAAAAGTTGTGCCTAGCAAAATTATTATACCATCCTTACATAAATACTTCAGTATGATTTAAAATATGCTATCTTAATAATGAAAATGAATTAACATTAGTAGCAATTAAATATAACAAATTTCACCAATACAGTGCAACTGACTTTACCTAAAATATTACACAATTTTAAGATATCTATTTCTAGTCTAAAATTAACTCAATGAGATGTCCTACATTTCTATATGGTGGTGCACATTTGTAGTGGAATTAGATTTGGGTCATTATTTTCTATTTAAAGGTTTATTCTGTCTCAGGCAAATATCCTTTTTTTTTTTTTACAGAGTTTTCTTAGTACCCAGTCAAAGCAATCAGCTGTGTAGTGCTTGGTATATAGTACATGTATATACTGTAATAAGTAGCTACCATATATAGGAGAGACCTGTCTTCTGCTCCTTGACTAGGGCTTCTGTTGATAGCTGATTGCCTTAGTAAATTACTGCAAGGTAAGTAGGGACCGATTAAATATAATGGTAGGATATTGTAAATACATAATATGTCCACAATACAAAAAATTGGTTAGAAGTGTATTACCAGTCTGCTCTATAAGGATTTTTTTCTCCAAATATAACGTTGAATAGTTCAACTAATTAGCTTGTTAAAGTATCTTCTGTCTGTTCCTGTTCCTCTGAGTTTATAATGTCTAATACTCATTGTGAATAAGAAATGTAACATGCAATATGCAGGCACATTGATCGTTACTTAGGTGGTAGTTTTGAGTTAAAATACTGTACCTTTCAAGGTGGGCAGCTCCTATTCTCTGACAGAAACCTCAGCAGATAGCAGCACATAACATCAGGGTAGGGTCTAACATAATTAGCTTCTTTTACCAATAACAGAGGGTTTTCTCTCTCTCTCCCAGACCCTTTACCACAGTATAGAGACCCTTGTCCTCAACTTGACACAGACAGCAGCTACAGCACCTCTCCCTCATGCAGGGACTGTGTTTGTATATATGTGGCTGTGTGTGTGTTCATATGGCTGTGTATATGTGACTGTTTGTATATATGTAAAAGAGGCTAAAGAGAATACTCTAGAAGCTGCAGTCTGCGATTATGCTAGTAGTGTGTTACCAAACACACCAAATGGATAACTGCAAATACAATACTTTAAACACAGTCACAAATAGCAATCACTATAACAAAGATATGGAGTCACCATACATAATATGGACCAATGTTCACATGATGACACACTGACCTAGGGGTGCCGGCAACTTTAATGATGAGGCGGTGAAGGACTCCTCGTGTTTGTTGCTAGTCCTGATCCCACATGGTTAGGTCTCCCAATTGGAATAGGAATGAAAGAGAAGGGAAAAAATATATAATGTAGTACAGTCTAAGAATGAAGTTCTTCCCTCATTCCACCACCATGATGAATCAGATAGGTGTATCAGTCACCTCTTATTTTTACTATTAAGAGAATGCGTACCCTACTCACATCTGAGTGGGGATGGTATCTCCCATAACGGTATCTTTTCCCACTGTATGCTTCAAGAAGGTGTCGGTATCTTCTACAGGGCCCCCTTAGTGATGTATATATGGGGTAGTGATAATTAAACGTACCCAACTTACTGCTAGCAAAAGCTGTTTAAATCTTATTAAGGTATCTTTACACCAGTATATAAGAGAGTCAACAGATATTGGGCGTACTCAACTTACTGTTATCAGTATGTTGTCTTTCACATAAAGGTATCTTTACACTGTCACTCCTCCTCTTTTTTCTCTCCTTATAACTTTCAATCCCAGATTTTTGTAATTCAGGAAAGGAAAAAAAAAGGGAACGTCTCAATAATCCATATACTTCTGCTGCCAGACACAGCAATGGCTGCTCTCTGCTCCTGCACATTATAGGCCCCCACAGTGCCAGATACACATTATATGCCCCCAAACTGTCAGATACACATTATATGCCCCCAAAGTGCCAGATACACATACTGTAATATGCCCCCCACACTGTCAGATACACACGTGCCCCCATAGGGCCAGATACACATGTGCCCCCACCAGGGGTTAAAGTAGGCCGGAACGGGCTGGAACTGCTTTCCGTCACTTCTAATTGAAGGCGGAACCATTTCCGCCTCCTCCCGCCCACCTTACCCGGCCACTGCAGCACTTAAGGAGGATCATAAGGAGGATCATAGCCTGCCCTGCAGGCTTCTCAATGCCTACCCCGTCTCCGCCCGCCCACCCGCCCACAACATATATACACCGATCATTAGAGGCCACACCGCCGATCTTTGATGCAGCCGGTGTCAGGATCCAAGTATCAGCCTGTGCACAGTCAGGGAAATCTGGCTCCCCATTCCTCTGACTAACCTGATGGGAGCCAGACCGCAGCTGCCACCCGCTCCCTGTGATGTCTGTTGCCCCATATCTGGCACCAAAGAGTGGGAAGAGGTAACTGCAGTTTCTCTGCGGTTGTCCCAGAGCTGGGAGTACACATAGCCGTAGCTTTCTACTTTTCCTTGGCCCTCAGCACCAGTACCTACACAATTCCAGCAGCACTGCCGACCCTACAGGCACATACCGTAGTCTGTGGCATACTCCTGCCACATGGGACCTGCACTGCACAGACCCCAGCCAGCTCTGGATGCAAACTGCAGGGACCTGGCTCCTCCACATCCCTCCGGGTGCATACTGTGGCCTCTTCCTGTTGCATGGGACCAGTACTGCACAGCCTGCTGTTATAGGTAGTGGTGCTAAGTGGTGCTGTAATGTGTGTCACTGTAATGTGTTATACTGTAGGTAGTAGTGCTGGGTGGTGCTGTGATGTGTGTCACTGTTATGTATTATTAAATTTAGTAGTGTTGGGTCCTAGGTGTCATTGTAGTGTGTTATAGGTGGTACTGCTGGGTTGCAGTGTAGTGAACAATCACAATCTGAAAATTGTTGACATAGTAATACCAAAGTGGGCGCTACACCACATGTACCCTGCCCTCCCTCCCTAATGTATAACAGCTTTCCCCCATGTATACTTGCTCCACACTCCATGTATAACCCCTCATTTACATCAGTGCTAACCCATCTATACCTCCTCTCTTCATCCCATATATGCTGGTTTTCACCTCAACATGTATTCCTATTTTATCCCATGCATACCCAAAATATACATGTGCCCCCAGAGTTCCAGATACATGTCCCCCCAGAGTGTCAGATACACGTTCCCCCAGAGTGCCACAAACTTGTGCCTCCTGAGTGCCAGATTCACATGCCCCCAGAGTGCCATATACACGTGCCCCCAGAGTGCCACATACACATGCACCCTGTAGCTTGCTCACTGCCGTGGGCCTCTCCTGCTGCTCCCGCCGCTGCTTCTGTGTGAGGGTAGGTGCACGGGTGTGTCTCTGTGCCTGAAATCAGCCGCCAGTCCGATTGCCGGTCCTCGAGCTCTGATTGGCTGACTGGACTGACCGGCGGCTGATTTAAAATTGTGGCCGGCTACCGACCGCCCTTAGGAGTTGGCACCCTGCTTGGTGCCAGCCCTGGTTGGGAGGTTTCTTGGGGTTCTCTGCCCCTCTGCCTGAAGTTAGTAATAAGATCCAGAACAAGCCGATATCAAAGATGCAGGAGAAGTCAGGTATGACCGACATCAGCACCACACCTAGATCACTCATACACCATTTTATGACAGTATCATTCTGGCTTGTAATTGCTAAAGTTATAGTATACTGTGTATGTATATTTACAATAAAGGGCATTGGACAGGTAGAATGAGAATGGTGGGTACAGAGGTGCTAAAGTGGAATAGAAATGAGGTGACAGCCAACATCCCGAATGTGAGTATCGGGGTATGGGTTAGGGCCCGGGTAGGGGAGGTGTAGTGTTAGAAATAAAGGGGTAGTTAGTCATAGCCGCCACCCCCAAAGGGTTAGCAATAGCCTCCATCCCAGGTGTGAGGGTTAGGGTAGGGGATGGGGGAGAGGCAGAATACTTACTCCGTCTGGTGTCAATTCCGTCGGTGTTGGGATGCTGCTGTCGGTCATGTGACCACTGCCAGCATAACATAACCAACCAGTACAGGAATACATGTTAAAACTAATTAACAGTCCAACTCCAAAATTATCTATGTTTGAAGGCAGAAAACAATGATGGAAATGATAATCATGCAACAATGGAGATGCAACAATGGAGACAGTATTCAGATGAAGCTGCAGGAATGAGAAATTAAATAATCAGACAGATACACTGGGTGCAGAACTTGAGATCTGCTAGAATCCTTAAAGGGGAGTACTCACGGAGCGATATTCTAAGCAATCTGACTAGATTGCTTAGAATATAAGGCATTCGCTCCGTGTGTAGCCCTTACAGCGACAGCGATGCGCAGCCCCGCGCATCGCTATCGCTGCTGCTAGATTGGCCTGCCAAGCAGGCCAATCTAGCGGGTCAGTCACTTCACCCGCTGGGTGAAGTGAGCGCCCCCCCCCCCCGTCTCCCCCCGCACGCTGAGCACAGATCGCACTGTGCTGAGCGGCAAGAGAGATGTGTGCTGAGCGGTTCGCTCAGCACACATCTCTCCCCGCATCGGCCCGTCTATATGGGCCTTTAGATGCTATGGGGGGAAACTGTCGTCCAAATCCAATTTCAACTCTTCATACTGTACTGTACTTTAAAATATAATTCTATATAATATAAATATAATAAAATTAAATTAAATAGAATACCAGGCAAGCCTTGAAGTATGGAGCAGCATAGTGACACAGTGGTTAGCACTGCTGTCTAACAACACCCAGGTTATGAGTATAATTTCAACCAGGGCTCTATCCGTGTGGAGTTTTTATGCTCTGTCTGTGTTTGCATGTGCTTCCTCTATGGGGTTTTGCTTATCTCCCACTTTCCAAAGACATACTGGTAAGTTATTTGTTGGCTGATTATAATGTATTTTAATGTGCAGCAATGTTTAATGGTGCACAATATATTATTAAGTGGCGGAAATTTTCAGCCAGGGAGAAATTACTACAACGAATGGATGTAGTTTTAAGGGAAGGCAATCACGAGACTGTCTGTTGGAATCCCAGCGGTCACAATACTGATGCCAGAATCCCAACAGGTGGTGAAATGCCGGCACTGGAACACCGGCACCGCAGGCTTTTCTCCCTCTATGGGTGCCCGCAGGCTTTTCTCCCTCTATTAATTACATTACGCCTTTTAGATTTATTGCACATCCATAAACTACAGCCACACCACACTGGGTATGCCCAATCTCCTTTGATCTTGGAAGCTAAGCAGTGCTGGGCCTGGTCAGTACTTAGGAGATTGGGAGTCCAGCTCTTTTTGGTGAACCTCCCAAAGATGGCCACCGGATCTACACATACTTTAAAGAACATCATCCGCAGTCCTGTGCTTCATAAAGATGGCCATCATCTCTGAAGCAGCGCCAACTGAACACAAGACATAGGAAGCGCATCACAGGAAGCTGACTTCCTACATTAAGAATAGGAAGTCCTCTTTCTTTAACAAAATATCCATTCACATTTGACTTTTTTCTATTTTTATCTATAATTGAAGAATACCTTATTTGTAACCATCTGCGGTATCTGACTGACACCACTATTTGTTAACTAGATTACATACAGTATGTTTGTTTTCTAACAGGAAGTGATGTCATCACCACTTAATCAAACAGAGGCTTGGGATAACAGCGTGTGATATTGTGGGTCCCACTATGCACATGTGCAGAACAGGTTCTGCACAGACTCAGACCTCAAAATATCAGAGATGTACATCAATCGATGAAATATCATACATCTCTGTATCAGTCTCATAGATTGTAAATTTAAATTGTGAATGTCTTATATTAAAGAAAAATGGAGCAGGTAAAACCAAAAAGATGCAGCACAAAAAAAGTATTAAAAAGGAAAAAAAAGAGTACAATATAGTTATAAAATGTGTATATATGTATATGAAAAATATATATATATATATATAAAATATATTTGCATTAATAAAATTAGTTCTGAAAATGTGAGAGTAAATGTAAACACCGTATTTTTTATCATTACTGTAGGTCAGGCATTCCCAACCACGGTCCTCAAGGCACACCAACAGTGTAGGTTTTAGTGATATCCAGGCTTCAGCACAGATGGTTAAAACAAAAGAACTGAGGTACTAATTAATTCACCTGTGTTCAAGCCTGGATATAACTAAAACCTGCACTGTTGGTGTGCCTTGAGGACCGCGGTTGGGAATGCCTGCTGTAGGTGATTAATTTAATGAATCACAACAGAGCACTGTTCCAATTTACCACTATTGATTAATAAAATTATTCAAAAATTAGTTTGCTTTTCATATATTTTTTTCTATTGCTTATAAAATAGAAGAAACTACATATCCAGGAAAATCATTATTGTGCAACTAGAGGACTAAGAGGAATATTAAATTAACGCCGAAGAGACATCGGGAGTGAAAACTCCCAATGTTTCTTTGATGTTTTTTCCCCTGGGATTTTCAATTTGAACAACCCAAAAAAGTACTTTTTTCACCTGAAAATACACTGGCCGAAAAAGGGGCTGTTTTCCCTGATAAGCCGTGGCACGTGCCGGCTTATCTGGGCTAATTTAATAGCCCCCACGGTGATACTTTTACACCTGACAGCATATGCAGGTAATTGAATATTCCCCTTAGAGGTATATCTACTGAAGTGCGGGTTTAAAAAGTGTAAATGTTGCCTTTAGCAACCAATCAGATTGTAGCTATTATCTTCTAGAAGGTGCTAGATAATTAATAAGTGGAATCTGATTGACTGCTGTTGTTTTAATATAGAACAATAATTTTATTTGAAACTCTGTTGCTTGGTTCACATTATGGCAAAACATTGTATTAAAGAACCTGTGTTTCTCAATTGTAGCATTAAACCCTGCAAAGAGAGAGAGAACTATTCAACACATTTTATGAAGTTTTATCCTTAGCTCAGAGCCAACATACCATGTACTATGTAGTTTATACTTTTGTTCCTAGTACCTTTTCATGAATTGTATATATATAATATACATATATATATATATATATATATATATATCATACAGTATCTCATCTACTTCCTCTCGAGCGCCGTGATTGGGATGTATCTCACACTTGCAGGTCATAGAGGCTGAGAAATAATCAGTGTTTCCTAGCCTGTGATCATGTAACATATCAGATTTGTTAAACATTGATTTTTCTTCAATTCATTACTGTCAGAGACCAAAGACATGGAATTGTGCTACATAGTGTTACACAATTTGAGTGCACAAAATGTACAAAAAAGGTATGATATTACTCATAATATTATTACTTAAGCCCAACTAAAAATGTCCATGTTTTTGACATTTTGTAATTATTAGGATATATTATTATTATTAGTAATAATAATTGTGTTACAATCAGCAATCAGTGCTCAGTGGGGATACATGATCTAGCTTTGTTGGTTTAGGGGTTATGATTATGACACATAGTAATTATGCAGTATGTATTAAATTAGAATGTCCATTGCTGCACTGCTAATATTATTGTTGTACTGTAGGTGTCACAGTTAGATTGAAATTTCAGGACTTGTATATACTGTACTCCTTTAAACAAATATGAACACTATGCCATTGACATAGATTTGTCCCACTTTAGCCACATTCTTACACTTCTGTCTGTGATCTACCTGTTTGCAGTGGGATTGTGTATGCTAAGGTTGCTAGGCAACTGGTTTCCACTCTGGTTCAGCAGTAATTAAGCAGCACCTTCCCTAATTGATAGCTCTCAGGACTGCTATTTCACAGCTTATTAAATCCACACTGTGTTCTTGTGGTTGTTCGCAGTAGCATAATTTGTTAGCAGATGGGCAAAACCATGTACACTGCAGGGTGGGCAGATATAACATGTGCATAGAGAGTTAGATTTGGGTGGGGTGTGTTCAAACTGAACTCTAAATTGCGGTATAAAAATAAAGCAGGCAGTATTTACCCTGCACAGAAACAAAATAACCCACCCAAATCTAACTCTCTCTGCAAATGTTATATCTGCCACACCTGCAGTGCACATGGTTTTAAACAACTGCTAACAAATTTGCTGCTGAGGTCAACTCTGAATTACCCCCTTACTGCATTCATTGCCTTTTCAGTGTTAGGTTTGACCTGGACTATCTACTGTCCTTGCTCCTCCAGAGGATATTGCTATCCTGTGTGCTGGATCCCAGCTTACTCCTGAACTCTTTGCCTGCATCTGTTCTGTGTATTTATTCTTCCTACTGAACTGCCTGCCATGAATGCTGTGTGTATTGTGTGCCCTGTATCAGGCACCATAGCTGCGAGTCTTCAAGACACTTCCTCAGTCTTAGGCTATAACAACACTAATGAGAGCATATTCAGGTGGTAGATAAGTACCAGAGATCAGTTTAGTTATGGGAAAGGCTACTGTAATTGGTGAAATATCCAGCACTGTAGTTCTGCATTGGGGTTATCAGCCACTGAGAGTGAGGTACACATATTTTGTAAATGGGAACAATAATACAATCTTTATCATGACCACACAGACCACTAACATCTTCACTCAATTAAATCAGCTCTGTATACATTGACATTGCAACAAATATATAGGCAGCCTGAGAAACGAAAATGATGAAGGCAAAATGAAAATGTGGAAAGGTTGATCTGATATATTTATATGGAATACTGTAGCTACAACATCATTTTTGCATATAGGGCCTTAACTAGGGGTGTGCAATCAGTGCTGCTGCCCAAGGCACAGGGTCATGGGGATGACACTGTTGCTGCCCCATGGTACTGTACCTGCATTTAGCTTGCAGGAGTGCTGGAATGGCATCCTGCAAGCTAAGTGCAGCTTCCATCATGCATCTTGCAGCCTATAGGGATGCCCAGATCATCCTTAGGACTCTCAGGGCAAGACTCATCTTCTTGTTGACAGCAGCCCCACCCCCTAAAAGTGACATCAGAACATCACATGTTCGGGGGTGGAAAATTCCCTGATCCAGCAATTTTTGCCCATTATAGAAAATTCAGTCAATACTGGTACATGAAGTAGATTAGAATTAATTGAATATTTTAATTGCAAGACCCTGAATACAAGGAAGAATCCAAGCTAACTCAAAATATACAGTACATAGGACCTCATTCAGTTCCAACGCTAAATAGCAAAAAAAAGCAGACTTATGCTTTTTGGGCATGAAGAATGCGATTGCAATTTGATTGACATTGGTGGCCATCGGGGGCCGTCGATGCGGTGTTGCAGGAACATGGTCCGGACAACGGAGACATGTCCGGACCATTTTTAGGGTGCCAAATTACATCACATGTGGCCGCTTTGACCCAAAAATGATGGCACCATGACTTCATATGCAGTGTAGTGGCTTATGCAGGGGGTCGACCCTAATATCTGATTTGGCGATCACAATGCTGGCCACCGAATAGCATCTGATTTAGGACCTAATTCAGCAAGGATTGCAAATCAGCAAAATTAGCAAAAAAAGCATAAAAACGCAAATTCTGCTACTTAAATAGCAAAAACTGAGAAAAAAAACAATTTCTGAGACTTAGCAAAAACTGCGTATGCACTACGAAAAGTAGGCATGTAGGGGCGTACTAAAGGGCTGGATTTGCAAAAACTGCGATCAGTGGCGTGTTGCGAGGCATGTTGTGGGCGTATGCTGATGGTCGGTGGGCGGTGCATTCACAATTTTTACAACAGATCGCACATTTCTGATGTATAGTTTCTGAGTGACTACAGGTGTACCTTAAAAATTGCACAAGCTGACCTCAGTTGCAGACTGCATGTATACTGCAATCATTGCTTCATTACACCCAGCTGAAGAAGCTCACTTCTCAGACCACAAATCACTTCATTCAGATGTATTGGAACTTAGAAACATGTAAGGTATTGTTTAACTCTGTAACACATGTTGATTGTGAAAATATATGTTACTAACCGATTTGTGTTTACACTTACTAACAGTCGAGGTTTTACAACCACACTATTTGATAGAAGCAAATGTAAAATAACCTTTACAACATATTTGCCTACCTGACCCTCTCCATGAGGGAGAAAATGCTCTGTTCCTGGACTTTCCTGGTAATGTATGATTGCCATCTCCTGTGGTGAAACACCTTTCTTATCAATTACCTAGCTCACCACAGGTGATGGCAATCATACATTACCAAGGAAGGTCCAGGAACAGAGCATTTTCTCCCTCATGGAGAGGGTCAGGTAGGCAAGTATGCTTTACAAGTGTTTTTCTTAGTAGTATCTGCTGAATGACATTTAGCTTCCTAACATTTTTTTTTTAAACAACCAACATTCTTTAGTTAAACAAAACATACCCACATACTGTACATTTTTTTTATTTTTTAAATTTTATTTGTGCGCTACACACATAAACGTATGTTGAAGAACAACAACACCATTTTTTTATTTTCAAGTTTTGCAAATTCTGCTCCATTTGTATACTTATTGAAACAAATATTTACACATAATTCCTTAAAGTAAGGTATGTAAATAAACGCAAAGAAACAATAATATGTGATGTTTGACCACTTCACAATCAAAAAAACACTATTTTTTTTATAAAAATGTTACTGTTGTTTCCGAATTAAAATATTTTGACTAAAAAAAAAGTGTGTTTGCTAAAACATATACCAATAATTGCTGTTGTGTAGGGTTTAGAGGCTCTCTAGTTGAATATATTTGAACACAGTTATGGACATTAGTCAATGTTTGAAGAAAAACACTATGGTGTCTTTAAGATAATAATTGCTAAATTACCACAAGATCACTTGACCAATTAAGTGATGATTGAATTGATTTACAATTGTTGAGTAGTTTCTTTAATTTGGATGCAGGAAAGCAGGTTGTCCAATTTTTAAGGGAAAAACACTGTCGTTAGCAAAAAATGCAACATCAGAACCATGGCCCTCATTCCGAGTTGTTCGCTCGGTAAAAATCTGCGCATCGCAGCGATTTTCCGCTTAATGCGCATGCGCAATGTTCGCACTGCGACTGCGCCAAGTAAATTTGCTATGCACTTAGTAATTTTACTCACGGCTTTTTCATCGTTCTGGCGATCGTAATGTGATTGACAGGAAATGGGTGTTACTGGGCAGAAACAGGCCGTTTTATGGGCGTGTGGGAAAAAACGCTACCGTTTCCGGAAAAAACGCAGGAGTGGCCGGAGAAACGGAGGAGTGTCTGGGCGAACGCTGGGAGTGTTTGTGACGTCAAACCAGGAACGACAAGCACTGAACTGATCGCAGATGCCGAGTAAGTCTGAAGCTACTCAGAAACTGCTACGAGGTGTGTAATCGCAATATTGCGAATACATCGTTCGCATTTTTAAGATGCTAAGATTCACTCCCAGTAGGCGGCGGCTTAGCGTGAGCAACTCTGCTAAAATCGCTTTGCGAGCGAACAACTCGGAATGACCTCCCATGTACGCAAAAATTGTGTACATTTGTAATATGTACGCAAAAATTGCGATTATTAGGATGGTTTTCGCAAAATATTTGCACATTTCACAAGGCCACCTACTTTTTGTTAAATTAAATTAGTGTTGCAGTTTTTCCGTTTGTGCATGCTTTTGCAATTTTTAATTTTGCTCGCAATTTTTGCTAATTTGTAATTTTTGCAATCCTTACTGAATTTGCCCCTTGCTACTGATACTGAATAGGGTCTATAATACAGAGATTGTTTTTAGATTTTAATTTTTTTATATATATATATATATATATATATATATATATATATATATATATAGTAAAGAGAAGTATTCGGCACTCCATCACTATGAAGAAAAACAACTTGCTCCGGTGCCCTGCTTGCAGAGAGCAGATAGTGAGAACAACAATAGCCGGCACTCATAGAGACTCAAAAAATAACTTGACACAGCACAGCAGCTATAGCAAGTTATTTTTTGAGTCTCTATGAGTGCCGGCTATTGTTGTTCTCACTATATATATATATATATATATATATATATATCTACAGTTGTGATTCACTATGTTACTTACAAAAAGATCTTTTTAAAAAAATTTTTATTACCTGTACCTATTGGGGGTCATTCTGAGTTGTTCGCTCGCTAGCAGATTTTAGCAGCATTGTACACACTAGGCCACCACCCTCTGGGAGTGTATCTTAGCTTAGCAGAATTGCAAACGAAAGATTAGCAGAATTGCGAATAGAAAATTCTTAGCAGTTACTGAGTAGCTCGAGACTTACTCCTACACTGCGATCAGTTCCGCCCGTTTCGTTCCTGGTTTGACATCACAAACACGCCCTGCGTTCGGCCAGCCACTCCCCCGTTTCTCCAGACACTCCCGCGTTTTATCCTGGCACGCCTGCGTTTTTCCGCACACTCCCAGAAAACGGTCAGTTTCCGCCCAGAAACACCCACTTCCTGTCAATCACACTCTGATCACATCAACAATGAAAATTCTTTGTTCGGACGTGAGTAAATCTATTAAGTTTTGAGCTAAAATACTTAGCGCATGCGCACTGCATAGCATGCGCATACGCATTTTCGCCTTAATCGCTCCATTGCGAAAATCTGCAACGAGCGAACAACTCGGAATGACCCCCATTGTCAAGAACAAAAGATTACCAGCAAGGGCATACTGTAGCTACCATGGATTCAGGGACTGCAGCTGTTATGGGGCCCAGAGCTGAGAGGGGTCCACCATCCCTGTCAAAGTTATATGTGATATATGGGGCCTACAATATATCTAATTTTACCCCTGGACCTGCTCATTGTAATGTGTTATAAAATGAACTGGAGGGCATTATAATGTTACCTAGTATGAATTGGGACACTGTAATGTGACATAAGATGAACTGGGTACACTGTGTGTCATAATGTAAATTGGGAGTGCTGTGTGGCATAATGTGTACTGGCAGCCCTACAGTGTGACATAATGTAAACTATGGCACTTCTAATGTTCATAACATAAACTAAGACACTACTTTGGTTTAGAAAATAAAATAGTGCACTATTATAGAGCATAACATTAACAGCTGCTGCAGAGAGATGTCCCTCTAGAAGAATTGAGACAGGGGCAGGGACGTGCAGTCAGGGGAGGCAGGGGAGGCCCTGTCATTAATGATTAAAATAATACAAAGCAGATACATATGACACATTCTGTGTCATATGTATCCACTTTATATTATTATAATCATTGTAGTCCATGTAATTAGTTTGGGAGGCACTAATAGCTAGTGCCTCCCGTAGCCAGTGGAAACGGGGACAAAGCGGGGGGCGGGGCCATGCGCTGGGCTGTAAAAGCCCATTCAAAAAGAAGGGGAATGCGGCACTTATACAAGTGCCTCGCTGGCAGGGAAAGCACGCCCCTGCTAGCGAGGCACCGGTGATTGGACAGCGGATCCAGTGCTGGATCCGCTGGTCCAATCACATAGACGCGGGCAGGAGAAGCGACGAGACCCGTCAGGTATTGCTGCGGCGGCGCCGGGACGCCGAGATGCGGCGCTGACTAGAGCGGCTCCCCCCTTCCTGCCTCCTTACTCACGGCAGAGCACTGTCCTTGCTGCCGCTGCCGGACCGACGCCTGTCACACACAGGCAGGCAGAGCGGAAGACACAGTGCAGCAGGAGGGGGGGAGAGCGGAAGACATGGGGCGCACCAGCAGCGGTACAGGGTGGAGGGGGGAGAGCGGAACGGCAGATCTGTCTACTGTGTCCCCCCCTCCCCCTACTAACTAAAGTATGTGCCATGTCTCTCTCCTCCTCCTAACTAAAGTGTATGTCATGTCCCCCCTAACTAAAGTGTTTGCCATGTCCCCCCACTCCTAACTAAAGTGTATGTCATGTCCCCCCTTAACTAAAGTGTTTGCCATGTCCCCCCCTCCCCCTCCTAACTAAAGTGTATGTCATGTCCCCCCCTAACTAAAGTGTTTGCCATGTCCCCCCCCTCCACCTCCTAACTAAAGTGTGTGCCATGTCCCCCCTCCTAACTAAAGTGTGTCCCGTGTCCCCCCTCTAACTAAAGTGTGTGCTGTGTCCCCCCTCCCCCTCCTAACTAAAGTGTGTGCTGTGTCCCCCCCTCTAAATAAAGTGTGCGCCGTGTCCCCCCTCCCCCTACTAACTAAAGTGTGTGCCATACCCCCCCCCTCCTAACTAAAGTGTGTGCCATACCCCCCCTCCTAACTAAAGTGTGTGTCGTGTCCCCCCCTCCCCCTACTAACTAAAGTGTGTGTCATGTCCCCCCACCCCCTTCTAACTAAAGTGTGTGTCGTGTCCCCCCCCTCCCCCTACTAACTAAAGTATGTGTCATGTCCCCCCTCCTAACTAAAGTGTGTGTCGTGTGTCCCCCTCTAACTAAAGTGTGTGCCGTGTCCCCCCCTCCCCCTACTAACTAAAGTGTGTGCCATGTCCCCCCACCCCCTCCTAACTAAAGTGTGTGCGTGTCCCCCCTCTAACTAAAGTGTGTGCCATGTCCCCCCCTCCCCCTCCTAGCTAAAGTGTGTGCCGTGTCCCCCGCTCTAGCTAAAGTGTGTGCCGTGTACCCCCCCTCTAACCAAAGTGTGTGCCATGTACCCCCCCAGGCACATAAAGATGGGATCCAGACCCAGCCCACAGTCAAGAGCTTTGCCGGTGGTGAGCGGAAACCACACTATCAGCTCCGAGTCCTGTCCCGCACAATCACTGATAGAGACCCACGTGTGACAGACTGAAGAAGGGAGGAGGCACTGCACATATCTGGTAAGTGACGGTTGGGGGGATTTAGAGCATTTGTTTATTCTAATCAATTTTTTAGGCCCCTGTCCTCACCCTCCCTGTAACTCCCTCTTCAGTTCTACTGTCCTTACCCTCCCTGTAACTCGCCCCTCATGATCCCTCTAACTCCTTGTCAGCGTCCCTACCCTCACCCTTCCTCTAACACCCATGCACTTACTCTCCCTATAACACCCCAGTAGCGTCCATGCCCGCACCCTCCCTGTAACTCCCTCTCAGCATCCCTACCCTCACTTGCCCTCTAACTCCCCGTCATGGTCCCTGCCCTCACCCTCCCTGTATCTCCCCCTCAGCGTCCCTGCCCTCACTCTCCCTGTATCTCCTCCTCAGCATCCCTGCCCTCACTCTCCCTGTATCTCCCCCTAAGCGTCCCTGCCCTCACCCTCCCCGTCAGCGTCCCTGCCCTCACCCTCCCTGTATCTCCCCCTCAGCGTCCCTGCCCTCACCCTCCCTGTATTTCCCCCTCAGCGTCCCTGCCCTCACCCTCCCCATCAGCGTCCCTGCCCTCACTCTCCCTATATCTCCCCCTCAGCGTTCCTGCCTGCATACAGTGTAATGTGAATAAGATTGCGCTACAGTGTGGCGTAATTTGAATTGGAGGTACTGTTCTCAGGTGCTATTGTGTCCACGCCCCTTCCTTGGGAGACCACACCCCTCTTTTGTGATGCACGCTGTCCCTTTACGAGTTAAGGGAGGGAGGGCGCCGAACACCCTTGCACCGGCCCTGAGCGGCACCTACACTCTGGCCTTAACACACATCTCAAGTGAGAGAGGGGGCAGATGGAGATATATATGTGCCTCCCCAGCCAAAGACCTCACCGCACGTCACTGGACAGGGGCCCCTTCAAAATGTTGCTATGGGCCCACAAATGTATGGCTCTGCCCTGATTACTAGCTAAGGGATATTCAAAACGATTTTCATCTCTTGTTATGCAAATCATAGGCACCAATTCCACACATTTAAATACTATGAAAATGATGATCGGCTATTTCTTTTGTGCATAACTGTAGTTAAGAAATATTACAATAATATCATATTGGACAACAAAGCCCATACTTTTCATACTGATAAACCCATTGTAGGCAGAGAGTGTGATATTAACTAATGCTAGATACAGAACTGTCTCTATGACAAGTTTAAAAATAGAAGCAAAACTGCATTATATTTTAACAAAGAAATCCATCAGAAAAGCATATGTGCAATCCATCCAGATAACCTGCGTGATTATGGTTGTGTGCTTCACTGTCCAAGGAAATATCTTTTGGATTAAATTGTGAAAGTTCTTTTGTTTTTGCCTGAAATGATACAGTCTGTGGAAAACAATTATTGTCTAAAGTTACAAAAACAGTATATCATATTAATAACAAGTAATAGTGGATAAATATTTAACAGGCTCTATTCTTTATATTTACTAGAGATGTGCGGCTGGCACTTTTCGTGTTTTGTGTTTTGCTTTTGGTTCTAATTCCACTTTTGTGTTTTGGTTTTGGCTTGGTTTTGCCAAAACCACCCTTTCGTGTTTAGATTTTGGTTTTGGATCTGGTTGATCTAAAAACAAACAAACATAAAAACAGCTAAAATCACAGAATTTGGGTGTAATTTTGCTCCTACGGTATTATTAACCTCAATAACATTCATTTCCACTCATTTCCAGTCTATTCTGAACACCTCACAATATTGTTTTTAGGCCTAAAAGTTGCACCGAGGTGGCTGTATGACCAAGCTAAGCGACACAAGTATGCGGCACAAGCACCTGGCCCATCTAGGAGTGGCGTCACCCCACGCCAGCACATCAACCTTTTTCTCACTGAACACCTGAATATTCCAGGACACAGCTACTCTGCCTGAAATTCACCGGCAACAGCGGCAAGCAGCCAATATCTCACACGGTACCAAGCCGTGAGCTCTGTGCGGCTATTGCGACCGCCCTTCAACATCCTCCATCCCGCTGACTACCGGCGGATGGTGCACGTCCAGGTAGCCTAGGAATAGATTACAAACACAGCCGGATCTCTGTGGCAGTTTTCATCCGACAGCCTCACGCCTGCCTTCCCCACCAATCTACACGGCACTTATTGGGTGAAGCATCCGCAGGTCAATTGAGCTCAATTCAGCGGTGTTTATATATCCAGACACGCTACGTACCCTCCAATTCTACACTTCATTGGGCAAGTTCTGGACTCACCCGGGGACACTCGGGTTCACCAGCCCACATGGAGAGGTAATCTCATTTACACACAACCTACTTATGCCGTTAATCCGCATTGAAGTTGCACATTTCAAACGTGCAGTAACTGTGTCTTATTTAGGTATCACATTCAGCAGCTGTGGCAACACCGTTTTCCAAGGATTGTAACACATTGTTACTTCTGAACTTTCAATCAGCCAGTTCAGTGAAGTTCTATCGTTATAACAATTACTACAATAGCTTAGACAATTTATGTGTTTTTAAATATATGCATGCGGTAAATCAGAAAGCCACGATTAATATTACCTTTGAATTGTCTTCATTAAATGGTATGTTTATCAAATGGTATTTTTATTAGATCAATGTGAATATTAAATATATTTTTTTTTACAAATTCATTTGACTCTTTGGTTGTTTAGAACCTGTGAAATTATGGTGTTAGGATCCCATGAGCGCCTCTATTAATTTCTCTAGCTGGTTATGTTGATAGGAGTATCACACAACTCCTTATAGCGGCGAACGTGCTCCTTACACCATCAGTTCCAGGTTCGTTTTATTTAGATTAATTAGTTAATAATTGTCAAACACAGGCGCAGCAAAAGATTTCTTCCCCCATCTAGGAGTGGCACTGCAGTGCCAGACAGGATGGCAATTTTCAAAAACTAGGTCCCAAACAGCACCTAATGCAAAGATGTAGAAGAGGTGCAATGAGGTAGCTTTATGACTAAGCCAAGTGACACAAACAATTCCCACTGGAATTATACGTCCAAATCACTGGAATTATATGTCCAAATCTCTGGAATTAAATGTCAAAATCACTGGAATTATATGTCCAAATCACTGTAATTATTCGTGCAAACCACTGGAATTATACGTCCAAATCACTGGAATTAAATGTCAAAATCACTGGATTTAAATGGCAAAATCACTGGAATTATACGTCCAAATCACTGGAATTAAATGGCAAAATCACTGGAATTATACGTCCAAATCATTGGAATTAAATGGCAAAATCAGTGGAATTATACGACCAAATCACTGGAATTAAATGGCAAAATCACAAGAATTATACTGCAAAATCACTGTAATTTTTCATCCAAATCACTGGAATTATACGTCCAAATCACTGGAATTAAATGGCAAAATAACTGGAATTATACGTCCAAATCACTGGAATTAAACGGCAAAATCTCGGTATTGCCTGCCTAATGAAGTGGAATCTAGATGGGATTTGGTACGGGGGACACAATACCTCCATCAATTGTCTAAATCCCACTGCACTAATGGCGGACACCGGATGCACGTCTAACACCAACATAAGTGTCAAGGCCTCAGTTATGAGGGCTTCCATCGTCATGTGAAGCTGAACCACTAGTCATGAACATAGGCCAGGGCCTCAGCCGTTCCTTGCCACTCCATGTCGTAAATTGCATATTGGCAAGTTTATGTTTCTTCTCAGACCATTTAAATTTCTTTTTTTGGATCTTATTACTGAACTTTGGCTTTTTGGATTTGACATGCCCTCTACTATCACATTGGGCATCAGCCTTGGCAGATGACTTTGATGGCATTTCATCGTCTATGTCATGACTAGTGGCAGCAGCTTCAGCACTAGGAGGAAGTGGCTCTTGATCTTTCCCTATTTTAGCTTCCAAATTTTTGTTCTCCATTATTTTTTGGGAGTTATAAAACACAATATGCAGCACAGGAATGGCTGATGGCTGATGGCCAGGACACTACCACTGGTCTGATGCAGCACAACACAGCAACACTGTAAGGGACTTGTTGTTGTTGTTGTTGTTGTTGTTGTTATTATAATAATAATACGGCAGCAGTGGAGATATAGCAGCAGCGTATACCACTGTGACTGCCTGGTCACTGGAATGACCCGTGGCCAGGACACTACCACTGGTCTGATGCAGCACAACACAGCAACACTGTAAGGGACTTGTTGTTGTTGTTGTTGTTGTTATTATTATAATAATACGGCAGCAGTGGAGATATAGCAGCAGCGTATACCACTGTGACTGCCTGGTCACTGGAATGACCCGTGGCCAGGACACTACCACTGGTCTGATGCAGCACAACACAGCAACACTGTAAGGGACTTGTTGTTGTTATTACTTTTATTATAATATGGCAGCAGTGGACATATAGCAGCAGCGTATACCACTGTGACTGCCTGGTCATTGGAATGACTGATGACCAGGACACTACCACTGGTCTGATGCAGCACAACACAGCAACACTGTAAGGGACTTGTTGTTGTTGTTGTTATTATTATTATTATTATTATTATTATTATTACAATATGGCAGCAGTGGACATATACAGATGTAGCCACCTTTATCTTGACCGATTTTCCGCCTAGACGGATGTTTAGTCACGCTATGGCGATAGCTGAGTTTAATCACAGGCAGGCACGTTGAGGCGATTCTAGATACTCAGCATGCATTACACATCTCCACCACTGGGTGGCTAATGCTCCACTAATCCAGTACTTTCGATCGTACAGTATAACAGCGGATTGATCTACAGCTCTGGCAATTGGTCTGTGACGACTGTAATGTTAATACTGTAGGCGTAATGGGAGGCGGTGGAAAAAGATGGTGACATGCTGTAGAGTACTGTATGTGTAAAAGGAAGAATGTACCGTACAATGTATAATCACCGTGCTTTTAAAATACACGTACAGTACATGAGCGTCTTAGTTCCCTAAGGCATAATGGGAATGGTGGGCTAGCGGGAGGTAGTGGAAAATACCGTGCTTTAGAAATGCGAGCATCCGAGTCCCCTAAGGCTTAAACCAACACCAATGGGCAGGGGGCCGGCCGCTGTTTGCTGTACTTTTACACATGAAATTGTGACTCTCGGCGTCGTGGGCTCCCACTTCCCACGCTGGTGGTCCAGGGTTTGAGTCCTGATGTGCCTTTCTTTTTTTTTTAATTGTAATAATACACTGTATTATTTTATTTTCATTGTAAGACAGTCAATGGAAGGATGCACACAAGTTTCATATAAATCAGAGTACATCTGCAGGAGCGATTCTTTACGCTAAATGCACAGCGGCAATGAGTAGAAATGAGTGTATTCTGACGCAATTAACTGAGCAAAACAGTACTGTAGATCTTCAGCGTTTGTGTATTGCACAGGACCTGAATTCCCTCCCTGTCTACTGCATGATCTCTGCAGGCTCCCATGGGGGAAGGGCGATGGGGGTAGGGGGAGACGATGGCAAATACCATGCCTTTGAAATGCAATTACATGAGCGTCCAAGTCCCCTACGGCATAAACCAACACCAATGGGAAGGAAGTGCCAACCATTTTTTTTAAGTGTTCCCGTGACATTCACTTTAATATTATTATTTTTTCTCTCTAATACATCCAATGGAAGGATGCACACAAGTTTCACATAAATCAGAGTAGTTATGCAGGAGCGATTCTTTACGCTAAATGCAACTACACAGCGGCAATGAGTAGAAATGAGTGTATTCTGACTGAGCAAAACAGTACTGTAGATCTTCAGCGTTTGTGTACTTCACATGACCTGAATTCCCTCCCTGTCTACTGCATGACCTGTGCAGGCTCCCAGGGGGGAAGGGCGATGGGCTAGCCGGAGGCAGTGGAAAATACCGTGCTTTAGAAATGCGAGCTTTCGAGTCCCCTAAGGCATAAACTAACACCAATGGGGAGGGGGCCGGCCGCTGTTTGCTGTATTTTTACACATGAAAGTGTGAATCTCTCATGAGGCATCGTGGACTAGCGATGAAGGCTGCCACCTCCCACGTTGGGGGTCCAGGGTTCGAGTCCTGATGTGCCTTTCTTTTTTTTTTTATTGTAATAATATACTGTATTATTTTATTTTCATTGTAAGACAGTCAATAGAAGGGTACACACAAGTTTCATATAAATCAAAGGAGCGATTCTTTACGCTAAATGTAACTATCTTCGGCGTTTGTGTATTGCACAGGACCTGAATTCCCTCCTTGTCTACTGCGTGATCTGTGCAGGCTCCCAGGGGGGGAGGGCAATGGGGGTAGGGGGAGACAATGGCAAATACCGTGCCTTTGAAATGCAATTACATGAGTGTCCGAGTCCCCTACGGCATAAACCAACACCAATGGGAAGGAAGTGCCAACCTTTTTTTTTATGTGTTCCCGTGACATTCACTTTAATATTATTTTTTTTATCTCTAATACATCCAATGGAAGGATGCACACAAGTTTCACATAAATCAGAGTAGATCTGCAGGAGCGATTATTTACGCTAAATGCAACTACACAGCGGCAATGAGTAGAAATGAGTGTATTCTGATGCAACTAACTGAGCAACACAGTACTGTAGATCTTCTGTGTTTGTGTATTGCACAGGTTCTGTGTAGGCTCCCAGGAGGGAAGGCCGTAGGGCGAGACAGTGGAAAATACCGTGGTCAAAGAAAGGGCATATTCAAAACTAACGATAACTGTCACATAGTAACAACGTTGAATGCCTGGAACGCACGACGTCTGAGACGCGCGACGTCTGAGACGCACGACGTCTGAGACGCTCATTGCGCATAAGGACGGTATCATGGCTGCTGTTAGGGACCAACCTTATGCGCTTGGAGAGCTCCGTCTCCTCGTTCGCTGGCGGGACAGAACTCTCGCCAGCAACGAGGAGAAGGTGAGAGCGTATAGGAGGGCCAGCAGGGAGATCCTCCGGATATACAACCAGAGGAGATCCGTGAGGTCACTGCAAAGGAGATGGAGTGACCTCATCCGGAGGACTCCAAGGCACCTGCAGGCCATAAGGGATTGTACATTACTGTAGATTACTGTACTTTAAGTTACTGTAGTTACAGGTACAGTACATTATAGCAGGTGGCTGCTGTAGCAGCAGGTATCCGGTCTATACAGCACTGTATCTGTGGTAAACAAATGGTTAAACAAGGCCCAAACGTTAACCAGGGTCAAAAGGTCAATTTGTTTTTTTTTACACTTTTCCAATTTTTTTTACATTTACTATCCATGTCAAAAGTGACACCATCTAGGTCGACACACCATGTCGACCTATATCTGGTGTCAACCAATTGGTGTCGACCTAGATGGTGTGGCTTTTGAAATTGGTTGACAACAGTTATACTGTAGGTTGACATGGCCGTTAAGTTGACATGGAAAAAGATCGACATGAGTTTTACAAAAACTATTATTATTTTTTTAACTTGTATATATAGTTCTTTACAATCCACGTGGTCTACGATTGTGCAGTGTATCATGCAGTGTACAGTATATGCAGTGTATCACAGTGTATCGTGCTGCGTAATTGCAGCGTGTCATGCAGTGTACATTCAGTATATGGTAATGGGCAGTGAGTGTAATGCATAGTGAATCACATCGTGCAGTGTACTGTATACACATGTGGTAATTGCAGTGTTTTGTGCAGTGTACATTGTATCATACAGTATTTTGCAGGGAAATGTGCAGTATATCGTGTAGTGTAATGTGCAGTTTGTCGCATTACGCAGTGCAGTGCATACAGTATGCAGTGTCGTGCAGTGCGTGTCGTGCAGTGTACCTGCAGCAGCGTATTGTGCAGTGTATCGTACATTATCATTCAGTGTAACGTGCAGCTGTAATTGCAGTCTCCTGCCTCCCCTGCTGAGAGTCCCGGGTTTTATTCCCAAAGTTCCAGTCAATGGGGGTCATTCCGAGTTGTTCGCTCGTTAGTTTTTTTCGCAACGGAGTGATTAGTCGCAAACTGCGTATGCGCAATGTTCGGTGTGCGCCTGCGCCAAGTAAATTAGCACAAAAGTTTGGTATTTTACTCACGGCCTAACGAAGATTTTTCATCGTTCTGCTGATCGGAGTGTGATTGACAGGAAGTGGGTGTTTCTGGGCGGAAACTGGCCGTTTTATGGGAGTGTGCGTAAAAACGCAGGCATTTCAGGGAAAAACGTGGGAGTGGCTGGAGAAACGGGGGAGTGTCTGGGCGAACGCTGGGTGTGTTTGTGACGTCAAACCAGGAACGAAACTGACTGAACTGATCGCAGTGTAGGAGTAAGTCTCGAGCTACTCGGAAACTGCTAAGAAATTTCTATTCGCAATTCTGCTAATCTTTCGTTCGCAATTCTGCTAAGCTAAGATACACTCCCAGAGGGCGGCGGCTTAGCGCGTGCAATGCTGCTAAAAGCAGCTAGCGAGCGAACAACTCGGAATGAGGGCCAATATTTTTTTGTTATAAGGGAGATTTGTGTTTCAGATAGTACAGTGTTCTAGAGGACGTTACTGTGGCAGAAATTATTCTAAGGGATGTTACAGTGGCCTAATGTGTTCTGACGTGCATTACTCTTGCATAATGTGTTATAAGGTTCATGACTGTGGTAGATCTCTACTTTGTGACGTAATGTGGATATACTACTGCACTACTGTGACGTACAGTACAGTAACGTGAGTAAGGTGCTCTACTGTGTGACACAACGTGAATCAAGGACAGTACTGTGACATGAATAAACTACACTACTGTGACATGACGAGAATAAGATGAATTCAGGTGAGTGCTGCATCATCTGTCATGAAATCAATTTATACTGTAATGAACAGTACTGAGATGGTTAAGGGTGGGAGGGCCGCATGTTGAGGTGTGTCATAATGTTTATAAGGGCAATGCTAATGTGTGTTACAATGTCTATAAAGGTAGTGTTCTGTCTAATACCCTGGACCTGCTGTACTGTAGCGAGACTGTAAGTGTACTGTATGTCACATTTAGAAATGTGCCCCTTAAGTTTTGAAGACAGTACACTATGCCCTCCTGAGTGATTAGGTGCAGGGTACTAGAATGAACAATTCCATTGATTGTGATGTCATAAAGATGCTGTCAATGTTGAATTTCATTGGCTGTACAGTATGCTGCCATTATACTGTATATATATTTTTACAGGGCTGGTAGCACGACGGCACAGGAGGCGGGACAGGCACCGCCAAGCTGGTAAGTATTGTCAAATACAGTAGTGTACATACTGTAGTGATTTATACAGTCCCACCCCCCTGTCCTGACCAGCACAGATAACTCACTGCAATCCAGATGGGAGGGAGGGTGGGACACTTCCTGTGAGATCTGGTTGCCTGTGATGTTAAGAATGTCTGTTTACAAAACTAAATGTAAATATTAAACACACAGTGTAAATAACATTGTAGATATCTGAATACCCGTGCTTCGCTATGGGATGAGGATGGTAAATTACAGTGATAGTTGTTTGTTAATTTACGTTTGTTGGTGATCTAATATACTGTATACTTTCAACATACTGTATCTGGCTTCTCTGATGCAGATTGTGTAGTGGCCGGACCCCATTTTGGTCCCCTCGCTCTTCCCACTATACAACTCTCAGTCTGTGGCTTCTTTCTGCCTCCATTCCCCTCCTCACATCATGTCACTGGCAGGGACACATGCAGACCTGTCATCACTGACACATCACTCATCTCCTGATATACTCTGTGCAGCTGGGGACCCTGCTCCTCCCACTTTATAACTCTCAGTCTGTGTCTCCCTGCTTCCCCCATTCCCCTCCTCACATCATGTCACTGCCCCTGTCACATGCAGCCTTGTCATCACTGACACATCACTCATCTCCTGATATACTCTGTGCTGCTGGGGACCCTGCTCCTCCCATTATATAACTCTCAGACTGTGACTTCCTTCTGCCTCCATTCCCCTCCTCACATCATGTCGGTGCTCCTGTGAAATTATCTTATTTTTTTATAGTTTCTTATATAGCGCAGCACATTATCTATCTCCTGATATACTCTGTGCTGCAGGGGGACCATGCTACTGTACTTCCAGTATATAACTCTCAGTGTGTGGGCCCTGTTATCACTGACATACTGTATCATGCATGTCCTTATATAGTCTGTGCTGCTGGCCCATCCCTAGGGGTGCTAGGGGTGTCTTATCCCTACAGTATTTGTTCCCAGCCTGTAAGTCATATGTGTACCGAGTGTGTTGTAAATAGGTACAGGCAGTCAGGAGTTATGCTGTCCGCTGTTATACTCTGTGCTGCTGTCTCGCCCCTAGGGGTGCTAGGGATTTCTAATTGAATTAGTGGCATCCACCGTTTTTTAATACGCTCGTATGACAAATTTTCCCACAGTACCAACACCACCACCCCCTGCCCGCCCGCACCCGTGCCTGGAGGAGGCGCCACCAGACACCAGTGCAGCCGGTAAGCAGACTACTCTCTGATTACTGCTTTGCTTCCCAATGGTATTGTGTAACGAGAATTCTGGTGCGACTGTCATCGTTACCCTACTGTACATGTGTCCTGGATACTGTACAGTACATGTTACAAATTGACAGCTTCACTTACAGTATTGTTATTTTTTTCCCACAGTACCACCACCACCACCACCACCTGCCCGCCCGCACCCGACGCATGGCCCGGAGGAGGCGCCGCTAGGCACCAGTGCAGCCGGTAAGCACACTACTCCCTGATTACTGCTTTGCTTCCCAATGGTATTGTGTAACGAGCACTCTGGTGCGACTGTCATCGTTACACTACTGTACATGTGTCCTGGATACTGTACAGTACATGTTACAACTTGACAGCTTCACTTACAGTACTGTTATTTTTTTTTCCCTACAGTACCACTGCCAGCTGCCCGCCCACACCCACCACAGGGCCAGGAGGAGGGAGTACCACCAGGCCCCATCTCATCCGGTAAGCACAATACTCTCCAATTTTTGCCTCACTGCCCAATGGGATTGTGTAACAAAAATTCTGTTGCGACTTTCATGACTTGGGATCACGGCGGTCGGGATCCTGGTTCTGGAATCCACACACCCCTGAAAATGGCGGTGCTGATGTCTCGAATTGGGTGGGAGACCGGCTTCATGATCCCAACAGACAGGATCCTGATCGTAAGGATGCCAGATGCAATGCGTAAACAGCCAGGGAAGGGAAAGTTAAGTTTAGGCACCACCAGGTGGGACTTAGGGTTAAGCACCAAGGGGTAGGTTTAGGCTGCAGGAGGGAATCTTTAGGGTTAGAGGGAACAGGGTTATTACAGTCTCAGTGGAGCAAGTACAGTAGAAATTTTTTCTTAGTGGTACTGATAGTTGAAATGGGTGTCATGAGGGGACGTGGTAACACAAAACTAGGGGAGTTGCTACATGACAATAAGGTAGGGGTGGGCAAAATACGGCCCGCGGGCCGGATGCGGCCCGCAAACCGATCCTGCCCGGCCCACTGCCTCCCATCAGCGAGCAATGACAAGCGGCCCGACCGGCTGAGCTGCTTGTCATTGCTCTGCACTGCAGTACCTCCAAGCTGCCGGCGGCGCCTCTCTCCCCTGCTGCTGCTGCGTTGTAGCAGCCTCCTCCTCCCGCCTCCAGAGTCCCCAGTGACAACGGCTGTGTTCAGCCGAAAAGGGGGCGGGGCTACATGGCGATAAGGGGGGGCTACACGGAACCTCAGGGGGCGGAGCTACACGGGACAAGAGCCAGACTACTACAGATCCATCCTGAATCCTGCCACTGCCAGCCAGATCAGTAAATTAATGGGAAAAAGGAGAGAGAGAAAGTGTGTGTGTGTGTGTGTGTGTGTGTGTGTGTGTGTGTGTGTGTGTGTGTGTGTGTGTGTGTGAGAAAGTGTGTGTGATAGTGTGCGTATATTTGTGTGTGCGGGCAGTGGCGTCAGACTGTTCTAGGTTTGGGTTAGAGATCTTTAGCTCTCACTGTACCAACCCCTCCCGTGTTCTGTCACTGTGTCACCCCCACCGTGTTCTGTCACTGTGTCACCCCCCCCCCGTGTTCTGTCACTGTGTCACCCCCCTGTGTTCTGTCACTGTGTCACCCCCCGTGTTCTGTCACTGTGTCACCCCCCCGTGTTCTGTCACTGTGTCACCCCCCCTGTGTTCTGTCACTGTGTCACCCCCCTCGTGTTCTGTCACGTGTCACACCCACCGTGTTCCGTCACTGTGTCACACCCCCCGTGTTCTGTCACCGTGTCACACATCCGTGTTCTGTCACTGTCACCCCCCCCTCCCCGTGTTCTGTCACCGTGTCACCCCCACCGTGTTCTGTCACTGTCACCCCCCCTCCCCGTGTTCTTTCACTGTGTCACACCCCCGTGTTCTGTCACCATGTCACACATCCGTGTTCTGTCACTGTCACCGCCCCTCCCCGTGTTCTGTCACTGTGTCACACACCCGTGTTCTATCACCCCCCCCTCCCCGTGTTCTGTCACCGTGTCACCCCCCCCGTGTTCTGTCACCGTGTCACCCTCACCGTGTTCTGTCACTGTGTCACCCCCCCCCGTGTTCTGTCACCGTGTCACCCCCCGTGTTCTGTCACCGTGTCACCCCCACCGTGTTCTGTCACCGTGTCACCCCCACCGTGTTCTGTCACCGTGTCACCCCCACCGTGTTCTGTCACCGTGTCACCCCCACCGTGTTCTGTCACCGTGTCACACCCCCCGTGTTCTGTCACTGTGTCACACCTTTCCCCAGGGGCCATAAGACACTGGATAATTTGCTTGCTGCGCAATAATTATCCTAAATAAAATGTTGATGTGTAAAAAGGCTCTCTACCTGCCGTAATGTGTGTAAAAGGGGCTCTACCTGGTGTAATGTGTGTAAGTGGCGCTGTGTGGCGCAATTTGAATAATGGAGACTATTGTGCAGCCTAATATGAATCTGTATTATTTTTTGCCCACACCCCTTCCACATGAAGCCACGTCCCTATATTTTTGGCAAGTGGGGGGAGCTGCTATTTTGTATGTGGCCCTCGGATACTGACAGGAAATGTCAAGTGGCCCCTCAGTTGAACTAATTGCCCACCCCTGCAATAAGGGCATGGCCACATTATGCCAGCCACTGTAATGCCCCTTACACATTATGCCAAACACCATAATGCCTTACATACAGTATTATACCACACACCATAATGCCTATTACAGTACATATTATGCCACACACAGTTATGCCACTGACACCATTTTATGTACCACACTAACAAATGCCCCTTATAAATTATGCACCAGTGGAGGGCTGATGGTACTGCGTACCACCAAAAAATTTCTTAATGGTACTCCATACCACCCTACTGTTCTTTCACAACTGGTTACAGTACTAATAGCTATAATACTGGTCGCACAGGTTGCTTAATATTGAGTAAATGACCCCCAATTAACTTATCTTATACACATTGGTATTATTTTTGACCATTTGGGGGGTGCTACCACAAGCAAAATAAATCTGCACAAGAAAAAGAGAGAGAAGGTTCGAAATGCCCTATAGTGGTGCACATTTTTTAAATTCATTAAAATATAACTTTTATTATAATATTCAATAAAAAACCAGCGAATTATAAAAGGAAAAATAGAATAATGTGAATAAGAAAGAAATCGTGATTAAAAATGAAAATTACTGCGCCCTACATGTCACGGGATTAGCTCATATATAACTATTAAAGTTTCTGAGTGATGAAGAGTGTATTAGGAGTCTGTACTTCCTATATGTCTATGGTTAAGGCTTACATTGCGTTTTTATTAATTTTAACAGAACCCCTAGGGAATCAACATTTTATTATCTAATCCCTTCCGGGATCTAAAGTGTGGGACAGTTGAGGGAGCAGGACTCCAGGTATCTTTGTATGTGATATGTGTTGATAATACCCTAATAATAGGCTGTATATGGTGATACCAGTGGTTATTCTCAATAAAATGATCAACAAATACTGTGTACTTTTTGCTTTCAATATCTCACAGAATTAATTTCAGAACTCTGACTTGATTAATAATTCCCAAAGCATTCACATGTCCTCCTAAGCTCTATGCATGGTGTTATAACCGCAAAAAGAGAAACATGAGATGTGAGTGATACAAATGTATCCACTAAGGGAAAGTTGGTAACTGTCACTGTGAGGATTGGATTCTAGCAGACTCTTCAAAACTGTTTCTAAATATTAGATACAATTGTCTCGATCTTCTTATAACATAGTGGTAAAGCTAAATAACAGCTAGGTCGGCTGCCAACAGTGAATAATCAGTTATCCCTTGTCATAATAACATTCTTTTATCTCATTTTCTCAAAGTCAGCATAGATCATAGTCATGCAAATGGCATTAAAGGGAAAGTATGCCTTTTTGCAGATGACACAAAGGTATGCAACAGGGTAGACACACCAGGTGGGGTAAAACAAATGATTGAGGATCTAGGTAGACTAGAGGAATGGTCAAGAGTCTGGCAATTACAGTTTAATGCCAAAAAATGCAAAATCATGCACTTGGGTCTCAAAAATCCTAAAGCTAAATACAGTATTAATGGCACTATACTGGAAACTACTGAGGAGGAAAGGGATCTAGGAGTCACTATTTCAGATGACTTGAAAGGAGGTAAGCAATGTAACAAGGCAATGAGGAAGGCTAGTCAGATGCTTGGCTGCATTGGGAGAGGAATCAGCAGCAGAAAGAAAGAAGTAATAATGCCACTGTATAGGTCATTAGTACGGCCTCATCTAGAATACTGTATTCAGTTCTGGAGGCCATATCTTCAAAAGGATATTAATACATTAGAAACTGTACAAAGGAGGGCAACTAAAATGGTGCATGGCCTACATCACAAAACATACCCAGAAAGACTAAGAAATCTCAATATGTATAGTTTGGAGCAGAGAAGGGAAAGGGGGGACATGATAGAAACTTTCAAATATATGAAGGGTTTTAACAAAGTCCAGGAGGGAAACATTCTCCAAATGAAGAGAAGCAATAGGACACGAGGACATGCACTGAGACTGGAGGGGGGGAGGTTCAGGGGAAATTTGCGGAAAAATAATTTCACAGAAAGGGTAGTGGACAAGTGGAATAGCCTCCCATTAGAGGTGGTAGAGGCTAAGACAGTAGAGCAATTTAACCATGCATGGGATAGACATAAGGATATCCTTACAAAGAAATAAGGATCAAATAAGGTTAGTGATAAAAAATAATATAAAAAAAAAAAAAAAGGGGGCAGACTAGATGGGCCAAGTGGTTCTTATCTGCCGACAAATTCTATGTTTCTATGTTTCTATGTTTCTATCTGTATAATGTGTGTGGTTTAATGATCCATATGAGATCACCGTGTATCAGGCACCCAGTAGTACACAGTTTTTCATTATAGTATCTTTTATGAGAATTTCACAAGCTCAATATTCGTATAGCATATGCTGCAAACAGGACTGTGATTATTGAAAGATCATTATGAGTGTGAACCATGTCACAGATATCTTCACATGTGTTTAATCCTTTATTAGTACTCTTCAGTATGATCGCATGTGCATATAGGATATCTCATAAAGTTCATATTATAGCTATATGCTGCAGCCTTAAAGAAATTATTCAGGCATCTATTCACTACACACAGTATATTCCTATGTCCATAGATAGGGTATGACATAAGCACCCAGTGGTACATAGTTTTTCATTATAGTATCTTTTATGAGAATTTCACAAGCTCAATATTCGTGTAACATATGTTGCAGGCAGAACTGTGCTTATTGAAAAATCATTATGAGTGTGAACCATGTCACAGATATCGTCACATGTGTTTAATCCTTTATTAGTACTCTTCAGTATGAACACATGTGCATATAAGATATCTCATAAAGTTCATGTTATAGCTATATGCTGCAGCCTTAAGGGAATTATTCAGGCATCTTTCACTGCACACAGTATATTCCTATATCTATAGATAGGGTATGGCATAAGCTTCTTGTGCTGCTGTCAACGCTCCCACAGTTATCATAAGATAAAACACTCTCCACAAAAATATATTTTTCTTAATCTAACATGATAAGTGCATGTCCCGTGACTATCTAAGGTGCGCGGCTAGCCTGACGCATGCTTCGCTGTTCGCTTCATCAGAGGCAGAACCAGATTGTCTTCTGGTTTACCCTTAAGTATCGGCGGTTGTCGGAATACGCTGATCAAAATAACTTATTTCAAATAAAGTATCCACTGACATACTGCCACCTCGTCTGTTGACGTGCAGGTCACGTGATCGGCCTTCACTGGAGTTTCTTGTAACGTCATCCCAGGGAGTCTCAATCAATTACGGTTTGAGACAGACTCGATCATGCTGTTCAGACTGGATCATTCGAGTACCTATTCCTATTGCGGGACCTCTGGCTCATAGTTACCATATATTAGAGCTAAAATTTCTTATCTTATGGATCAGTACATAACCCTGAAGAACCCCGATATGGAAAACATGTATATATAAAAAAAATTATCTACCAAGTGTATTGAAACTAATTAAGTTAGTGGACTCATAATTATAGATGATAAATAAAATCAATTAGTGCTTTGTTTTTATCAATATTTCTGAAAATGTCATTGATTAATGATAAGTGACCCTTCTAATAATAAAAAAAATTGAACATGGAATGAAATGATCTTCAGAAAAATTAATTAATTTGAAGCACACAGATCCATATAGTATTTTAAATAAAACATCAAATAAAGATGCATGAATATATTGATTGAGTGTTCCCATCCTAAAACTGATGGTAATTCAAATTTACATTCAGAATAGTCTTATTGTGTCTGAGGAGCATATATCTAGCTCCACAGATTAAATTATCCATATAAATTTATGGTTGAAATAATCCTGTTAAGTCTATTTCCTAGTGTTTACTAATTACAGTGTCTAATTATGTGTGCATAGTCAAATATAAGTGTATCCTCAGAAAAAAAGAAAAAGAATACCAAAGTGTACCGTGCAGATTAACAAATGGGTCCAACTCATTAATTTGTGTGATAATCTACCAAAAATCATATACGTCTATAAATTGGGGATAGGTATACTAATTATCATGTGCCCCTAATATCTTGGAATCAGATTAATAAATAAATCTATAATTACCAGAAGACCCACCTGAAAAAGAATGTATAAAAAATTAATGAATAATGAATAGTGAAAAAATAATGAAAGAATTTTTAAATGTGTTAAAAGGTGTAGGATAGATAGTCCTAATTAGGGAGCAAAAAACAAAAAACAATTACCAATATGTGACTGATAATCGGGAGTAATCTCTCGAATAACTGAACTAATTACAAAGTGCAAATTCCTAAATTATTAAAAATCAAGATAAAGAAAAAAAAAAGGGGGGTGGGGGAGATTTTTGTTATATATAAAAATATAGTGACAGTGTTATGTTATAGTCTCATCTAATAACATCTGGTTACAGTGAAAGAAGACGTGATCACAAAAATAATCCACTAAATTCAAACACAAAAGTGTGAAGTGGAAAACAAAAAACTTTATTACAGAGACTCAACATGTATATGGAACTGATTATAGATTTTAAATTTTAAGCTTTGTGGTCCATTCCAGTACTATATAAGGCCTTCCTGACATGTGATATGTTTGTGAGTCATCTCCAACATATAATGATTGTGCAGAGATAAGAGGGTATACTCTGAGTATATATTCAGGAATAGATTTTTAGATCTATCTTTGAAGAATTATGAGAGGTTCCTAAAGTGTTACTCAAAATTAGCCGAATGTCTGTGAGGTACCAATAAATCCCTGTATTATAGGAAGGACGTATAGTTGTTTTCTTCATTTAATCCCCTTGGTGTGAGGGTATCCATTAAGAAGATCAACCTGGTCTCTTGTTTAAGAAGCTCTCGATCAATATCGCCTCCTCTGGTGTTCAGAGTAGTTTTCTTCATGCCAAAGGCTGTGAGGCCTCTAGAATTGCCTTGATGAAATTTCAAAAAATGTCGAGCCACTGGTGTGAGTGACTTCATCAGTTCTTTATCCCTTTTCGCATTCCTTATGCTTCCCAGATATTCGAGTAGTCTTGTCTTCAAAGGTCTTTTAGGTTTTCCTATGTACGTCTTATTGCATGGACATCTCAGATTGTATATCACAGCAGGGGTTTCACAATTGATATATTCACCAATGTGACAGACCCTGTTAAATTTGTCCGTGTATTCCGTTGTGTTGATCATAATTGAACATGCTTTACATGTACCGCACTTATAGGATCCCTTTTTATTGTATAAGGTTTTTTTTTATAGTTTCCAGGTGACTTTGGACTAACATATCTCTGAGGTTTTTTGATCTTCTCCAATTGACTGTAATGTCTTCCCCCAGGATTGCTTCTAAGTCCGGATCGGTACGGAGAATTTGATAATGTTTCTGTAAGATCCCCCGAACATCCTGCCACTCCTGGCAAAAAGTACCAATGAATCTCACTTGCTCATCTTCCTTCTTTTTTCTCTTGGGTATAAGTAACTGATCTCTGGTGTATATCTTAGTTTCCTGATAAGCTTTTTTGACTGATCTTCTGCTGTATCCACGGGACTTGAGTCTATTACTTAACTGCTGAGCCCTTAGTTGGAAAGTGTCCTTTTCGGAGTAGTTCCTCTTCGTACGCAGGAACTCGCCTTTCGGTAATCCTTTGATTACTGACGGGTGGTGGGAGCTCTCGTGGTGTAATATACTGTTAGTTGCCGTTTTTTTACGGAATAAATCTGAGGAGATGTGACCATCTTCTTCCAAGGTCAATGTGACATCAAGGAAGTTAACCCTTTTCTCATCCATTTCGTATGTCAATTTCAGATTGTAATTGTTCAAATTGAGTTTTTGTATGAACTTCTCAAATGTGGGTTTGTCACCTCCCCAGATTATGAGGAGATCATCTATATATCTCATCCACATGTAAATGTGGGTGGTATAGAGATCGTTTTCCTCACAAAAAACGATGTCCCTCTCCCACCACCCCAGGTACAGGTTAGCATACGTGGGGGCACATGTAGTCCCCATTGCAGTCCCCTGTACCTGGAGGTAGAAGTCGCCATCACAGACAAAATAATTTCTAGTCAAAACAAATCGTAAAAGTGTGATCAAAAAATTGTTGAAATCACTTGTCTGGTTCATGTTCAAAAAATATTGAACCGCCTGGATCCCAAATTCATGCTTAATACTCGTGTATAAGCTCTCAACATCACAAGTTATCAGCCATGTCCCAGGATTGAATATTGCATCTTGGATCTTGCTAAGGACATCGAGAGTATCTCTTGTGTATGAGGGTAATCCCATGACATATTCCCTCAGGTGGAGGTCAAGGTATTCACTCGCCTTCTCCGTTAGACAGCCCATCCCTGACACAATGGGTCTGCCTGGTGGGTTGACCTCATCTTTGTGGATTTTGGGGAGTAGGCACAGGGTGGGTACCTTAGGATTTTCAATATATAGAAAATCAGAATCTCTTTTGGAAATGGTACCACTATCTTTTGCTCTTTGAATCATTTTCTTATAAATCTCTTGATAATCCTGTGTAGGATTAAAAGTGATTTTTTTGTAGCAAAGTCTATCCCCTAATTGTCTCTTGATTTCCTGTGTGTATTTCTCTCGTGGCCAGAGCACAACATTGCCCCCTTTATCAGAGGGCTTTACGATCGTGTCGTTCCATTGTTGTATTTCCTTGAGAGCCTTCCTCTGTTTACTGTTGAGGTTTTGTTGGTATTTTCTCTTTCCTTTAGATACCTCTAATTTATCTAGATCTTGGCTCACCAAGTCCACAAATACTTTCACAGGTGGACAGATGTGAAAGTCAGGAGAAAAGGTGGATTTTTTCTTAAGGATAATCTCTGGTTTACTTGGTACAAATTCTATTTTGAGAATCTTTGTGTTGGCATTTCTACACATGATCAAATTCCTTCAAGTTCCTCTAGGATAGACAGTGCTTCTGAGTATTCATGGGTTAATTCCTGAGGAATAATTCCTAAGCCTCTGAGTTCTGATTTTTTCAGAAACAATTTTTTTAAAAGTAATTTGCGAGCAAAAAGATTGAGGTGCTTCTCCATAGTGAACCTGTCAAACGATTGGGTAAGGGAAAATGAGAGACCCTTATTTAGTACTTCTATTTGTGAGGAAGTGAGTGTTCTTTCAGTCAGATTTATGATCCTAAGAGAATCTGCGGTATCTATCTCCTGTACCGTCTGGAGTCTCTGTAGTCTTCCTTCCAATCTTTGGGTCCCTTCTTTCTTTTTCTTTCCCCTTCTGATCCTCTTGAACTTTGTCCTATAGTTTCACTGATTTCTCTGGGAGTAGCCCCTAAAAAATCTCTTTGTTGTCTTCGGGGGAATAATTGATCCTGTGGGGATTCATTTTCTGATGACTCTACCTCTGATGTTGTATATCCTGTGTTTCTTTCTGTCATGGTTTTTTTCCTCATTTGTGTCCATTTATTGATATTTTGCGTAAGGAAATCATTTTTATCCTTTTGTATTTTACTTTTCTTACGACTAATGATTTCCTTCTCTATTCCCTCAATTTCATGTTTATATTGTCATATGTAGTTTGGAACTTTTCCAGGCTTTCATAATTCTTTAGTTTTTCTCCAAGAATTGATATCTCCTGGGTACATTTCTCTAACACCAGTTCATCATGTTTGATTAAGATATTAATGAGATTTAGGGAGCAGGTCGTCAAAGTCTTCTCCCATTCATTTTTCAGAGTGTCCGTTGCTAATTCAAATGCAGGGAAAACCCGTGGTCGTAAGCCTCTTGGTGTTATGGCTAGTTTAATATAATTTTCGAATGTTAGTTTATTCCAAAAAGTTTTAGTTTGTTTTATCAGAGTTTGTTTCAACTGGAATAAATCATTCATCCAGTCACCCTGTGACATATTGGCATTTGCCATTTCTGTGTCAAATAGGGTTTCTGTATTGGTTTTGAGTCTAACTTGTCTGACATTGAGTTCCCGGCTCTGACTAAAGCTCGCCATATCACGTCCGGTCGTTTGTGGTCAGAAATGTATTTACTTATTATATAGGGTATAGGCCTGATTACAATCTGGTATAAAGAGAGGGAAAATTTGCCTCCTCTTCTATAGTAAATTAGTAGTACAAACTGACAAATACTGTCACTTTAATAATATCCAACCATGCAGACAAGTAAAAAAAAGACGTGGAATAACCCACCAAAAAGGACCAATAGCTATAATACTGGTCGCACAGGTTGCTTAATATTGAGTAAATGACCCCCAATTAACTTATCTTATACACATTGGTATTATTTTTGACCATTTGGGGGGTGCTACCACAAGCAAAATAAATCTGCACAAGAAAAAGAGAGAGAAGGTTCGAAATGCCCTATAGTGGTGCAAATTTTTTTAATTCATTAAAATATAACTTTTATTATAATATTCAATAAAAAACCAGCGAATTATAAAAGGAAAAATAGAATAATGTGAATAAGAAAGAAATCGTGATTAAAAATGAAACTTACTGCGCCCTAGATGTCACGGGATTAGCTCATATATAACTATTAAAGTTTCTGAGTGATGAAGAGTGTATTAGGAGTCTGTACTTCCTATATGTCTATGGTTAAGGCTTACATTGCGTTTTTATTAATTTTAACAGAACCCCTAGGGAATCAAAATTTTATTATCTAATCCCTTCCGGGATCTAAGGTGTGGGACAGTTGAGGGAGCAGGACTCCAGGTATCTTTGTATGTGATATGTGTTGATAATACCCTAATAATAGGCTGTATATGGTGATACCAGTGGTTATTCTCAATAAAATGATCAACAAATACTGTGTACTTTTTGCTTTCAATATCTCACAGAATTAATTTCAGAACTCTGATTTGATTAATAATTCCCAAAGCATTCACATGTCCTCCTAAGCTCTATGCATGGTGTTATAACCGCAAAAAGAGAAACATGAGATGTGAGTGATACAAATGTATCCACTAAGGGAAAGTTGTCACTGTGAGGATTGGATTCTAGCAGACTCTTCAAAACTGTTTCTAAATATTAGATACAATTGTCTCGATCTTCTTATAACATAGTGGTAAAGATAAATAACAGCTAGGTCGGCTGCCAACAGTGAATAATCAGTTATCCCTTGTCATAATAACATTCTTTTATCAAATTTTCTCAAAGTCAGCATAGATCTGTATAATGTGTGTGGTTTACCACTATGTTATAAGAAGATCGAGACAATTGTATCTAATATTTAGAAACAGTTTTGAAGAGTCTGCTAGAATCCAATCCTCACAGTGACAGTTACCAACTTTCCCTTAGTGGATACATTTGTATCACTCACATCTCATGTTTCTCTTTTTGCGGTTATAACACCATGCATAGAGCTTAGGAGGACATGTGAATGCTTTGGGAATTATTAATCAAGTCAGAGTTCTGAAATTAATTCTGTGAGATATTGAAAGCAAAAAGTACACAGTATTTGTTGATCATTTTATTGAGAATAACCACTGGTATCACCATATACAGCCTATTATTAGGGTATTATCAACACATATCACATACAAAGATACCTGGGGTCCTGCTCCCTCAACTGTCCCACACCTTAGATCCCGGAAGGGATTAGATAATAACATTTTGATTCCCTAGGGGTTCTGTTAAAATTAATTAAAATGCAATGTAAGCCTTAACCATAGACATATAGGAAGTACAGACTTCTAATACACTCTTCATCACTCAGAAACTTTAATAGTTATATATGAGCTAATCCCGTGACATCTAGGGCGCAGTAATTTTCATTTTTAATCACGATTTCTTTCTTATTCACATTATTCTATTTTTCCTTTTATAATTCGCTGGTTTTTTATTGAATATTATAATAAAAGTTATATTTTAATGAATTAAAAAAATGTGCACCACTATAGGGCATTTCGAACCTTCTCTCTCTTTTTCTTGTGGTTACAGTACTATATAGTACTTAACGAACCATTGTTGGGATTTTCGCATTTGGAATTTTTGCATTTGTGGTGCCATCATCTGGATACTGAGCGATACTGAGGGAGCGAGTAGGTTTAGGGTTATGCTGCGGCCATGGGTGGTTAGGTTTAGGCAACACCAGGGGGGACTTAGGGTTAAGCACCAAGTGGGAGGTTTAGGCTGCTTGAGGGTAGGTTTTTGGTTGGGGGGGGGGGGATATACTTAACAACCCCCTGTGGAGATTTTACAATTTGGTATTTTTGCATTTGGGATGCCATCGTCGTGATACTGAGCGCTGGCATACTGTATCTTATGATATTTTGATTTCTTTTTATCCATTATTTACTGTACTTTATTTCATTATACTGTACAGTAGCTTATGTTACAGTGTTATTTTTCAACAGCAGCACGTGCCCCACCCGCCCAGGAACCTACCCCACCTGCCCAGGAGCCGGAGGTATCAAGCTCCGGAAGTGGTAATCATTTTTTTCGTTAGACCCACTAGTTTCCTACAGTATTATTGTATTTTTTCTAAATTTTACAATACTTGTTATCTTTTACACACAGATCACCTCATTATTGACACGGAGGCAGTGGAGGAGGAGATGGGGGAGCCTTCAGGCCAGCCTAGTAAGAATTGTAATCTACTGTACAGTACTCTACTGTACTGTATTGTACATTTCTTTTATTTTTTGTTTTATTAACAGTATTCCGTTGCGCTTTACAATTAGAATATTAGTCATAGAACAAAACTGGGTAAAAACAGACAGACCTACAGTAGAGGTAGGAAGGCCCTGCTCGCAAGGTTACAATCTATAGGTAAATACTGTAGGTGAGGTTGTGTGTTCTGTACAGAGAGTATGTAATTGGATAAGGAAGCATTGAAGGTTATGTGGGTGGGTCTGGAATATGATACAGTAGGCTTGTCTGAAGAGGTGAGTTTTCCAATTGTGTACCAATAAGTTGGGTTCGCATGACCAGTGGTCAGGATTCCAGCAGTCGAGTGACTGACAGTTGCATCCTGATTGCAGAAATCCCATCAAGTTGAGGTACGGTATCCAAACCCTCCTATCCCTAACCCTCCATTCATACTCTGATTCCGGCTTCTTCATTCTGAATGCCGGGGTCCAGACAGCTGGTATTTTAGATGCAGGTACAGCACGTCCCCTACCAATGGACGGTCATTCCACACTCCTGCTAAGAATGTCTCTCTGCCTCTCTACTTCCTGTAGCACTGTACTACTGTAAAGTATTGGATAATACTTTAGTATTTGGAAATAACAATGTCAAATTTGACTTTTATTTTTTGGCTTATAATTTTTTTTTTTTTAATATTCAACACAGATGTCACTTACGTGGAGTCGGGGCAGGAGGAGGAACGGCCACAGTATAGTAAGTACAGTAGGATTTTCTCAAGCCCATTCTTAAAAGTATTGAGCGAGTCCACTTTTATTACTTTTCATGCAGGGAATTCCAAACATGTACAATATTTCCCTCACTGTCAAGAACCCTTTTCGACTCTGTGTGCGAAATCGCCTCTCCTCCAACACGAGTGACTGTGCACGTGTCCTCTGTGTCGATCTTATCAAAAACAGTTCCTGTGTATTGTCCCCTTACTGTATATATTTGTAAAGGTTAATCATGTCCCCTCTTAATCTCCTCTTTTCCAATGTAAACATGCCTAGCCTAGCAAGCCTTTCCTCGTATTCCATCTTCTCAATCCACTTGATAACTTTGGTCGCCCACCTCTAAACCTTTTCTAGTTCCACAATATCCATTTTGTAGTATTGTGCCCAAAATTGTGCATCCTACCCACCCTCCACTAGCCTAACCCTCCAATCATACTCTGAATCCAGACTCTGCATTCTGAATGTCGGTATCCCGACAGCCGGTATTTTAAAGACAGGTACAGTATAGTACAGTACTATACTGTACATCCCCTACCACTGGACAGCCATTCTTTCCCTATTTTTAATTTTTGCTTTATAATATATTTTTATATAATTTTTATTTTTTATATTTATATATATATATATATATATATATATATATATATATATATATATATGTTTTATATTCATGGAGCCGGAGGAGAAGTAGATACAGTGTAGTAAGTACAGTAGGAATTTATCTTGCACATTCTTAAAAGTATTGACCAAGTCCGCCTTTACTACTCTATCTCAGGCAGGGAATTCCAAACATGTACAGTATTGTCCTCACTGTGAAAAAGCCTTTTTTGCCTCTGTGTGCGAAATCTCCTCTCCTCCAACCTGAGCGGGTCTTATAAAAAACAGACCCTCCACAAGCTCCGTGTATTGTCCTCTTATATTTTTGAAAATTTTAATCATGTCCCCTCTTAATCTCCTCTTTTCCAATGTAAACATGCCTAGCCTAGCAAGCCTTTCCTCGTATTCCAGCTTCTCAATCCACTTGATCAGTTTTGTAGCCCGCCTCTGAACCTTTTCGAGTTTTACGATATCCATTTTGTAGTATGGTGCCCAAAATTGTGCATCCAACCCACCCTCCTCTAGCCCAGGGCCGTAACTACGTGTGTGCCAAGGGGGCTTGGCACACAGCGCAGTTGCCCTGAGGGCGCAACGGCCAGCGGCATGTAATGAGTCAAATTGACTCATTATATGCCGCCTCTGCTGTGTGCGCCGCCGCCGCGCTGTGGAGGGGAAGACAGAAGCACCGAGCAGCGGAGAGAAGGAGGAGGAGGGAGGGGGAGCAGGGAGCCGCAGCAGCGCTATTTGATTGGTAGTAAGCGCCGCTGCAGCATCCCCCTCTCCTTCTGTATTGGCTGCCCGGCGCTGCTATGGATGCTGGGATGCGGTTCCTTCATCCCAGCATCCACAGCAGCGCCAGGGAGCCAATACAGAAGAAGAGGGGGATGCTGCAGCGGCGCTTACTACCAATCAAATAGCGCTGCTGCGGCTCCCTGCTCCCCCTCCCTCCTCTTCCTTCTCATCTCACTGCCTGCACCGAGGGAGCTGCCAGCACGAGGAGCCTGTCAGGTAAGTATCTCTCTCTCTCTCTCTCTCTTTTAGGGGGACACCGTCTGCCATAATGTGTAAAAAGGGGTCCTGGCTGCCGCATTGTGTAAATAGGGGTCCTGGCTGCCGCATTGTGTAAAAAGGGGGACTGGCTGCCGCAATGTGTAAAAAGGGGTCCTGGCTGCCGCATTGTGTAAAAAGGGGTCCTGGCTGCCACATTGTGTAAAAAGGGGGACTGGCTGCCGCAATGTGTAAAAAGGGGGACTGGCTGCCGCATTGTGTAAAAAGGGGGACTGTCTGCCGCAATGTGTAAAAAGGGGGACTGGCTGCTGCAATGTGTAAAAAGGGGGACTGGCTGCCGCAATGTGTAAAAAGGGGGACTGTCTGCCGTAATGTGTAAAAAGGGAGACTGGCTCCCGTAATGTGTAAAAAGGGGGCCTGGCTGCCGCAATGTGTATAAAGGGGGACACCGTCTGCCGTAATGTGTATAAACGGGGACGCTGTCTGCTGTAATGTGTAAAAAGGGGGACTGTCTGCTGTAATGTGTCAAATGGGGGACGCTGTCTGCTGTAATGTATAAAAGGGGCTCTACCTGGTGTAGTGGCGCTACTGTGCAGCGTAATTTGAATAATGTAGACTACTGTGCACCGTAGTATGAATTGCTATTATTTTGTGGCCATGCCCCTTCCCCATGAAGCCACGCCCCTCTAAATTTTTTGCGCACCTGCGGCGCACACTGCCCCTTTCTTACATGGGGGGGGGGGGCGCCACTGTCGTTTCTTGCACACAGCGCTAAAATGCCTAGTTACGGCACTGCTCTAGCCTAACCCTCCAATCATACTCTGATTCTGGACTCTGCATTCTGAATGTCGGGATCCAGACAGCAGGTGTTTCTAATACAGGTACAGTACAGTACTGTATGTCACCTACCACTGGACAGTCATTCTGCTCCTACTGTATTATGAATATCTCTCTACCTCCTGTAGCACTGTACGACTGTAGACTACTGTGCAATTTTGTAGTACTGTAACTGTACTCTACTGTATTTTGTTTATATTTTTTTTATTTTCCACTAAGTAATTATTGACAGTGAGGAGGAGGAAGAGGAGGAAGAGGAGGAGGAGAAGCCCTCTCCCCAACTTGGTAAGTAAACTGCAGTATAGTACTATACTGTACATTGTGTTAAACCAATGGGTTGGGTTTGCGTGACCAGCAGTCAGGATTCCAGCGATCAGGTGACCGACAGCGGCATCATGATTGCAGCAATCCCAACAGGGTGAGGTACGGTATCCTAAACCTCCTCCACTACCCCCTGATTCTGGCCTCGACCTTCTCGTCTCTGTGTGCGAAATCTACTCTCCTCCAACCTGACTGAATTTTTGTTATACTGTATTCAACACAGAATACTAAAGTATATTTCATGGAATTTTTGTTTTCACAGGCGCAACACTGTCACAGGCCGTGGCGGAGGAGGAGGAGGAGGACCAGCACCCTCTGTCCCCCACCACACTGCACCCATCAAGTAAGTCCAGTCTGGTACATCTTGCCTCTGTAGAGCCAAAGACAAAAACAGAATTGGGCGCTGATATTTGAATTAAACGCTAGCTGCACATTCCTGGGGCCTGGTTTGTAAGCCTCCAATTAATTTAAAACAAGAAAAAACAATCTGGAACAGCGCTTGGCATTTAATAAAAACTTTTTTTATTTTATTGTCTATAAAATTAAATAAAAAATAAAAGATAATAAATCAAAAATAATAATATATATATGAAATTGCGGGAATTATGCAACTATACAGTTACCGGCCGGATTTCTTATAATATACATTCAATCCATAAAACAATTAATATGTATATAATACACAACTGTTGCACACAGCAAGAAATTTTAAAATAATTATATATTTAGGCACAACAGAATAAACTCCACTAATAGGAATGACTTTTTATGTTGACAGATATAACTTAGCAGGCGTCCCTGCGCTGTATAGTGCCACTTGTATTATCCGTTTAATTTGTTTGGACAAAACTTGTATAATTTATCCTTCCTTTAAGAAGCAAAAATGAAGCAACAGTCTCTGTGTGGAATATACGGCAATTCTGATGTAAAACTGTCCATGTATCAGCACAGCGGCATGATAAGAAAACTGTTATATGAACGTGGTAATTTGAGACTCCCTTTAACACCAGATAACGCACCAACCTCTATATAATGATGTTGTATAGCTCAGATGAAGGAGAGTCCTCCTTATTCCCCCTTAGCACTGGGGTCCGGAAAACCGGGTACTGAGATGTGCGGTGTTTAAGAGGCAGTCAGCGTCTCCTGGAGTGAATGAATAAGCCGGCCGGCTGTAGCTCACTTGTCACTTGTGATGACAAGTGAGCTACAGCCGGCCGGCTTATTCATTCACTCCAGGAGACGCTGACTGCCTCTTAAACACCGCACATCTCAGTACCCGGTTTTCCGGACCCCAGTGCTAAGGGGGAATAAGGAGGACTCTCCTTCATCTGAGCTATACAACATCATTATATAGAGGTTGGTGCGTTATCTGGTGTTAAAGGGAGTCTCAAATTACCACGTTCATATAACAGTTTTCTTATCATGCCGCTGTGCTGATACATGGACAGTTTTACATCAGAATTGCCGTATATTCCACACAGAGACTGTTGCTTCATTTTTGCTTCTTAAAGGAAGGATAAATTATACAAGTTTTGTCCAAACAAATTAAACGGATAATACAAGTGGCACTATACAGCGCAGGGACGCCTGCTAAGTTATATCTGTCAACATAAAAAGTCATTCCTATTAGTGGAGTTTATTCTGTTGTGCCTAAATATATAATTATTTTAAAATTTCTTGCTGTGTGCAACAGTTGTGTATTATATACATATTAATTGTTTTATGGATTGAATGTATATTATAAGAAATCCGGCCGGTAACTGTATAGTTGCATAATTCCCGCAATTTCATATATATATTATTATTTTTGATTTATTATCTTTTATTTTTTATTTAATTTTATAGACAATAAAATAAAAAAAGTTTTTATTAAATGCCAAGCGCTGTTCCAGATTGTGTTTTCTCTGTAGAGCCAGTTTGAGCAAGGAGAGATTGATTGATTGCTTCTTTTTTTTGGTGGGGGCCCAAACCAATCAGTCATTTCAGTCACAATTGTGTGGCAGACCCTGTCGCTGAAATTATGGGTTTGTTAAAGTGTACATGTCCTGTTTATACCACATAAAGGTGGGTGGGAGGGCCCAAGGACAATCCCATCTTGTACCTCTTTTTTATTTATTTATCTTTGCATCATGTGATGTTTGGGGCAAATTTTTATAAGTGCCATCCTGTCTGCCACTGCAATGCCACTCCTAGATGGGCCAGGTGTTTGTGCCGGCCACTTGGGTCACTTAGCTTAGTCATCCAGCGACCTCGGTGCAAATTTTATGACTAAAAATAATATTGTGAGGTGTGAAGTATTCAGAATAGACTGGAAATGAGTGGAAATTATGGTTATTGAGGTTAATAATACTATAGGATCAAAATTACCCCCAAATGCTATAATTGAAGCTGTTTTTGAGGGGTTTTTGAAAAAAAACACCAGAATCCAAAACACGCCCGAATCCAAAACCAAAACACAAAACCCGAAAAATTTCCACATCTCTAGTTTTAATAAAGTCCAGGAGGGAAACATTCTCCTAATGAAGATACTGCAAGCAATAGGACACGAGGACATGCACTGAGACTGGAGGGGGGAGGGGGGTTCAGGGGGAATTTTAAGAAAAATTACTTCACAGAAAGTGCAGTGGACAAGTGGAATAGCCTCCCATCAGAGGTGGTAGAGCCTAAAGCAGTAGAGCTACAGTATTTATACATGCATGGAAGAGACATAAGGATATTCTTACAAAGAAATAAGGATCAAATAAGGTTTGATGTAAAAAATGGTAAAAAAAAGAGGGAGATTAGATGGGCAAAGTGGTTATTACAGTATTTGTCGTCAAATTCTTTGTTTCTGTATGTGCAACATTGTGTTGAAAATAGTACAGTAGTGTATTTCCTGGAATGAACCTTTTTTTCTCATTAATGTTTTTTTTCACATGCCCTACACTGGAACAGGCCGTTGAGGAGGAGGATGATGATGATGAGGTGCAATTTAGTGGTAAGAATTATTACTGACATTGATCAGATGCCATCAGAGTAGCACTTTTCATCAGTTTTTTCTGGCAAATGCGTAGAAATCGGATGAAAATTGCACAAATCAGAATAGTGGATGGGGGACTTTAGATGAGTGTTTTTGTTTGAACTGGTTATGTTGCCCATACAGTAGCAACCGATCACATTTCACATTAACATTTATCTAGCTACACTTACAGACGATAATGCAGTACAGTAGGTAATATTTGATTGGTTGCTTCTGTATGGACAACATCACCTGTTCTAAAAAAAAAAATCCCTCCTCACTAGATTTACCTCTCTCTCTCTCTCTCTCTCTCTCTCTCTCTCTCTCTCTCCCCCCTTGTCACTGTCTCTCCATTCATCTCTCTCTAGCTACTGTCAGTGATGAATTTCCCATTAGGCACGAGAGGCACGTACTGTACCTAGGGGCGGCATCTGTTTGGGGGCCGCAGTTGGATGCTTACAGTATGCTGATACTGTCATCCAAAAAATTACCACTACAGTAACTGCTAAATATTTTCAGTGTACTGTACAATATGCCATCATTGCATGGAGTGTAAATAGGTAGCACATACAGTACTGTACTGCACAGTATACATAATTAAAAAAAAAAAGTTGCTACCTTAGTCTAGTCATAATCACCGGCATACGGGCCACTCACAAATTTTCTGATGGTCTCGGTGGGGCCCCTTGGAATCACCATGCCTGTCACAAGCATTGCTTTTTTTACCCACCTGTCACCGGGCCTGGACACTAGTGTACTATTACTATACTTTTTACTGTATACTGTATCTTATAATATTCTTCTCTTTTACCCACAGACGATGAGCCTGAATACATTTTTGGTAAATATACCGTACAGTAGCAATAGTTGGTACTGTAATTACAGTATTTTTTACTTCAACATTATTTTAAGTCAAACTGATATGACTAACTGTATTTTATCTTTTTACAGTCCGTCGCCAACCAGTGGAGGAGACACCAGGTAATAGGAGAGAAATACATAATGCACTGTACTGTACTCTAACATGTATAACACTGAGCTGATCATCTTCACACCCTCTGACATAATCTTACAGTACATACTGTACATGCTCTCCTTTTTCACCCTCTTCACTCCACAAATGCATGCTGCATTTCCTGACTACTGATCTCTTCCTTAAACTGCCACCTCCAATATTTTGCAGAAGCTGCTCTCTACAGTACTGTACAGTACTGTATCTCTGGAATTCTCCAGGTGTAAAGTACAGATGTAGCCACCTTTATCTTGACCGATTCTCCTCCTAGACGGACGTTTAGTCACGCTAAGGCGATAGCTTAGCTTGCTGAGTTTAATCACAGGCAGGCGTGTTGAGGCGATTCTAGATACTCAGCGTGCATTACATCATCTCCACCACTGGGTGGCTAATGCTCCACTAATCCAGTACTTTCGATCGTATAGCGGCGGATTGATCTACAGCTCTGGCAAATGGTCAGTGACGACTGTAATGTCAATTGATGGTGACCAATGGTCAGACGGTGAGAGTTCTCAATATAAATAAATAGTTTATACAGACGCAAACGAACATGTTAAAACACTTGTGTATGCAGACGCAAGATTGTGTATAGAGACGCAACTAATTGTGTAAAAGGAAGTATGTACAATGCATAAACACCGTGCTTTTTAAATACATGTACAGTATGAGCGTCCGAGTTCCCTTGACATTCACTTTATTATATATTTTTTTCTTTGTTATACATTCAGTGGAAGGGTGCACACAGGTTTCACATAAATCTTGTCTTGTAACCTGATCGGAACTCCCTACCTGTCAACTGTATGAACTGTGCAGGCTCCCAGGGGGAAGGGGAAAGTGTAATGGGGGTAGGGCGAGGCAGTGGAAAATACTGTGCTCAAAGAACGGGCCAATGCTGCAGGAGCGTCAGAATCCCCTAGCTAAAATACACATGGTCGATAGGGATAAGCGAGGTCTATGCACATAACGATACACCAGACCCCATCGCATCACAAAGTGACAAAATGTCCGAGGCACATGAACCCCCGCCTTGTAGCATTATGTGCATAGACCTCGCTTAACCCTATCACCCCTGTGTATTTTAGCTAGGGGATTCCGATGCTCCTTCAGCACTGCCCCGTAGCCTGCAAAACCTATGCCATCACTCGCTCCATAGCTGAGTGCTGACACAAGGTGGATGTTCATGTGCCTTGGACATTTTGTCACTTTGTGATGCAATGGGGTCTGGGGTATCGTTAAGTGCATAGACCTCGCTTATCCCTATCGACCCTGTGTATTTTAGCTAGGGGATTCTGACGCTCCTTCAACATTGCCCTGTGACCTACAAAATCTGTGCTGTTACTTGATCCATAGCCAAGGGCCTCCATGGGGCAAGGAGTCACAGGCGGTAGCCATTTCAATTGAGTCTGCCCTGCTACAGAATTGTATGTGTACCGTATGGTGCATAGAAACTTTACAGTTCAACCGCTCCTGCAGCTTTGCCCTGGTTTATGTGAATAACTCCCTCCCTGTCTACTGCATGACCTTTGCAGGCTCCCAGGGGGGAAGGGCGATGGGCTAGCGGGAGGCGGTGGAAAATATTTTGCTTTTGAAATGCAAGTACTGTGTGAGTCCAAGTCCCCAGTATGTTCTTCTAGTGTACTAATTAGCACAAACAGCTTGTAACGTACAGCGGCAAGTTTAATCTTTCTATGTATAATGGAGAGAGATAAAAGCTCCTCAGTAAGTTCCTGGATGCCAAATCACCGTTCTTAGAATCTCTGTACAGTATGTCTTATTAGGGTACTAATTAGCTGTTCGTGCTAATTAGTACCCTAATAGAAAATACTATACAGAGATACTAAGGACGGTGATTTGGCAACCAGGAACTTAGGGAGGAGCTTTTATCTCTCTATATTATACATAGAAAGATTAAACTTGCCACTGTATGTTACAAGCTGTTCGTGCTAATTAGTACACTAGTAGAACATACTGTACAGAGATACTAAGTACAGTGATTTGGCATCCAGGAACTTAGGGATGAGCTTTTATCTCTCTCCATTGTAATCTTTCTAAGTATAATGGAGAGAGATAAAAGCTCCTCCCTAAGTTCCTGGATGCCAAATCACTGTCCGTAGTATCTCTGTACAGTATTTTCTATTAGGAACACCCTCCCTGTCCACTGCATGACCTGTGCAGGCTCCCAGGAGGGAAGGGCGATGGGGGTAGGGAGAGGTGGTGGAAAATACCGTGCTTTTGAAATACAAGTAATAGCATCCGAGTCCCCTAAGGCATAAACCAACACCAATGGGAAGGAAGTGCCAACCTTTTTTTATGTGTTCCTGTAACATTCACTTTATTACAATTTTTTTTCTTTGTTATACATTCAATGGAAGGGTGCACATAGGTTTCACATAAATCAGAGTAGGCGGGGAATTTTCCTACATACAGTAATATACTGTTGCACATGTCTTGTAACCTGATCAGAACTCCCACCCTGTCTACTGCATGTACTTTGCAGGCTCCCAGGGGGGAAGGGGAAAGTGGGATGGGGGTAGGGCGAGGCAGTGGAAAATACCGTGTTCAAAGAAAAGGCATAATCAAAACCATGGGGAACTTTGCGGTGTATCGTTATGTGCATAGACCTCGCTTATCCCTATCACCCCTGTGTATTTTAGCTAGGGGATTCTGACGCTCCTTCAGTATTACCCTGTGACCTACAAAATCTGTGCTGTTACTTGCTCCATAGCCAAGGGCCTCCATGGGGCAAGGAGTCACAGGCAGTAGCCATTTCAATTGAGTCTGCCCTTCTACAGAATTGTATGTGTACCGTATGGTGCATAGAACCTTAACAGTACAACCGCTCCTGCAGCTTTGCCCTGGTTTATGTGAATAACTCCCTCCCTGTCTACTGCATGACCTGTGCAGGCTCCCAGGGGGGAAGGGCGATGGGCTAGCGGGAGGCAGTGGAAAATACTGTGCTTTTGAAATGCAAGTACTGTATGAGTCCGAGTCCCCAGTATGTTCTTCTAGTGTTCTAATTAGCACGAACAGCTTGTAACGTAAAGTGGCAAGTTTAATCTTTCTATGTATAATGGAGAGATAAAAGCTCCTCCCTAAGTTCCTAGATGCCAAATCATCGTCCTTAGAATCTCTGTACAGTATGTTCTACTAGTGTACTAATTAGCACGAACAGCTTTGAACTGGATGCCAAATCACCATACTTAGTATCTCTTTACAGTATGTTCTATTAGGGTGCTAATTAACACTAACAGCTTGTAACGTACAGTGGTAAGTTTATTCTTTCTATGTATAATGGAGAGAGATAAAAGCTCCTCACTAAGTTCCTGGATGCCAAATCACCGTACTTAGTATCTCTGTACAGTATGTTCTATTAGGGTACTAATTAGCTGTTTATGCTAATTAGTACCCTAATAGAAAATACTATACAGAGATACTAAGGATGGTGATTTGGCAACCAGAAATGTAGGGAGGAGCTTTTATCTCTCTCCATTATACATAGAAAGATTAAACTTGCCACTGTATGTTACAAGCTGTTCGTGCTAATTAGTACGCTAGTAGAACATACTGTACAGAGATACTAAGTACAGTTATTTGGCATCCAGGAACTTATGGAGGAGCTTTTATCTCTCTCCATTGTAATCTTTCTAAGTATAATGGAGAGAGATAAAAGCTCCTCCCTAAGTTCCTGGATGCCAAATCACTGTCCATAGTATCTCTGTACAGTATTTTCTATTAGGGTACTAATTAGCACGAACAGCTAATTAGTACCCTAATAGAACATACTGTACAGAGATACTAAGTACGGTGATTTGGCATCCAGGAACTTAGGGAGGAGCTTTTATCTCTCTCCATTATACATAGAAAGATTAAACTTGCCACTGTACGTTACAAGCTGTTTGTGCTAATTAATACCCTAATAGAACATACTGTACAGAGATACTAAGTGCGGTGATTTGGCATCCAGTTAAAAGCTGTTCGTGCTAATTAGTACACTAGTAGAACATACTGTACAGAGATACTAAGGATGGTGATTTGGCATCTAGGAACTTACAGAGGAGCTTTTATCTCTCTCCATTATACATAGAAAGATTAAAGTTGCCACTGTACATTACAAGCTGTTCGTGCTAATTAGTACACTAGTAGAACATAGAGTACAGAGATACTAAGGATGGTAATTTGGCACCCAGGAATTTAGGGAGGAGCTTTTCTCTCTCTCTATTATACTTAGGAAGATTACAACGGAGAGAGATTAAAGCTCCTCCCTAAGTTCGTGGATGCCAAATCACTGTACTTTGTATCTCTGTACAGTATGTTCTACTAGTGTACTAATTAGCACGAACAGCTTGTAATGTACAGTGGCAAGTGTAATTTTTCTAAGTATAATGGAGAGAGATAAAAACTCCTCCCTATGTTCCTGGATGCCAAATTACCATGCTTAGCATTTCTGTACAGTATATCCTATCTAGCCAGAAACCCTGCATCCTGTGCAAGCTAGGCGGACAACTGGAGGGGACCCGATACACGGTTGCTTCCCGTTTCCCTTTCCAGTGTCACATAAGCTAGTAGTTGGTCTTCCCCGAAAGCCAAGAGTCTCCTCTTTTGTATGGTACAAGTCCTGAGTCTCTGGGACATCCAGAACCAGAGATATTAGTACGCAAAGTGGACCCATTTTCCCATAGACTATAATGGGCCGTTAATTCAGACCCACCATGGGTTCCGACGCTTGCCATGAGCCTTGTGGGGGTCACAGAAACTGGAAGTTGGTACCCTCTGGTACCTAATTGTCTCCCCTTCCATACCAACCTAGCGATGAAGGCTCCCACCTCCCACGCTGAGAGTCCCAGGTTTGAGTCCCAAAGTGACAACCTTTTTTTTTTTATATATATGTTCCCGTGACATTCACTTTATTATTTTTTTCTTTGTTATACATTCAATGAAAGGGTGCACACAGGTTTCACATAAATCAAAGTAAATCTGCAGCAGCGATTCATTCCACTATATACAAATACACAGCGGTAATGAGTATAAATTATTGTATTCCAACGCAACTAAGTGAGCAACACAGTACTGTAGATCGTCGGCATTTGTGTATTGTACCTGACCTGAACTCCTTCCCTGTCCACTGCATGACCTGTGCAGGCTCCAGGGGGGAAGAGCGATGGGGGTAGGGAGAGGCGGAAAATACCGTGCTTTTGAAATACAAGTATTAGCGTCCTAGTCCCCTAAGGCATAAACCAACACCAATGGGAAGGAAGTGCCAACCTTTTTTTTAATGTGTTCCTGTAACATTCACTTTATTATTATTATTTTTTTTTGTTATGCATTCAATGGAAGGGTGCACACAGGTTTCACATAAATTAGAGTTGGCGGGGAATTTTCCTACATACAGTAGTATACAGTTGCACATGTCTTGTAACCTGATCGGAACTCCCTCCCTGTCTACTGCATGTACTTTGCAGGCTCCCAGGGGGGAAGGGGAAAGTGGGATGGGGGTAGGGCGAGGCAGTGGAAAATACCGTGTTCAAAGAAAAGGCATAATCAAAACCATGGGGAACTTTGCGGTGTATCATTATGTGCATAGACCTCGCTTATCCCTATCACCACTGTGTATTTTAGCTAGGGTATTCTGACGCTCCTTCAGCATTACCCTGTAGCCTGCAAAACCTATGCAGTTGCTCGCTCCATAGCTGAGTGCTGCCACAAGGCAGGGGTTCACGTGCCTCGGACATTTTGTCACTTTGCGATGCGATGGGGTCCGGTGTACCATAATGTACATAAACCTCACTTATTCCTATCGCCCCTGTGTATTTTAGCTAGGGGATTGTGACACTCCTTCAGCATTGCCCCATAGCCTGCAAAATCTGTGCTGTTTCTTGCTCCGTAGTCTAGGGCCTCCGTGGGGCAAGGAGTCATAGGTGGTAGCCTTTTCTATTGAGTCTGCCCTGCTACAGAATTGTATGTGCACTGTACAGTGCATAGAACCTTAACAGTAGAACCGCTCCTGCAGCTTTGCCCTGGTTTATGTAAATAAAAAAATTATAAAGTGGCTGGAAAAAACTAACATGCATTCGTACTGTACAGTACTTAAGGAATCGAACACGGGACTCTGAGTATAGGAAGTGGAACACTTCACCACTTCGCCGCAGACAGATGAATAAATCCATTGGTTTTCATTATGCTGTAATGGCTACGGGATTAAGACGCTAACATACTGTACAAAATTCCTAATCTCAAGAGGCAATGGTGAACTTCTAACACGTCCATTTGCAACAGTGTACACTACTGGTTTTATGTTGTTTTGTCTGCGGGACTTGGACGCTCACATGTTCATAAAGTACTGTAGATGGATCATATACTGTATGCTGTACTATCTGTATTAAATAATGCAGCGTAATGAGTATTTACTGTATTAAATAATGCAGCGTAATGAGTATTTACTGTATGCAGCGTAATGAGACGCCTTAGTAAAGTAGTCCTTATTATATATTTCAGTATTGTATTTTACGGGAGACCACACGCATGCGCAGTGGTGATTGTCAAAAGCGACATCTGGTGGATGATCGCAGGTATTACACGTAAAGGTAACGCCAAACGCTCTGTCTGCCTCCGTGCTATTAGGTACGCCTCTCGGTGATTAGGCGCGCCTCCCTACGCCCCGGTACGCTGTGTATGCTCGATCGGGACAAACGCCTCAGCCAGTCAAGATAAAGGTGGCTACATCTGTACTGTACAGTACTGTACAGTATATTAAACTTGTTTGTAAGACAGGCTCTCAATGCCCACTTCTTCATCGCACCCAGCCATCTTTCATCCTACCCCTCTCTTCCATGCTGACAGTCTATCCATTTCTGTCTTTCTGCTCATTGCAGTTAAATGCCGGCTGTCAGGTTAACAGTGACAATGCCGATAGGCGTAATCCCTATGCTACATATGTTCCCACGTGTGGGTGTTCACGACACCCATAGAGTGAGAATAGATCCTGTGTGGAGTTATGCTGCGTGGCGAGAGCAACAAGGCTGCAAGGAGACTTGGAGCACTTATCCCTCTGCCGGCGTTCTGGCAGGAGGGATGCAGCTGTTGGTACAGTTTATACTGTAAACAGCCAGTATCCCGTCCGGTGGGATTGTGTATGTAATCCAAATGCACAGTGGGGGTGATTCAGACCTGATGGCTGATACCGCAATGATCACACACGCCGCCAAACAACAATAGGCATTGGCGACAGTCTGGCTCAAAAATTACGATCGCACGGGCGTTCGCAAGGCGCTTGATAGGAAGAGGCCGTTTGTGGGTGAAAACTGACCATTTACTGGGAGTGTCTGGAAAAACGCATTTGGACACGAGTTATTAGGGAGGGTGTTTGATGTCAGCTCGGTCCCCACTCAGCCCGATCTCATTGCACAGTAGGAGAAAGCCCTGGGCTGCGCACAGACTGCACATACTGGATTTTCACAGCTCTGCATACACATGCATTTGCACGCTTGCAAGGGGGAATATGTGAATGCAGCAGTACAATCAGGTCTGAATTACCCCCAATGTACTGTACTGTGCAGTACTATAAGATCTTTTGAGCAGGGCCCTCCTATCTGTTGTGCTTTTCAATCTGTTACTTACAGTACAGTCTGAGCCTGCCCTAGGTATAGGCATACTTGGCAAATGCCTAGGGGCACAAGCAGCTTCTGCTGATTAACATGATATGCAGCATGCCTACAGTATATTCTGTGTGTGACTGCGCCTCTATCTGCATACAAAATGCATTACTAATGTGCAGCATTATGTGTATAAGGGGTACTACAGTACTTTGTTGCGTAACATATAGCAGGGGCACTACTGTGTGGTCTAATGTGAACAAAGCGCAATATGATGTGATGCATTGTGATTAAGTGGGAAAACTTTGAGGAGTAATGTGGTACTATCATATGATGTAACTAGAATAAGAGACACTATTGCATGATATAATGTGAATAAAGTTGCAGTACTCTGTGGCGTAATTTCAACTTGGGGAATTACTGTGTGGCCATGCCCCTTCCCAGCAAGAACATGCACCGTTTTGGGATGCACACCGAATGTGCACACTGTTCCTATTTTAAATATACAGTAGGTTGTAGGAGCACCAAAAGGAGGACTGCTATGGTTGAGGGGTGATGGTGCTGGGAAAGGGGTACAGGGCAAGAGGCGGAAATAGCGTCTGTGCAAGGGGGCCACATCCAAAAACTTGTCTATGGAATCATATTGGTTATGGCTGGCTCTGAATACAGTCCACTATTATTGATAGTACTCCCTTCAACACCACCTACAGCACTGTAACCCTCATTTTTTGCCACACTGAAGCTGTCATGAAATGTTATGACTGCTAATGCATAAATGTCTACAGTATTTGTACTGTGGTGTTTTGTTCCTTTGATACTTTGTTTATGATCTGTTGAAGCTAAACTCTTGTACAGTACTTTATATTTTGAATACCATCAATACAGTATAATACTGTACCTACAGTATAGAGTAGTAATTGTATAATATTGGAATGTGACTTTTTTTCTCTCTCCAATACAGAGCCAATGATTTATGGTGGCCCTAAACAGGCCCATGAAAGATGGGCTGGCCCAGAAGCCGGCAGGCAGCAGCCCACTTATACAAGAGGTAAATGCATAAATTACCTTGACAGCATACAGTAGTGTTCTATTTACTGTAGTGACAATACAGTACTGTACATTGTAAATAACAAGATTTTCTAATATAGATTACAGTACTGTATTGCCATTACTACACTGTAAAGTATTCAGTATTTGTGTTGTAATACTGTCCTTTTTTCCCACAGAACAGTTGCAGCATGCTCTACAACTACTGCGGGTGGTGGTCCACCTGTTAGTGGACCAGTTTTTTTAATTTTTTATTAAGGTTAATTTAATTTTATTTTTGTTTAATAAATATTTTTGTTATATTGTACTCCATTGTATAGTATCTTTTTCTACTGTATAAGATAGGCATACTGTACACCATACAATTTTCTGGCAGATAATCTGCCAGATCTGGCTGTTTGGAATGAAATTCTGGTAATGGATGAGACCAAATGACAATCATCCATTACCAGAATTTCATTCCAAACAGCCAATCAATCAATCAATCAATCAATCAATCAATGTACAGGTAGCAGTTGATTGATACTGTATGCACACTTCTCCTTCTTCTCACTGTTTCATACTGTACATCTACCCCATGTGTGCTTTACATGGAATGCAGAAAGATGCATTAAGGGACATGGCAGCAGTACAATGCAAGGGACTAGGACACTATCTCACAGTAGATTGAGCATACTGTACATTGTAGCAATAGCATACAGTAAGTAGTGGCGTAACTACTGCCCCCGCAGCCCTCACGGTGGCTTGGGGGCGAGGGGCTGCGGGGGCGCCGCCACTGCTTTAGCGCAGATTGACATGCGGACGAGCGTCCGCATGTCAATCTGCTCTCTCTAACCCTCCTTGGTCTCCGGCGGGTCTAATAAAGGAAGTACCATTCGTGAGCTCTGATTGGCTCATGAACCGGCACTTCTTTTAACATGCCCGCCGGAGACCCAGGAGGGACACAGGAGAGGCGCGCGCTGCGCCCTCCGTGTCCCTCAGTCACAAAACAGCGGGGGTGTGGGGGAGCCGGGGGGAGCACTGGGGGAGCATATGCAGCACAGGGGGAGGTGGCTTATGTGGCACTGAGGGGGCATATGTGGCATTGGGGGGGTATATGTGTACCTGGCACATGGGGGGGGGCTATATTTGGCACTGGGGCATGTGAGTACCTGGCACTGTGGGGGAATATCTGGCACTGGGGGCATATGTGGCACTGGGGGGTATATGTGTACCCGGCACATGGGGGGGGCTTTAGTTGGCACTGGGGGCATATGTGGCACTGGGAGCACAGCCCTAGCAACAAGCACTACCCCCTAGCAATGAGCATGACACCCAGTGTATGAAACCCCTGGCAACGAGCATGACACCCAGTGCATGAAACCTCTGGCAACGAGCATGACACCCTGAGCATGAAAACCCCTGGCACCATGCATGGAACCAAGAGCATGAAACCCCTGGCAACGAGCAGGTAATTTAAAAGTAATTAGAAGCCTTACTGTAGGACTTAATGTGTCACAGGCATTACGGTGTGTGGCATACTATATCACGGGCATTGTGATATGTGGTATAATGTCTCAGGGGCATTACAGTGTGGCATAATGTATAACGGGCATTGCGGTGTGTGGCATAGGGTAAAACGGGCATTGCGGTATGTGTCACAGGCATTACGGTGTATGGTATACTATATCACGGGCATTGTGATATGTGATATAATGTCTCAGGGTCATTGCAGTGTGTGGCATAATGTATCATGGACATTGCAGTGTGTGTCATAATGTGTCAGGCATTACGGTGTGTTGTATACTATATCACGGGCATTGTGGTATGTGGTATAATGTCTCAGGGTCATTGCGGTGTGTGTCATAATGTGTCACAGACATTGTATGTGCAATAATGTATCAGGGGCATTGCAGTGTGTAGCATAATGTATAACGGGCATTGCGATTCCTGTCATTATGTGTCACAGGCATTACGGTGTGTGGCATAATGTGTCGGGGGCATTACGGTGTGCATATTGTGTCATGTGCATTATTGTGTGCGGCATGATGTCTAAGGGCCATTGCAGTATGTGGCATAATGTATACTGGGCATTACTATAAGGAGGAAAAATTACAAATAATGTAAGGGACATGAATCAGGATTATTTTTCTTTCCTGTGGTGGCTAACGTCTGGGCGTGCAGGTTGCAAAACTGGGGTATAAGGTAGTCCTTTTCCTGCAATGTCACGCCCCTTTACGCGAAGCCACGCCCATTTCAACTAAGCCAATTATGGGGGGGGGGGGGGCGCCGAATAATTTTTTGGCTTGGGGGAGAAAAATTTCTAGTTACGCCACTGACAGTAAGTGTGACATGTACAGTATAATACAGTGGGTGGCATGTACTGTATCACTGGGAAACTGATTAGGATCAACTGGTAATGTACAGTACCAATGGTGACCTACTGTACTATATATACAAAGTTGTATGTACTACAAAGTGCTAGTACTGTAACAGTATGACCCTGCCTGGATGAAGCCATCAGAAGCCATAGACTCATGCCCAGTAACAGGGGGATAAAATGGGGGACACTTCTACCATGCCCTGAAATGCCCAAGTATTCTGCCCCTCAGCAAGCTTGTACAGTGCATACAGTACAACCCCTTCTCTTGAGTAACAGTGCTCCCCAGGCCGCCACAGACACCAGTGAAACAAGATGCCTAACCAAGTTGTTTTACATACAGTATACCACTCTTAATTGAATTCCCATCATACAGTATTACTAATTTATACAGTACAGTATATGAGGAAGTTGGGAATACAAAAATTGGAAACCACGTCATGTTTATTTTAAGAAACACTTTATTTACGGACAAAATCAGTAGGAACATGTAACATCACACATATTGTAATAAGAAAGCCAACATCACACATACTGTACGGTACTTTAATCAAAAGGTAACAGCACAAATACAGTAACAATGTCAACTTTAACATTTTTTTATATTTTTTTAGTGGTGGGGGGGTGCGTGGTAATGGTTTTTGTACTTTTTTTTTGTAATTATTTTTAGGTTTTGCTTTTTTTGTATTATTTTTAGTTTTTGTCTTTTGATTTTTAACACGGTCGCATACGGACACCAGAACAGAGGACGGACAACAGCAGCCCCTGGATGGAAACATAGCACAAGGCCCCAGATGGACACAGCACAATGTACTCGGCAGCTATTGGATAGATACAGCAGCACCAAAAAAATCAACTGGTGCCAGGGGAATAAAAGGGGCAACTTGAACCAGGCCCTTACATTACCAGGGCCAGACACTCCCATCAGGAATGTGGTAAGCCAAGTTCATGCACTCCCCTTTGAGTAACCGTGCTGCTCCAAGTGGATTCAGCACAGTGCATGCCACAATTTTTTCGTTCCAGCTGTGTCAAGCTGATGTGCTGAAGCTAGGAGGATCGGTAGGTAATGATCTGGTTTCATCAAAGTTGATCTTCCAAGGCATTTTCCTCTCCATTCTCAGCACAGCGTTTATGGTATCCCTTATCTTCCTCTTTTCTGGAGCACCAATCCACACGCGGCGTTCACACCTAGCCATGATGTCATGTACCAGATTTTTGGGCAGCGGAATTTTTCCCTTGGCACCATCAAAGTTCACACGATTGGCCCACGTCAAGTATTTGTCATATCGTAGATGGTACTGGAACAGAGAATGTGCATATTTTTGAATATGTTCATTTGAAGCTCTGTACAGATGGTCGTCCAGGGCAGTGGAGATGACAGCCAGGGGAATATCGGTCAGAGCGCCTCCGAATGTATTAAGAAGTGGCCTGTGAGCAGGTGTGCTGGTCATCATTGGTTTTCCTGGCAACAGCACACTTGAATCCAGGCCTCTGCGGTCATCCAGTCCTCTGCGGTCGTCCAGTCCTCTGCAGTCGTCCAGGCCTCTGCGGTCGTCCAGGCCGCTGCGGTCGTCCAGTCCTCTGCGGTCGTCCAGTCCTCTGCGGTCGTCCAGGCCTCTGCGGTCGTCCAGGCCGCTGCGGACGTCCAGGCCTCTGCGGTCGTACAGGCCGCTGCGGTCGTCCAGGCCTCTGGGGTCGTCCAGGCCTCTGGGGTCGTCCAGGCCGCTGACTTCGTCCAGGCCGCTGACTTGAACCGCTTGGTGGTGTGTTTTAATTATGGTGCGGCCAACTCCAACTTGCCATTCTTCCCTTGATTGTTCGATGACTTTCTTCATGGCTTCTACCATCTGTTCCTTTATGCCTTCTTTAAGGCCAGCCACATCTGTCTGCAGCTGATTGACCTGTCCCCCAAGGTTACTTACCTGTCCACCAAGTTCTGCCTCCATATTGGTCACCTTGCTGACTAGCTCCTTTACTAAAACAGCACAGGTACACTTGCAGTCCTGCACTTTAGTGTTCACATCTGTGAAATCCAACCTTCTTCGTGGTGAATGTGCCATGTCTTCTTGTCCAGGGGTGGCTACATGGTCCAAAAAAGAAGCTTCCTGATGCAGCGTGTTTGTCACGTCCTCTAGCACCGGTATTTCCAGATTCATTGGCTGAACACAGTGATCTGCAAGAGATGGAACAATGAAATCATTTGGCAAACCACATATCAGCCCCAAACTATTATTCTTTGCCTTGGCATTTTTTTGTGGTTTCACCACATTTTCTTTCTGAGCCACCTTGGCAGTTTTCTTCTCCTTTTGTGGGACTAATGCAGTAAGTTTCTGTGCCACTGATGGGCGGGTTTTGGCACTCCTGTAAAATCTGGTAGTCTGCATTCTTAGTCTTTTGTCTAAAAAAATAAAAACCACAATAAGAAAACATGTAAAGCACAATATGATAAAAATAGCAAACAATTGTACATTTTCAAATAAAGTGCAAAACAGTAAAGTGCAGATACAGTATTATACTTTTTTCCCTGTGCCTCCCAACATGATCCTCTCCAGGAGAGACAGAATGCTCTGTTACTGGACTTCAGTATAAATGTATAGTATGATTGCCATCACCTGTGCGAACAACTATACTGTACAGTAGTTACTGTATTTGATAAGATAGGTGTTTCACCACAAGTGATAGCAATCATATAGTACTGCACATTGATATAAGGAGCGTCACAATCCCCTAGCTAAAATACACAGAGGCGATAGGGATAAGCGAGGTCTATGCACATTACGTTACACCGAGCTCGATCGCCTAGCAACCTGACAAAATGGCCGTCGAACGTGAACCCCCAGCACGTGACAGCGCTCGGATATGGAGTGAGTGATGGCATACGTTTTACAGGCCAAGGGAGAATGTTGAAGGAGCGTCAAAATCCCCTAGCTAAAATACACATGGATAAGCGAGGTCTATGCACATTACGTTACACCGAGGTCGATCGCATAGCAAACTGACAAAATGGCTGCTGACCGTTAAACCCCACCTCGTGACAGCGCTCAGATATGGAGTGAGAGATGGCATACGTTTTACAGGCCAAGGGGCAATGCTGAAGGAGCGTCACAATCCCCTAGCTAAAATACACAGGGATAAGCGAGGTCTATGCACATTAAAATACACCGAGGTCGATCGCATAGCAAACTGACAAAATGGCAGCCGACCGTGAACCCACAGCATGTGGCAGCGCTCGGATATGGAGTGAGAGATGGCATACGTTTTACAGGCCAAGGGGCAATGCTGAAGGAGCGTCACATTCCCCTAGCTTAAATACACAGGGATAAGCGAGGTCTATGCACATTACGTTACACCGAGCTCGATCGCATAGCAACCTGACAAAATGGCCGCCGAACGTGAACCCCCAGCACGTGACAGCGCTTGGATATGGCGTGAGAGATGGCACACGTTTTACAGGCCAAGGGGCAATGCTGAAGGAGCGTCACAATCCCCTAGCTAGAATACACAGGGATAAGCGAGGTCTATGCACATTACGTTACACTGAGCTCGATCGCATAGCAACCTGACAAAATGTCCGCCGACCGTGAACCCCCACCATGTGGCAGGCAGCGCTCGGATATGGAGTGAGAGATGGCATACGTTTTACAGGCCAAGGGGCAATGCACAGGGACATTACAGTAAGGATATTCATGTAAGTATATTAATAATTGCAAACAGTAAATGAAAGAATTACCGATCAAATACTGTATGAAGAAACTGTGTCAATGAGCTGGAACACGTGAGGCTAGCAGAAGTTTTCAAATGCAGAAACAGAGAGCAAATTATCAGGAGATTTCTCAAAGGTCGGAGACGATCCAAACAGCAAGTCTGATTACAAGGAAACAGCTTTGCAAAGTGGGTTGCGGGCTGTGACTGAGACGCTCCTTTATTCACATTCAAACAAAGGGAATTCTTCCCGATGAAAGCATGCTCTGTGATTGGTGTAAGGATGAATGCGCCTATACTGGCACCAATCACAGAGCATACTTTCAGCGGGAAGAATTCCCTTTGTTTGAATCTGAATAAACGAGCGTCTCAGTCACTTCCCGCTACCTACTTTGCAAAGCTGTTTCCTCATAATCAGACTTGCTGTGTGGATAGTCTCCGACCTTAGAGAAATCTCCTGATGATTTGCTCTCTGTTTCTGCATTTGAAAACTTCTGCTAGCCTCACGTGTTCCAGCTCATTGACACAGTTTCTTCATACAGTATTTGATCGGTAATTCTTTCATTTACTGTTTACAATAATTTAAATACTGTACTTACATGAATATCCTTACTGTAATGTCCCTGTGCATTGCCCCTTGGCCTGTAAAACGTATGCCATCTCTCACTCCATATCCGAGCGCTGCCTGCCACGTGGTGGGGGTTCACGGTTGGCGGACATTTTGTCAGGTTGCTATGCGATCGAGCTTGGTGTAACGTAATGTGCATAGACCTCGCTTATCCCTGTGTATTTCAGCTAGGGGATTGTGACGCTCCTTCAGCATTGCCCCTTGGCCTGTAAAACTTATGCCATCTCTTACTCCATATCCAAGCGCTGCCACATGGTGGGGGTTCACGGTCGGCGGCCATTTTGTCAGTTTACTATGCAATCGAGCTCGGTGTAACGTAATGTGCATAGACCTCGCTTATCCCTATCGCCCCTGTGTATTTTAGCTAGGGGATTGTGATGCTCCTTCAGCATTGCCCCTTGACCTGTAAAACGTATGCCATCTCTCACTCCATATACGAGCGCTGCCACTTGGTGCGGGTTCATGGTCGGCGGCCAATTTGTCAGGTTGTTATGCGATCGAGCTCGGTGTAACGTAATGTGCATAGACCTCGCTTATCCCTGTGTATTTTAGCTAGGGGATTGTGACGCTCCTTCAGCATTGCCCCTTGGCCTGTAAAACTTATGCCATCTCTCACTCCATATCCAAGCGCTGCCTGCCACGTGGTGGGGGTTCACGGTCAGCGGCCATTTTTAATGTGCATAGAACTCGCTTATCCCCATAGGCCCCTATGTTTTTTAACTACCATATTGAGATGCACATTTCTAGGCCTACAGTATTTAATATACAGCAAGCAGCATTGTTGTATGGCAATAATTGAAGAATTTACATACAGTACTGACATGTACTGTATGTAATGCTTGTACATCATGTCAGTCGCCCCTTATGCTGTACACTACTGTAAGTCTCACAGGGCCCATGCACTTCCAAGGAGGGTTATTTACTGTATCTGTTTTATACAGGAAACTAATTGCAGTCCATAACACTGATGTGGTATTTTCAGTACTGTACAGTATACAGTACTAAAATTTGAACATCAGGTACTATATAGTAAACATGTACAGTATTAACTTTTATCATAAAACTCTTACAAATTTTCAGATGTGTAAATTGTAGATTACCGTATTCACAAATGTTTTTTCTCCATAAAGGAATTACAGTTGGACAACATGCCAGTAACTATCAACAAAACTATGAGCAAGATAATCGCCAACATGAGAAAAGAAAATAAAACCATCAAAGAGATCCATGCATGGCTCAAGGAAAGTGGCATTATAGTCACTTTAGAAACGGTGCGCTATCATGCTTTGGAGAGAACAACGCCCAGATTTGTATTTCCTACAAAATGGACATGGTACGTACTGTTCAGTACTGTAATGTTTAAATGACTTGCTGTATACAATAGACAATTTTTTGGAAATAAAAAAAAAACACTTAATCTAACTGTGATTGTGCTGTTCATTAATTCATATTTTTCATACTGTATTGTACTGTAGGAGAGTGCAACAAATTGTGGAGGAACTAACTCGTGAGGATGATGAGCATACTGCTTTGCAAATAAAACAAATTCTCCATTCCAAGTATGACCTGGACATATCAGCCACCAGCGTCATAAAAATGCGATGGAAAATGGGATGGACCTTTGGCGCAACAAGGTAAAATACTGAAAGCAGTATAAACCATACAGTAAATGCACACTTATTCACTTAATAATCCCTTGATAAGTGATATAATTAACAATGCCATAAATCATTATACAGAGTGTGTACTTTATACTATATACAGTATGTGTGTGTATGTATATATATATATATATATATATATATATATAAAATCTATCCCAAAAGAGATACCTACTGTATAGGCACTCAGAGACAGCAATGAAGCATTGCCGGCTTATTGTGATGATTACATACTGTATACTGTGTTTGTATGTATGTGTGTATATATATATATATATATATATATATTACTCTGTATATACTGTAATGTGTGTACAGTTTAATGTATACAGTAGGTATAGAATACAGTATACTGCACATACAGCCTACTGTATATACAGTAATCTCTTTCATTACTGTATATGATTCATTATTTTTGGCTCTTCACAGGATATCTCCCATGATAAGAGATGTGAATAAAGAAAATAAAGTTGAACAGGCACGGCGATGGATTGAGAGTGGTGAAACATTTCATGATATCATTTTCACAGATGAATCGTCTGTTGCCTTTGAGCGGTTCTCCAGAATGTCATTCCGGAAACGTAACCATATCTCATTAAAACCACGCCCAAAGCATCCATTAAAAGTCCATGTATTGGGAGGCATATCACGATTAGGAGCTGGTCCCCTATTATTTTTCGAAGGTACTATACTTTATTCTGTGCCTGTGTTCTGTAAAAATACATGCTGTACATGTAACTGCACAATAAAATGAGTTGCTTATTAATGAACAACATTTTTTTTATTTCTATAGGGATCATGGATAAGAAATTTTTCCAAGAAACAATAGTAGAGGGATGTATGGTGAAATTTGTGAATAAATATTACCCAACTCACCATAGGATATTCCAAGATAATGATCCTAAACACTCTGCCTCAGCCAAATTTCTGGAAGAGAAAGGTATGAATTGGGAACGCACACCACCAGAGTGAGTATTCTTTCAACAGTGTACAAGTAAAATTTTGGATAGCACTCTAGTACTGTAAATGTATTTTTTTGTTTAATAAACAGTACAATACCGTATGTTTAATTTTCTCTATTCAATGTCATTAATTTTACTAACTTTTTTTCTATACTCTTTTTTTTTTTTTTTTTTTTAGATCACCAGACATGAATCCAATTGAATTAGTGTGGGCTCAATTGAAGAGGTACATTAGGAGTGTTGCGAAGCCAACAACAAAACAGCAGCTATTGGATGGGATAAAGACATTTTGGCTAGAAGTACTCACACCTGAACATTGTAATAATTATATAAATCACCTGTATAAAGTATTACCTGTTATAGTTGAAAGAAATTGTCAAGCCACAAATATGTAGTTCTGTACTGTATTTTCTGTTTACAATTTTAAATTGGTGCATTATTAAAAATGTTTATAAAATTTCCTTTGTCTGATTATTGCATAAGCTAATGTAGAATATTATACAGTAGTAATGTTATTGCTGTGTATGAACAGTTATTTTCTGTTTTATAAGTCCTGAATATGAGTACTGTACATTTTGATCAGTACAGTACATGGAATCGGATGTTGTAATAAATACTTTTTTTTTACATTAATATTGATGCTTTTCCAATAAATATTCCATTATACAGTATGGTACGGTACAGTACATGGGGTAACTGTACAGTATGATGTGCCGTTATGGGGGAGAAATACTGTATCCACTAAATGTACAGTAAAAAAAAAAATTCTTATTACAAACACACAAATGCATCCCAGACGGAAATCTGCTATACACAGCAGACAGCTTATGGTGACAGAACTTACCTACTGTATCCCCACCCATAGTCGTGGTATATTTTAGATTGCCTAATGAGACACTCCTGCAGCATTGCCAATGATTCATGTAAAACCTGTGTGCAAACAGTATCTCTATTGAATGCAAAGTACAGTAAGAGTACAGTATACAGTATTATCAGAGCCATACCTGACCAACATGATGCCCTAGGTTAGATTTTGGCTGATGCCCTCTTGCACAGATGCTAGTTCCGCCTCTAACCCTGCACCCCTTTCCCAGCACCATCACCCATTTTGGCGCTCCTACCCCCTATATTTTAAATAGGAACAATGTGCACATTTAGTGCCAGCCCAAAACAGTGCATGTTCTTGCTGGGAAGGGGCATGGTAACACAATAATACCCCAAGATGAAATGACACAACACAGTACTGCAACTTTATTCACATTATATCATGCAATAGTGTCTCTTATTCTCGTTACATCATATGATAGTACCACATTACTCCTAACAGTATTGCCCCTTATTCACATTACACCCAACCACATTGATCTTTATTTACATTAGACCACAGCTTCTCAAACTCAGTCCTCAGGACCGCACACAGTGCATGTTTTGCAGGTCTCACAGAATCACAAGTGAAATAATTAGCTCTACCTACTGTATGGACCTTTTAAAATGTGTCAGTGAGTAATTTATACACCTGTGCACTTGCTCGTTTACCTGCAAAACATGCACTGTGTGGGGTCCTGAGGACCGAGTTTGAGAACCACTGCATTAGACCATGCAGTAGTGCCCTTTCCTTATGTTACGCCAGAAAATATTGTAGTACACCTTATACACATAATGCCGCACATTAGAAATGCATTTCATATTTACATTTTCAGATTTCATTTCATAGAGCCGCAGTCACACACAGAATATAGGCATGTACTGTAGCATCTCATTTTATTCAGCAGAAGCTGATTATTCCCATTTGGCTAGTTTGCCGCCTCTGTATATTACAATAGAAACAAATAATAGTGTCAGTGAAAAAAACACCTCATAACAGATACTGTACACAAGCTCATGTCTAAATATACTGTAAGCAGTGATATTAAGCCTTAATGGCTAGGGGACTTGGCCGCTGACTTACTGTACTGTACCACATCCCTGACTTTAATGAACCACACTGTTGCTTAAACTCCTTGTTTTGGGTGTGTATACTGTACATTATACAGCATTTATTATTTGATCATTCTACGAGACCTCATGACCTGCTATTTTAGCGAGGGGATTGTGACGCTCCTTCAGCATTGCCCCATAGCCTTCAAGACGTCTGCTATCTCTCACTCCATCTCCGAGCGCTGCCTGCCACGTGGTGGGGGTTCAGGGGCGGTGGCCATTTTGACAGTGTGCTATGCGATCGAGTCCGGTGTACCGTAATGTGCATAGACCTCGCTTATCCCTATCGCCCCTGTGCATTTTAGCGAGGGGATTGTGACGCTCCTTCTGCATTGCCCTATAGCCTTCAAGACGTCTGCTTTCTCTCACTCCATCTCCAAGCGCTGCCTGCCACGTGGTGGGGGTTCAGGGGTGGCAGCCATTTTGACAGTGTGCTATGCGATCGAGTCCGGTGTACCGTTATGTGCATAGACCTCGCTTATCCCTATCGCCCCTGTGTATTTTAGCGAGGGGATTGTGATGCTCCTTCAGCACTGCCCCGTTGTCCGCAAAATCTATGTCGTCACTTGCTCCATAGCCGAGGGCCTCCATGGGGCAAGGAGTCACAGGCGGTAGCCATTTCGATTGAGTATGCCCTGCTACAGAATTGTATGTGTACCGTATGGTGCATAGAACCTTAACACTACATCCGCTCCTGCAGCTTTGCCCTGGTTTATGTGAATAAAAAAAATTATAAAGTGTCTGGAAAAAACTAACATGCATTCATACTTTACAGTACTTAAGGAATTGAACACTTGACTCTGAGTATAGGAAGCAGAACACTTCACCACTTCGCCGCAGACAGATTAATAAATCAATTAGTTTTAATTGTGCCATAATGGCTACGGGATTAGGATGCTAACATACTGTACAATATTCCTAATATCATTAGGCAATAATGAACTTCTAACACGTCCATTTGCATCAGTGTACACTACTGGTTTTATGTTGCTTTGTCTGCGGGATTTGGACGCTCACATATTCATAAAGTACTGTAAATGGACCATATACTGTATGCTGTACTATTTGCGTCTGTACTGTATATGCTGTATTAAATAATGCAGCGTAATGAGACGCTGTACATACTGTATGCAGCATACTGTATGCAGCGTAACGAGAGACACTAGTAAAGTAGTCCTTACTATACAGTATACAGTATTTCAGTATTGTATTTTACGGGAGACCACACGCATGCGCAGTGGTGATTGTGAAAAGCAACATCTGGTGGATGATCGCAGGTATTACACGTAAAGGTAACGCCAAATGTCTGTCTCCGTGCGATTAGATATGCCTCTCTGTGACTAGGCGCGCCTCCCTACGCCCCAGTACGCTGCGTATGCTCGATCGGGACAAACGCCTCAGCCACTCAAGATAAAGGTGGCTACATCTGTAGCAGCTGCGTATACCACTGTGACTGCCTGGTCACTGGAATGACTGATGGCCAGGATACTACCACTGGTCTGATGCAGCATAATACACCACCACTGAACTGATGCAGCACAACACAGTAGCAATGGACATATGGCAGCAAGAGGACACAAACACTGTGACTGGACAAATACAGCACAAGACACTACCACAAAGGACACTGAGGACACTGAGGAGATGGAGACACGTCCACTCTCTACACTCTCCAATGCCAGAGGGAAAATGGCGGCGACACGCGGGTCCTTATATGGAATCAAAACTCCGCAAGAATCCGACAGTGGGATGATGACATTTTGCCTCATTCTGGTTTCCGAGTCAGGCGGGAAAACCCGAGCCTGGCTCGGATCCGGACTCAGATGGTGAAGTTTGGTACGGAGAACCGAACCCGCTAATCTCTAATATTTACGGTATCCATTTTAGACCATTTTAGATTAATACTAGTTTCCTTGCACTATAGAAGTGGGTAATAAAGTATAGAGTCAAGAATTTACTTTGTAAAAAATACCTCTTGAGAGAATCTGTACAAATACGATGTTACATACCTAGAGTACCTTTGCACACATGCATCTATATTCATGGAGCAGCACATGGATTTGTGTGCCATGATGGTGGTGTCTGCAAGGCTGCAAGGCAGTAGTTGGGTGAGTCCGGATCATTGCTTACAGTGTGAATAAAGATGTACCCTTTTCACATCGCAATTCTGGATGCCACCCAGGAAATGGAAATGGGTCATCCCCGGGTGGGATCCGACATTGGACGCTACTGCTGGCTTCCCCGACCCGACAATATTCTGGGTGGGTTGCCATAGTGATGGCGGGCAGAGCTGGCAGTGGAGGCGGAACTGGGAGATGAGATAATCTCTGCACTGCCTCTCCCTGTTGTAGTGAACGGGTCCAGGGTCACATTGACCCGGGAGCCCATTTACGCTGCCACTGACCCAATACTCAACCCGGGAATAACACTGCTTTATTTCCAGGTTGAATTACAGGGTTAGGTGACCCAAGATTTCGACTATGGCGCTTTCACAACACACGCCGACCCGGCAATATCCCAGGTCGATGCCGGGTTAATTGTGCGGTGTGAAAGGGGTATAAGTAATTGTGTCCAATATTTCATGAAAGCACAGAAGCTAGATTTACAGTAATTATATACTTTTACTGTACACAATGAAGCCTTGCTTTTTGGTAGGGCACGAAAATATTTGCCGACACCAGAATCCTGAATAAGGTACAAGCCCCATGCCTGAATCCTACCGAATGATCTTGTGCTGGCTTGATTGACAGATAAAGCGCGTGGAGGGGGGGGGGGTAAGGTTAGGTTTAAGATGCGGGGGAGGGTTAGGCAACACCAGGGAGGGTGAGGGTTAAGCTTTGGGGGAAGGGGGGAGGTGAGGTTTAGACTGCTAGAGGGGAGGGTTAGGATTAGGGGGCCATTGGGGTATTCTCAACTTCGGTCGGTATTCTGACCGCCAGCATATCAATCCCAACCCTTTTCACATATCATTAGTAAAATAAATTACATTTTAAACATAATTATAATAATAAAGGATGTAAAAATATTACACATCCCAGCCTTATGGCAACTATGTGATCAACCATTTTATGCTTAGAACTAATTTTGAGAGCTACATGGACTAGATAATATTTTTCTAAGACTGTTAAAATACTAGTGCCATGGACTAGTATTTTAACAGTCTTAGAAAAATATTATCTATTATACCCCTAAAAGGGGAAGACAAGACTGTATTTTTAATCCAGTAACAAATGTTTCATGTGTGACATTCTAGTTTCCCGGCATTACACATATTGGTGAGACTGGACTATCAGCGGCAAACCAAGAGGAAGCTATACATACTTTTGCTAATACATGTAAGTTGATAACATATTGCCGGGCATATATTGCCAACGCATCATCTGATATCAAGCCTAGCATGCATGTAGTGGGAGTTAATACAGATGTAGCCACACTGATCATGGCTACATCTGCTGTTTACGGGCACTGCCACTGTGGCTGTTGCTACCTCCATTTTTACAAATGAGGCATGTACATGTCTGAGGTACATGTGTGCATTAGCCAGGCACGTGATCACGGCAAACCAGGCATGAATGCGCTTAGATGTAGCCACGATGAGCGTGGCTACATCTGTGTATCACATGCAATCCTAATAGATACAGTAGTGCTAATTATACTACCACAAAAGATTTTAATATGCAATCCCATAATAATTGCTATACTGTATCTGTTGCACATTTGGGACACTTCAAGTTACAGTAACTGGCCTCCAAACTTAAGTAGTTTCACAGGTGTAAGATAGGGATCAGTATGAAATACCTCAAATAAAAATCCCGACGTTCAAAATCCCGACACCAATTGACCGAAGGTCAAAATCCAGACAAGGTCAAAATCCCAACATGGACAAAATACCGACATTTAAAATACCGACAAGGTCAAAATACCGACATGTAAAATGCCGACAGGTCAAAATACCGACATGCAGTTTATGTTGTGTTTTTGTGTGTATGTCGACATAAGTCAACATGGACACCATATAAAGTGTACCGCGTCCCCTCGCATGGCTCGCTGCGCTCGCCATGCTTCGGGCACGGTGCCTCGCTGCGCTCGGCACACTATTATATTCCCCCTCCAGGGCCACTGGGATGGTAAAGTATGAACAAGTCGGTTTCAATGAAAAAAAATCATGAAAAACTCATGTCGGTATTTTGACCTGTTGGCATTTTACATGTCGGTATTTTGATCTTGTCGGTATTTTAAATGTCGGTATTTTGTCCATGTCGGGATTTTGACCTTGTCGGGATTCTGACCATCGGTCAATTGGTGTCGGGATTTTGAACATCGGGATTTTGATTGGAGGTAAACTGACTGCATCCCGTAAGATAAACCCTGAGCAAAATAAACAGTTGTATCTGTTGGTAATGAATTGACACAGTAGACATATATAGACACAACGCGACTCTCTATAGTTCATCTGGAATTGGTCTAAGGTCTATCTCCCTCTTTTTCTTATGAAGGTGCAGGTCTCTGGGCCTTATTCAGACCTGATCATAATTGTGCTAAATTTTGCACATCTACGATCAGTCTTCAGACATGTGCTGGGACGCCCAGCACAGGGCTAGTCCACCCCGGATGTCAGGCCCGACCCCCCAGCAAAAGTACAAAAGCATCACACAGCGGCAATGCTTTTGTACTTTAGGAGCAGCTCCCTACCAGTGCAGCTCCTGCGTGATGGTCACAGCGGCTGCGTGTGATGTCACGCAGCCGCCGCAGCGCACTTCTCCAATGGTCTAGGCACACCTAAACGGCGGCCAAATGCCGCTGGCCCACACCCTCCCACCCAGCGACCGCCTCTGCCTGTCAATCAGGCAGAGGTGAACACAAGGCTGAGACAGCAGTCGGCTGTCTGGCATGCGCCAGCGCACTGCGACACCAGAGCATTCAAAGTTCAGACCTAATCGGCTGCTAGGCATGATGTGTCTGGAGTAATCTTAAATAGATCCCAGATATGAAATATCCAGGCCCTATTGATTTTAATTTTAGTTTATAGGGGGATACTATTATGGGAGTACCTTCCTTAAACTGGGATTTTAATGCTTGACAAAGCTGTAGGTATTTATAAAAATAGGTTCTAGAGACTTGATCGCAGCAGCAAATTTGTTAGGTAATGGGACAAACCATGGGGGTCATTCAGACCTGTTCGCACGCAGCGGTTTGTCGGTGCGAACGGGTCCGGAATGTGCTTGCACGGCGGACGTAGTGCACATGCGCGACATTGCCCGGTGACAGGGGTCGCCGGGTTACGTCGCGTCCTACGAAGGAAGCGGTCACAGAGCCGACCGCAAAGAAGATTGACAGAAAGAAGGCGTACCTGGGCGGATCCGGACCGTTGAAGACCGTTTTCGGGGAGTGGAGAAGAAAACACAGGCGTGTCCAGCAGAACAGAGGTCGGATGTCTGACGTCAAAGCGGGCTCCAGCATCGCAGAGATCGTCGCACAGGGTAAGTATGTCCAGGCCTAGTCTACTTTTACTTGAATTTTTTTTAGCTTAGCAGGGCTGCACAAGTGTTCGCAGCCCTGCTAAGCTAAAATACACTCCCCCATAGGTGTGTACTAGTTGATCGCAGCAGCAGCAAAAAGTTGCTGGCTGCGATCAACTCGGAATAACCACCCATGTGCAATGCAGGGGAGGCAGATATAACATATGCAGAGAGAGTTAGATTTGGGTGGGTTATTTTGTTTCTGTGCAGGGTAAATACTGGCTGCTTTATTTTTACACTGCAATTTAGATTTCAGATTGAACACACCACACCCAAATCTAACTCTCTGCACATGTTATATCTGCCTCCTCTGCAGTGCACATGGGGCATAATTCAGACCTGATCGCAGCAGAAAATGTTGGGGTAATTCAGATCTGATCGCTGCTGCGGGTTTTTGCACAGTGGGTGATCAGATCTGAACTGCGCATGCATATGCACTGCAATGCGCCGACGCATCGCACAACAACAGGCATCGGCGCCTAGCGACAGGATTGTGTGAAAAATCCAAACACACATTTGCAAGGTGATTGGCAGGAAGAGGTCGTTTGTGGGTGGCAACTGACCATTTTCCAGGAGTGTTTGGAAAAATGCAGGCGGGATCAGGCGTTTTGAGGGAGGGTGTTTGATGTCAGCTCCGGCCCCGATCAGCAGGAATCCATCGCACGCGAAGAGTACGTCCTGGGCTGCGCAGATACTGCACAAATTGATTTTTGTGCAGCTCTGCAAAAGAAACGATCACACACTTGCACAGCTCTATTCCCCTCCCCCTGTAGGCGGTGACTATCTGATCACAGGGCAGCAAAAAACACAGCCCAGTTCTGAATTACCCTCTTTGTTAGCTAATGTTCAAAACCATGTGCACTGCAGGGGGTGCAGATATAACATGTGCAGAGAGTTCGATTTAGAATTATTTTCAAATGTAAGATGCCCCTAATACAACACAGAGGAGGGGGCACTGAAGCATACCTTTGCTCAGGGAGCCATGGCACCTAGATACACCTCTGATAAGGGGCACAAATTTGGGCATTGTGTATAAGGGATAGTACTGTGTGGCTTAATGTGTATAAGGGGCACTACTGTGGGATGTAATGTGAATAAGGGACAGTATTTTGTGGCATAATATGAATCATGGGCACTATGTTTTGGGTCATGTGAATAAGATTGTAATACTGTGTGGCATAATTTGAACTGTGGATACCATTGTGGTCACGCCCCTTCCTTGTGTGACCACACCCCTTTTTGCGGTGCGCGCTGTCCCTTTTTGACGGATGAGATGGCACAAATTTATAATTTGCAGGGGGGGGGGGGGGGGGGCGCCAAACACTCTAGCTTCGGCCTTGGTTGCGCCAATTGTGAAACATATTAATACAGTTTAAATGAAGGAGTGCGAAGCCTGCTAAACTACGAGTTGTTGTAAGTGTATTACTCTGAATATGAGCTTGTCTATCCTCCCAAACCAAAGAAGAAATCAATCCATCTTACTGCTGAAAAATCCTCTGCAGACTGTAAATAGGCAATTGCTGTAGTACGTTTAAAAGTTTAGGTTCTATATAGGGATGAGTGGGTTCAGTTCTCTGAGAACCGAACCTCCCCCGAACTTTGAGATCCTAGCCCAGATCCGAGTCAGGCTTGGTTTTGCACACCTGACTCAAATACAAAAATGAGGCCAAACCTCAAGATCCTGCTGTCAGATCCTGAGGTTTTGGCTTGAACCCGGTCTCCATAGATTGGAGAAAGAAAGCCGCCTATCATGGCTCTCAGCCAATCAGCGTGTCCCTATAGGCTACAATGGCCAAGATGTATGCCCCCCACAGCGCTAATAGCGCCACCCTCACTGCCGACACAGCCGCCTGCACTGCAGATGCTACCACACTGCTGGCACCCCCTTACTGCCGATACTGCTGGCACCCCTGCACTGGGGACACTGCCGGCACTCCTGCACTGAGAACACCACTAGGACACCCGTACTGCCAATAATGCCGGCAGCCTTGCAATGATGACACAGTCAGCACCCCTGCACTGAGGACACTACTGGGGCACCTACACTGATGACACTGTTGTCACCCCTGCACTGAAGTCACCACTGGGACACCCACATTGTCGATACTGCCAGCACCCCTGCAATAAGGACACCGTCGGCACCCTTGCAATGAGGACACCACTGGGACAACTGCATTACTGAAAACACCTGAACCCCCAACTGCCAACAGCCAGCACTATATCCAACCCACACTCTGACCTGCACTGTATCCAACCCGAACTGTAACCTGCACTGTATCTGACCTACACTGTATCCAACCAACACTGTATCCAACCCGCACTGTATGCGATGTGCACCATACAACCCGCAATGAATTCCACCAACACTGTATCCGACCTTCCCTGTATCCACCTGTACTGTATCTGACCCTAACCTGCATTGTATCTAAACTCCTCTGTATCCAACCTGCACTGTCACCCACACTGTGTCCGACCCACACTGTGTCCGACCCACACTGTATCCAACCAGCGCTGTATCTGACCAGCACTTTAACCTGGTCAATATTTAACTGTGTTTCCCAAAGTATTCTACACTGTACTACACAGGTACAGAATGCTCTTTTTTGTGATTGGAGAGATTTTGGGGAGCTGCTTGACAAAACGGCATATAGATTAGGGCTTTACATGGGCACAGAGTGCCAGTCATCGGTGACCTAGGGCCCCCAGGTGGGAGGTACAGATTAGGCACTGAGAATAGGCATGTGCACTTGTATACGGGGCATCAATGTATGCTGTTGCTATTTTACACTTTTTTTTTTTTCTTTGCTGTTTGGTAACTACTTTAGAGCAGTGATTTTCTACACACGATTCCCAGGAAATATCTGTGTTGGATTATTTTCTATTGATAGTACTTGTGAGTTGGTTCGATTGGTTATTGCTAATGCAATACTAATTTGTAAAACATTTTTAAACAGAAATAACTGCCGTGTGTTTGTGCCGCTGCTCTGTTGCTTAGCCAGGCTTTAGCCTATGTTGGTGAGGTGGTCATAATATACTGGTAGTTAGTGGAAATGAATGTTATTGAGGTTAATAATACTGTAGGAACAAAATCAGGCTAAAATTCTATAATTTTAGCTGTTTTTATGATTTTTGAAAAAAAGACAACAGTTCCAAAACCAAAACCTGCAAGGGCGGTTTTGGCAAAACGAATCCAGATCCAAAACACGAAGGAGATCCAGATCCAAAACCAAAACACAAAACACAAAAATTGGTCTGTATAATAATTGTATGACAATTTATCTACAGTAAGTTAATCCTTTCAGTGATAGTTAAAGGAAGCCTGCCCCACACTCTAATGCAAGATTTCACACTGCTAAAATGCAGAATCTGGAATCGTTTCTATTCATGCTGGGGACCGCCCAGTGCAGGGCAAGGCCGTCCAGCATTATACCCGCCGCCCAGCGGATGGGATTACAATGTAAATACATTGCGGTCGCAGCAACTGTGGATGCCCCCTGTCTTCATGGCCCACCGCTATTTTTTCCATTGGATCGGCTGTGTGTGACATCACGCAGCCACCGTGAAGATGAAAACATCTGTGTTGGCCAGACCACTCCCCTGCAATGGTAACTGAAACCCTAGCAACTGGTGTTGGATGTAGTAATTGTGCCCATTTAATAAAATGGGTACCTATTCAAAAAATTGTTTCATGGTCTCCCATAAATATAAATACATCCATTCTACAGTGTGAAACAATTAAGCTGCATCTAACAAAGCAATAACAGAGGCAGACTCTTATGAGATCTGCATTTGTGTAAAAATACATCTTAAATTGACCGATGTTGATTCATCTGGCGTAAAGCCAGTTTGATCTGGATGTATTAACTGACTAATAACACTTGCAAGTCACGTTGTCAAAACTGGCTAATTTTTTTATCCATCGTGTTTGTAAACACAATACAACTCGCATAAAAATTGGGCCACAATAGACAAAAACAAAACAAAAAACAGACTGCCAGATCTGTATGTGTGTGTGTGTGTGACATGATGGGAAAAATGCGTAGCACAGGGCTAGTCAGCCCTGCATGTCAGGCCCTACCCCCAGGGCCGTCTTTTCATATGGGCTCAATGGGCTCTTGCCCAAGGGGCCCAGGAGTATAAGGGCCCTAGCCTGATAGCTGAGGGTCTCCTCTTTTCAGGGGTACCAGATTTTTCTTAAATCGGCCCTGTGGAACAAGAGATATCTGACTTCAAAGCCTGTTAATTGTTCTTCTTAGCCAGATAACTTAGGTTTTGTCTGAAATAGAGTTTTTCTGAGGGTACACTTCAAAATCTGTGACTCTTCCCTTTCAGATGACACTGGCAGCTTGTCTCTACTATGCCCAGAACCAGAGATATCAGCTTTTTAGCAGCTGGTCCATGCTCCAGCTCCACTGTCTGGAATGCTGTTTAAAATATTTGTCTAAGGATTGCTGTGGCTCCTGAACTCTGATCCCCAAGTCCCCAGTACTCCAGTCCCATTGAAAGCTAAGAAATCTGTTTCCAGGAACTGGAGATATCTACAGTCAAGCAAGCTGTCCTCCCACCAGAAAATGATGAATATTAAGCCCACTCCAATATTTACACCTCCCCTGCATATTAAACACCCCCTACCACCCTGGAAGTCATGTACCGGGGCCCCTTCCTTAAGCCCAATGCCCCCTTCTAAAGCTTAATGTTCTCCCTCTCACCCCATCTGTGCAGTTAAGGAGTAATTAGCAGAAATTACTGCTCCAGGTCCTACATGCTGAGCGGAAGATAGAACACCCCCTACCACCCGCAGGACATCAAAGCTGCCACTGATAGCACCCCCAAACCCTACCGCTGGAGAATGGGTAGGTGCCCCAGTGCATTGCTTTGCCTAGGGGCCTAGGCTGCTGTTAAGATGGCCCTGCCTACCCCCCGCACAGGTACAAAAGTATTGCACGGCGGCAATGCTTTTGTACCTGGTGAGTAGCTCCCTGCCAGCACAGCTCCTGCGTGCTGGCAGCCCACAACTCGCCGCGGTTGCGGCGGCTTCTTGATGACACACATCACTTGATGCCCCCCCAATGGTCCAGACACGCCTGCGTTATCTGGACCGCACCCCGCCAATAGCGTTCTAACGCCAAAGGCACACCCCCTCCAGCCCCATGACCACCTCTGCCCGTCAATCAGATGATCGCACCAGTGAGATGCTGTTAGCATCTCACTGGGCTCCCGGGGTGCGCAAGTGTTATTCAGACCTCTCAGCCGACAGTATGTGGGTAGGTTGGGGTGGTCATGGCCACACTTTGTCACACATCTGCTATATATATAAATATATATATATATATATATATATATATATATACTGCTCCGGCACTCCTGGCCTCCCCTATAGGGAGTAACTCGCTCTGGTGCATCCCTTGTACCGTATGTCCAAAATTAGAGGCGTCACTCAGAGACTAGTGAAAAATGAATGCTGTTTTAGGTGAGGTCAACGTTTCGGGGACCACCTCCCCGTCTTCTGGACAACTTAACAATGTTAAAACAAACATTTATATAGACACACTTACCCCCCATCAGTTCTCCCCACCAGCGCCCGCCACGGCCATGCCAGCCGCACTTCCTGCCCGGCCTCCTGTGTGCACCACGTGATGCGGAAGTGACGTCGCGGCAACCAGCAAGCCACATGACCATGGCGACGCTGGGAAGGAAACATAAACAAATAAACCATCATGTTAGCACTGGGCTACCAACATTTAAATAATCTTACAAGTGCATATATATCAGAGAATATCATGTATATTGCAATCCAGACATTTATATTACTGTGGACATACTGTATGTCAAACGTTATTTAAAATAATAGTGCAATTCGGATGATCCGATACCATATCTCACATATAAACAATAAAAACAATATCCAACAGTGTTATTCAGACCTCTCAGCCAACAGTATGTGGATAGGTTGAGTGGGTGATGGCCACACTTTGTCACACATCTGCTTGTGTGAACAAATACAAAGTCCAGGACTACATGGAGAAAAGAAGGCTAGCTCATAATGTTGAGGGGGAGTAGTATTTCTTGCCAAAGAAAACAAGCAGAAAAAGTAACAGGAGCTGTCCAAAAGATGGAGCTCTAACTCCAGTATATTATGGATTTTATATATATATATATATATATATATATATATATATATATGTACAAAATGGTAGAACCCAGCGCCTTCTGTGTTATGCAAACTCCAAGTGCAAATTAAATAATTATATGCATACCGCATCCCATGTGGATATCAAGCATGTGATATAAATCGTAGCTTTCCTGATGTCGGTCCTGTAGCTTTCCCACTAACTTCGTGGACGGTCCGTATAAAAATTAGAAGAATACCACAAAGTAGTGTAATATTGCCAGCATATATGAAGGTGTGCATAAGTATATTTTCTGATGTGATTGGTAATAGTGCCTTTAAATAAACAGTGCACCCAGTGTCATAATAAAATGACTGTAAGAAAGTGCCCACCGCCTATAGTAATATATATAAGTACCCTCAGGACTTGTAAGACTTGCATGTAGGAATAACTTTATATGGTTCTTCTCCTGTGGTTCTTGTTGGGGACCCTTAGAAATAAAATAGAATCTCCCAAAATCGGAAAGAAGAGCCCATAGTGTAGTACTTTTGAAAATTTAATATAGACAAAAACATATAAAACACATAAAAAACATAAGAATTGGACCCATACAATGTAAACAATTATAAAAGCTTATCTGTAATCCTAAGAGGAGTGGATCATCTACCCAACATGTTTCATCCTTTTGGTTTTCTAGGACTTCATCAAGGGGTAATTTGGGAGGCTCTGTGTGTTCAGAGTATTTATAGGAGAGTGACTAATGGTTTGTGTTCATCTGCACGCACGTGTGGGGTGTTTTCCTGCACTTCCCAGTGTGCAGGCGCGGGAGTTTACCGTTCCCGCGAGAGTAGTGGTGCTGATCCCAATCTCGGCATGTCCCGCGCATGCGTGAGAACTTAGAGTGCCGCGATTGCGGCTTCGAACTCTGCGCATGCGCAGGTGGGTCCGAGCGTGGAACCAACGTCCGTTTTTCCATCGTGCATGCGCGGCAACTTAGCAGAAATGAAAGGTGACAGATCTATTCATATTAGTGGGAAAGGTGACGTCTTTCATTCAAGTACAGCAGGGCCATCTTTTTACACTCCAACATACAGATGGAAACATTTGGCAGTAGTCATAGTATACATGTAGATGATGGATATATTAATATATGACGGTATATTCTAAAATAAACTAATATAGAATTACAATATATAATTAGTTTAAACGTATTATATAACAAAGGGACAGTGTAGAGAAGAGATTAATAATTTTAAAATATATATAAAAATATATCCATGTAAATATACACTGTCGCTATCCGTGAATTATGAGTTGAAACATTGCCTACATCTGGAAGAGACATTTAGATTATTGTAAATACAAAATTATAGATTCTATTGATAATGAAGCTGTATACTTAATAATTGACACTATTTCATAAAATGTAAGAGTCGTAGGAGGAGTGAGAAGTTCCCTATTCTAATTCCAACTGATCAGAGATAGGGGGCCAGTTCATAGTAGTCATTTAGACCATTTGGCGTGAGGGCGTTCAGAACATGTATCCAGTACATTTCTCTCCTGGCAAGTCTATTTTCTGGGTCTCCACCCCTTTCATGCGGTAAAATATGTTCAATAGGTTTAAAGCTTAGTTCAGATGGATTGCCATGATGGTATTCATTGAAGTGTCTCGGTATCGTATGGTTTAAGACCTTATTCTTGATAGATCGAACATGCTCTTGGATTCTTATTTTCAAAGGTCTCTTTGTCTTACCAATATATTTTAAACCACAGCTGCATTCTAACAGATAGATTACATTAGTGGTGGAGCAGTTCATCATTTCTTTTATGGTATGTGTTTTAGTGAGATCAGAGTTAGTAAACCGTTTGGTGTCTTTGTGTGTGTATTTACATATGCAACAATGGTTGCATCTGAAAAAGCCTTTTATTTCAGATTTCCAAATGGGTTCTTTCCACCTAGGGGTTGGCCTCAGCATACAAGGTGCTAATATCTCTTTTAAGTTCCGAGCTCTTCTGAAGATAATCTTAGGTTTCTCCGGTAGTAAATCCCCAAGAATATTATCCATTTTCAATATGTTCCAGGGCTTGTTCAGGGTACTTTTGATGAAGTCTTCTCCTCCATTATATGTAGTAATGAAATCCAAATTTTTATTATTATCGGCTTTCTATTTACTTTTATATGTCAGAAGTTCGCTCCTTGCTGTATCATGTGATTTTCTTTGTGCCCTGTCTATAATGTCTGCAGGGTATCCTCTTTCTATGAACCTCTTTGAATACAAATCCAGTTGTTGCTCCAGGTCATTACTTCTGCTACAGTTTATTTTAATGCGGAAGAATTGTGAATAAGGGATGTTGGTCTTCCAGCTGTTCAGATGTCCGCTTTTGAAGTGCAAGTAGCTGTTTTTATCTACCTCTTTCACATAGTTCTTTGTTATTATCCGTCCATGGTCTGTCGTTAGCACTAGATCCAGATATTCAATCTCATTCTCGTTTATTTTATAAGTGAACGAGAGGTTGTATCCATTATGCCCAATGTATTCCATAAATTCCATAAACGTTGTATTGTCTCCTTGCCATATAATAAGGATGTCGTCTATGTACCTTTGATATAGAACGATATTGTTCTTAAAAGGGTTATTCTGGTATATGTTTGCCGTTTCCCAGCTGCCCATATGGAGGTTCGCTAGGCGCGAATACTGTTCCCATTGCAGTCCCACATGTTTGGAGAAAGAAATTATCAAGAAACTTAAAGTAATTATGTTGAAGAATGAACTCTATTAATGTGCATATAAAGTCCCTATGTTCAGATGTTAAACTGTGATCTTGAAGAAGGTATTCCCTACATGATTCTATTCCTTTCTTATGTATAATGGTGGTATACAGGGACTGTACATCAATTGTAACCCATCTGTAATTCTCTTTCCAGGGGAAGACTTCGAGCTTTTGTAAAATAGCCGTAGTATCTTTGACATACGATTCCAAAGAAACAACGTATTTATGCAGAAAGATCTCTACATATCCAGAGATTGCTGTTGTTAAAGAATATATGCCCGCGACAATTGGTCGCCCAGGAGGATTTTGCAGATTCTTATGTATCTTTGGGAGGAAGTAAAATATTGGGATGACTGGATAATTACTGACCATATACTGGTATTCATCCTTGGTAACAATTCCCTTTTTTAATGCTTCCAAAAGTACCTCTCTGAGTTCAGATATAAATTCCAATGTAGGATCTCCCTCTAATTTCCTGTAGAACTTTTCATCGCTTAATAGTCTAATTGCTTCCTTTTCATAGTCTGCACGGTTCATAATCACTAGTCCCCCTCCCTTGTCTGTCTGTTTAAGGACAATGGAGGTATCTTCTTTTATATTTTTGATAGCATTTTTTTCAAAGTTCGTCAAATTGGTTTTGATCTTAATCAGTAAGTCATCTTTACACAGATCCCTCTTCACCAACTCGAAGAACATTTCAATTTGGCTGCTTTTGGACTCAAGGGGATAATACTTGGATCCTTTCTTCAGTCCTGATTTATTTGGTATGGCGTCAGGGGGTATAGTCTGTGCGGCCGTCTTCTTTGTAAAGTATCTTTGTAATGTAAGTTTTCTAATGTATTTACTTAGATCTATGAAACGTTGAAACTTAAAAGAGATATTAGCACCTAGTATGCTGAGGCCAACCCCTAGGAGGAAAGAACCCATTTGGAAATCTGAAATGAAAGGCTTTTTCAGATGCAACCATTGTTGCATATGTAAATACACACACAAAGACACCAAACGGTTTACTAACTCTGATCTCACTAAAACACATACCATAAAAGAAATGATGAACTGCTCTACCACTAATGTAATCTATCTGTTAGAATGCAGCTGTGGTTTAAAATATATTGGTAAGACAAAGAGACCTTTGAAAATAAGAATCCAAGAGCATGTTCGATCTATCAAAAATAATGTCTTAAACCATACGATACCGAGACACTTCAATGAATACCATCATGGCAATCCATCTGAACTAAGCTTTAAAACTATTGAACATGTTTTACCGCATGAAAGGGGTGGAGACCAAGAAAATAGACTTGCCAGGAGAGAAATGTACTGGATACATGTTCTGAACACCCTCACGCCAAATGGTCTAAATGACTACTATGAACTGGCCCCCTTTCTCTGATCAGTTGGAATTAGAATAGGGAACTTCTCACTCCTCCTACGACTCTTACATTTTATGAAATAGTGATAATTACTAAGTATACAGCTTCATTATCAATAGAATCTATAATTGTATATTTACAACAATCTAAATGTCTCTTCCAGATATAGGCAATGTTTCAACTCATAATTCACGGATAGCGACAGTGTATATTTACATGGATATAATTTTATATATATTTTCAAATTATTAATCTCTTCTCTTCACTGTCCCTTTGTTATATAATATGTTTAAACTAATTATATATTGTAATTCTATATTAGTTTATTTTAGAATATACCGTCATATTTTAATATATCCATCATCTACATGTATACTATGACTACTGCCAAATGTTTCCATCTGTATGTTGGACTGTAAAAAGATGGCGCCGCTGTACTTGAATGAAAGACGTCACCTTTCCCACTAATATGAATAGATCTGTCACCTTTCATTTCTGCTAAGTTGCCGCGCATGCGCGATGGGAAAACGGACGTTGGTTCAACGCTCGGACCCATCTGCGCATGCGCAGAGTTTGAAGCCGCAATCGTGCCACTCTAAGTTCTCACACATGCGCGGGACATGCCGAGAACGGGATCAGCACCACTACTCTCGCGGGAACGGTAAACTCCCGCACCTGCACACTGGGAAGTGCGGGAAAACACCCCACACGTGCGTGCAGATGAACACAAACCATTAGTCACTCTCCTATAAATACTCTGAACACACAGAGCCTCCCAAATTACCCCTTGATGAATTCCTAGAAAACCAAAAGGACGAAACGCGTTGGGTAGATGATCCACTCCTCTAAAAGGATTACAGATAAGCTTTTATAATTTTTTACATTGTACGGGTCCAATTCTTATGTTTTTTATGTGTTTTATATATTTTTGTCTATATTAAATTTTCAAAAGTACTACACTATGGGCTCTTCTTCCCGATTTTGGGAGACTCTATTTCATTTCTAAGGGTCCCCAACAAGAACCACAGGAGAAGAACTATATAAAGTTATTCCTACATGCAAGTCTTACAAGTCCTGAGGGTACTTATATATATATTACTACAGGCGGTGGGCACTTTCTTACAGTCATTTTATTATGACACTGGGTGCACTGTTTATTTAAAGGCACTATTACCAATCACATCAGAAAATATACTTATGCACACCTTCATATATGCTGGCAATATTACACTACTTTGTGGTATTCTTCTAATTTTTATATGGACCGTCCACGAAGTTAGTGGGAAAGCTACAGGACCGACATCAGGAAAACTACGATTTATATCACATGCTTGATATCCACATAGGATGCGGTATGCATATAATTATTTAATTTGCACTTGGAGTTTGCATAACACATAAGGCGCTGGGTTCTACCATTTTGCACATTTTATCTATGTGGACTTTTGAAATAGAGTTCATACAATAGGACCCTTTTAGCAGCCCCCCTAAATAGGGGAAGTGTTTTTGACTGTTTGAATGTTTAATGATACTAGTCTTGTTATTTAGGTAGCAGCGCTATTTTGCACTATTGTTTTATATATATATATATATATATATATAGAGAGAGAGAGAGAGATAGAGAGAATGACAAGTGGGCTCTCACAGGATAAGAGAAAAATGTAGCTATGAAAAAAAGGACATAAGGGACACAGCCCCCAAGTAGATTAGGAGGAGTGTCACAACTAGTTTCTGCCCATCTAGAAATAGGGGGGAATATTGTGACCGAAAGGGTGAGGGTGAAATTGGGTATCCTACAGGGACTCACTGCTTTCCTGTTCTCAGGGAATCCAAGTTAATGTTGCTGCATGGTTGGTGGGTGCTGGCCACGGCCCTGCCAGTGACCAAAGCGCCCCAGCTGACCACCTGGGCACAGTGTGTAGACTGCCATGGGAGACAAGAGAAGGGAGGCTCAAGATGGCCACTGCACACTGTGTAGCAGGTCCGGATCTTTCTGCGGGTGCTCCCAGGGCCAGGGATGCAGGCTCCAGTTAGGGCACAGGGCAGCAGGGTCAGTGGAGTCCAGCAGATAAGCACCAGGGAGTGTAGAAGCAACAATTACTCTGGAAAGCAGCAGGGTGCCGAGTGCTGCTGAGGGTACTTGAGTGCTCAGTTTAGGCAGGGAGGGGAGGCTGCAACCCAGAAGAGCCTTAAAAACCACTCCCCGGCTGTGCGGACCAGACCCCCCAACAAAAATACAAAGTACAGAAGGTGAGTAGAGGCATCGGGCGAGCACATGATGACCAAATAGAGAGGAGAGGAGGCTATTCTGTGTAATTAGTTTTAACCTCTACAGTATATTTCACTGTTGTCAAATTATATTGAAAGACGAAAATTTTAATACAAATAATAAAAGTGATATTTTAATACAACTTCTGTGCACGTTACCATTACAACCTCGTTTTCTCTTTGTCCTTCAGTACATGAATGGTTGTCATAGGTAGCACCCCCCTGCTAAGAAATTATATTACAGTATATCAATAATAATCAGGGTGCTTCTGCTTCTGTTTTTTTAATATCCAAATACCTGTATCTGTTCATATAATAGCGTGCAGATAAGTTTAGTTCCTTTCAAGCACACACAAATAGTAACAAGACAGAAATAAAAAGTATATAATAGAAACAAAATGACAAAATTTAAACAGAAAAAAATAACAGATAAGACAACTTTGTGCAAAACTCACCATTAATAAAAACTGCTCCTAGAAAAACCACCTACAAAGTAACTTCAAACCACCAGTTAGTAAAATTTAACCCCAAGTCTCATCTCTCTCTCTCTCTCTCTCTCTCTCTCTCTATATATATATATATATATATATAAAATAATTGTAGAATGGTTGGGATGCCTAGTTACCTGAGGGACACTGGAGACTTTCTGGATGTTTAAGAGCAATGGGCGATGTGCCTGATAATGTGATGCTGGCTACACTAGATGTTAATTCCCTGTATACGGTCATCCCTCATGATGATGGTATTGGGGCTATTGCAGAAGCCTTATCAGAATACCCTCAGTCTGGTCCCCCTTTTGATTTTTTGTTAGAATTGATACAGTACGCCTGGTTTTGACCAAGAACCATTTCCTCTATGGCGGTAGCCATTTCATGCAGATGAATGGCATCGCCATGGGGTCTAACTTGGCGCCGGTGTATGCAAAACTTTACATGACGCGCTACGAGAAAACAAATAATCTTTCTGATTTTGGCACTTAGATTTTATATTATAATCGCTATACTGATGATTTATTTTTGTTGTGGTGCGGCACTGAGACACAGTTCTTGACACAATGGTGGAGTCACTTAATTCTCTTGACTCCCCAATTAGGTTTTCCAGCTGTATACATACAATATTGAGATCAACTTCCTTGATGTTAAAGTGTACCGGACTTGCTACAACCTCGGAATACTCAAGGTAATTGGCTACAAAATAAAAGGCTTGACTGTTTCAAATGTGCCGACTGCACTACATGTAGGTCAATGTTGACTGGCTCATTTTTCTCCCATCCGCATAACAGGAAGAAAATAAAAATTAAGTTTCAATTACACTGCCAAATGGACTATGTCATTTACATACTGACATTAAAATTATCTGGGAGTGGTAGGAATCATTGCTGTAAATCGGTACTAAACCATTACTTCAGCATGCACATTATAAAATGAACAGATTAATGCAGAATACAGGTTGAACCCGATGGGCATTTTGCCTCTTTTCAACCTCACTGACTATGTAACTATGTATGCCCATGTGGTTTGGTATATGTTGGCATGACCAAAAGAAATTTCAGAGACCGCATTGCCATCCACAGGTCAACTATTAGAGCAGCTTTGGAATCTGGTGTCTCTGATAAACCAGTGGCCAAACACTTTTCTAGGGCTGGCCACTCGATTGCCAGCCTCAAATGTATGCTGATTTATTATATTCCAAGTAATGTTAGGGGTGGTGACTGAGTACACAAACTAATTAGGAGGGAGGCAAGATGGATCTATACACTTGACACAATGGGTGTAATTCCAAGTTGATCGCAGCAGGAATTTTTTTAACAGTTGGGAAAAACCATGTGCACTGCAGGGGAGGCAGAGAGAGTTAGATTTGGGTGTGGTGTGTTCAATCTGCAATCTAATTTGCAGTGTAAAAATAAAGCAGCCAGTATTTCCCTGCACAGAAATAAAATAACCCACCCAAATCTAACTCTCTCTGCACATGTTATATCTGCCTCCCCTGCAGTGCACATGGTTTTGCCCAACTGCTAAAAAATTTCCTGCTGCGATCAACTTGGAATTACCCCCAATGTCTCCACATGGATTAAATGAGAACAATCCATATAATATATTTCTGAAGGGAATTTTTTGATTAACACACAGGCTTTCCTGGTTCATTATATTCCTGATACTATGCTTAATGGAATAGTTTCACTATTTCATAATTTTTTCTAAAAAAATTTATCAGCAGAACATTATGACCAATATGATGACATGATGTTTTTTTTTTGCTTTTTGTTGTTTTAATTGTTTTTGTTTTTATACAGTTTGTTTGTTGTTTGGTAATGGTGTTGTAACACCTGGGTGCTTATATGTACATTGAATCATCTGGGATATTTCCCCTTCCCTGTCAGGCTGTGGCATCAGACATATTTACATAATTTCCTGTGATTGGGATTTTTTATAATTATATATGTTACTAGTTCTTGAGGCTGTCTGTTGGCATCAATATGATATTTTAGTACTATGTTGTCTATCAGGTTGCTATGGCAGCTTTACCCATGAGTTCCAGGTTGCAGCCGAGGTGGAACGCATATTGGGCCGCAGTGGAATGCATGACATTTCTGGTTATGTCGTATGCATTCCAGAGTGATGATGATGCCTGGTCACTTCCTGAAACGCTAGTTCCGGGTTTGGGCAGTTCAAGGTTTTGATCTTGTTTTAGTGTATACACATATTTAAATGTATTATTTGGTCTATGAGCAGGCACTTCGGCACTAGAGTTGGAGATGTTGTTAATTGAACAGTACTCTTACTGCAATATATCAAATGAAAGGATTTACTTATATATTTTCCCACAATGCAACACTGCTCTGACGGGGAATTGTGGGTAATACTCTGGGGGTATTTATATGTGTGTAGGTGGTGATGGTGCTTCAATTTGCCTCTGGCTGCCTTGATGACAGTATGCACTGCTACAAGTCCTGATGATGGTCCCAAGTGGACCGAAACTTCACGTTGACTAATCTTTTTTGCACGTTTGCACTTTAACATGGTCTGTAAGTAATAAATGGACTATTTTTTTTCTGGATTTTAATGGAGCACCATACTGCTGCTGATTATAATTATATGTGTGCAGACATTTGAACAGTATATATATATATATATATATATATATATATATACACTGCTCAAAAAAATAAAGGGAACACTTAAACAACACAATGTAACTCCAAGTCAATCACACTTCTGTGAAATCAAACTGTCCGCTTAGGAAGCAACACTGATTGACAAACAATTTCACATGCTGTTGTGCAAATAGAATAGACAACAGGTGGAAATTATAGGCAATTAGCAAGACATCCCCAATAAAGGAGTTGTTTTGCAGGTGGTGACCACAGACCACTTCTCAGCTCCAATGCTTTCTGGCTGATGTTTTGGTCACTTTTTCGAAGCTGGCGGTGCTTTCACTCTAGTGGTAGCATGAGATGGAGTCTACAACCCACACAAGTGGCTCAGGTAGTGCAGCTCATCCAGGATGGTACATCAATGCGAGCTGTGGCAAGAAGGTTTGCTGTGTCTGTCAGCGTAGTGTCCAGAGCATGGAGGCGCTACCAGGAGACAAGCCAGTACATCAGAAGATGTGGAGGAGGCCGTAGGAGGGCAACAACCCAGCAGCATGACCGCTACCTCCGCCTTTGTGCAAGGAGGAACAAGAGGAGCACTGCCAAAGCCCTGCAAAATGACCTCCAGCAAGCCACAGATGTGCATGTGTGTACTCAAACGATCAGAAACAGACTCCATGAGGGTGGTATGAGGGCCCAACGTCCACAGGTGGGGGTTGTGCTTACAGCCCAACACCGTGCAGGACGTTTGGCATTTGCCAGAGAACACCATGGATGGCAAATTCGCCACTGGCGCCCTGTGCTCTTCACAGATGAAAACAGGTTCTCACTGAGCACAGGTGACAGACATGACAGAGTCTGGAGACGCCAAGGAGAATGTTCTGCTGCCTGCAACATCCTCAAGCATGACCGGTTTGGCAGTGGGTCAGTAATGGTGTGGGGTGGCATTTCTTTGGGGGGCAGCACAGCCCTCCATGTGCTCGCCAGAGGTAGCCTGACTGCTATTAGGTACCAAGATGAGATCCTCAGACCCCTTGTGAGACCATATGCTGGTGCGGTTGGCCCTGGGTTCCTCCTAATGAAAGACAATGCTAGACCTCATGTGGCTGGAGTGTGTCAGCAGTTCCTGCAAGACGAATGTATTGATGCTATGGACTGGCCCGCCCGTTCCCCAGACCTGAATCCAATTGAGCACATCTGGGACATCATGTCTTGCTCCATCCACCAATGCCACGTTGCACCACAGACTGTCCAGGAGTTGGCAGATGCTTTAGTCCAGGTCTGGGAGGAGATCCCTCAGGAGACCATCCGCCACCTCATCAGGAGCATGCCCAGGCGTTGTAGGGAGGTCATAGAAGCACGTGGAGGCCACACACACTACTGAGCCTCATTTTGACTTGTTTTAAGGACATTACATAAAAGTTGGATCAGCCTGTAGTGTGTTTTTCCACTTTAATTTTGAGTGTGACTCCAAATCCACACCTCCATGGGTTAATAAATTTGATTTCCATTGATAATTTTTGTGTGATTTTGTTGTCAGCACATTCAACTATGTAAAGAACAAAGTATTTAATAAGAATATTTCATTCATTCAGATCTAGGATGCGTTATTTTAGTGTTCCCTTTATTTTTTTGAGCAGTGTATATATATATATATATATATATATATATTAGTACAGTATGCATTTTGCTCCTTATAGTCTCCTTATTATACAAAGCTTCAAACACACATGTCCCTTTCTGAGAAAAACATCAAAGTAGAAATTAATGAACTGGTTAGCTGTAACACAATAGTATGTTGGGCTTTGATGTTTGATATCATCACTGTACATTTTTGGAGCATCCAACCACCTCCAAATCTAAACAGTGTTTGACATTATGGTGTCCAAAGAATGTGAAGTGAACGTGCACTACAAAATGCACTTGGCACACATATTTATACATAGATAAAAATTATTCAGTACTACAGACTTTGTGGCTTGTAAATTACTTTTACTGATTATAGAATACATACAGTATTTGCAGTCTTTATAAACAATAACACTTTTATGTTTCTCATGTTTTCTATTGAAAATATTTTCAATCTCATAGTTACAAAATGCATTTATATTTTTTAGGCTATCAGTAGATATTATTATTTTATTCCCCTCTTTGTATTTGTCTATAATGAAAAGCTGAGATTTGTGCGGGCCCCAGTGTTTTTGTTTTGGATTGGATTTGGCAAATTCACCCTCAAGTGTTTTGGTTCTGTGTCGGTTTGGGTTTTGGATTTCAATTCTTTGAAGACTGTAAAAACAGCTAAAATCATGTACTTTTGACCTGTTTTTGTTTCTACAGTATTAGTAACATCAATAACAGTAATTTCCAGTCATTTTCAGTTAATTTCGACCATCTCTCAGTTGACTATATTGCTATCACCGATATTGCCCAAAGGCTGCAGAGAGCTGACTGGCTAAATGAAGCGACAGAGCAGGGTCACAAACTCATGGCAGTTTAGAGGAATGTAACACATCTATTACGTGTCGTGGCATAGCAGTGACAGAGGGTCGGGTACAAAATCTAAGCAGTCACTGTCCCGATAGTCAGTATGCTAACAGGGGTATTCCAATGTTCAAATTCATGATGGATCCCAGTAAGTATTTTAACCCTATCCGCTAACCCATACCTGACCCTCCTGCAGCCACATTCTAACCTCCCCCCGCAGCCTAACTATAACCTCCTTTACCACCACAGCTTAACCATCCCCCTTGTCCTGAACCCTAACCTCTGTACTTACCTTTGAGATCCATTGATATTCTAACAGTTGGAATCCTGCTGTCGATATACTGACTGTTGGGATCCTGACTGCCCATGGAAAACAAAATAGAAGTTTAATAATATATAAGACCCCACAAAATGTTGTCATTAGAGATGATCGGGTCTGGTTCTTGGATTCGGACCCACCGAATGTTGCGATCTGAGCCGGGTTGCGAGTCTGGCTCGGGTTTTCCCACCAGGCTTGGATCCCAAATCGAGGCAAAACTTAATTCTCCTGCTGTCTGATTCTCACAGGTTTTTCATTTTATATAAGGCCCCATTAATTGCGACATGTTACTCTGGTTGTGGAGGTTGTAGTGAGTGTATGCAGGGCCGAAACTAGGGGGGGGGGGCTAGGGGGGCAGGCGACCTGGGCGCCGGATTGGAGGGGGCGCCGAGACCCCCTAACACCCGCCGCGGCACTTTTATAACTTTGAAACCCCCTTCTCCCGAGTGCCCAGCACGGGGGGCGGGGTTTCGCGGAATGACGCGATTGCGTCGTGACGTCACGGCGCAAACGCGTCATTCCACGAAACCCCGCCGGAGGAGGGAGAAGGGGGAGCCGCGCAGACCGGACGAGGAGGGAGAGGCGGCTGAAGAGCGGCGAGAACCGCTTCAAATGTAAGTCAGCCCCTCTCCCTTCCTCTCTCTCTCTCTCTCTCTCTCTCTCTCTCCCTCCACCACCTGCCGCAATGTGTAAAATGGGGACCTGTGCCTGTCGCAATGTGTAAAATGGGGACCTGTGCCTGCCGCAATGTGTAAAATGGGGACCTGTGCCTGCCGCAATGTGTAAAATGGGGACCTGTGCCTGCCGCAATGTGTAAAATGGGGACACTTTTTCCTGCCGCAATGTGTAAAATGGGGACACTTGCCAGCGTACTGTGTAAAATGGGGACCTGTGCCTGCCGCAATGTGTAAAATGGGGACATTTGCCAGCGTACTGTATAAAATGGGGACCTGTGCCTGCCGCAATGTGTAAAATGGGGACACTTGCCAGCGTACTGTGTAAAATGGGGACCTGTGCCTGCCGCAATGTGTAAAATGGGGACACTTTTTCCTGCCGCAATGTGTAAAATGGGGACCTGTGCCTGCCGCAATGTGTAAAATGGGGACACTTTTTCCTGCCGCAATGTGTAAAATGGTGACACTTTTTCCTGCCGCAATGTGTAAAATGGGGACACTTTCCTGCCGCAATGTGTAAAATGGGGACACTTGCCAGCGTACTGTGTAAAATGGGGACACGTGCCTGCCGCAATGTGTAAAATGGGGACACTTTTTCCTGCCGCAATGTGTAAAATGGGGACACTTGCCAGCGTACTGTGTAAAATGGGGACACGTGCCTGCCGCAATGTGTAAAATGGGGACACTTTTTCCTGCCGCAATGTGTAAAATGGGGACACCTGTCTGCCGCAATGTGTAAAATGGGGTCACGTGTCTGCCGCAATGTGTAAAATGGGGACACTTTTTCCTGCCGCAATGTGTAAAATGGGGACACCTGTCTGCCGCAATGTGTAAAATGGGGTCACCTGTCTGCCGCAATGTGTAAAATGGGGAATGGGGACACTTGCCTGTCGTACTGTGTAAAATGGGGACACTTTTTCCTGGATATGAAATTTATGTTAGAAAAGGCAATTTTTCAGGTAAAAAAGTTCTGAAAGAGATATATGTATATATATATATATAATATTTTTATTCATGTATTTATTTTTTTTATTTTATTTTTGTATTATTTTTATTTATTTATTGTAAAATAAATTTTTTTTTTTTGCGGGGGGGGGGGGGGGGGTGTCAAATGACTACCTTGCCCAGGGTGACAAAAATCCTAGTTTCGGCCCTGGTGTATGTGTCACTACAGTGACTCATAGATGTATTGTGGGACATTGTGGGTGAAGGTGGTACCACAGTAATATATATTATTTCATTTTCATACACGTATTGTGGAACACTTAGTGAAATTAAACTGCAGTGTTGGATTACTATTTCTGACTCATACACATAAGTGAAGGTGGTACCGCAGTAATTTATTTTATTTCATATTCATACATTTTTCGTGTGGAAAAAACATAAAAAATAAAGATAGCTACAGAGAAAAATAAAATTGTCAACATGCCATTCACCACATGAAGTGGCAGGGAAAGGCTAAGTCCATGGCCTTTATTTATTAGTGGTGGTTCTGCCTCTTATGATGATGTAAGCCCTTATCTCTGTAGAAGTATCAAAAAAATGAAACTCATAAAGGCACAGAAATCAACTGTGTACTCAGAAACATGACAAATCCCTCAGGAGAGTCTAAGTGTGCCTGCAGGTGCCATGTGTGAGCCTGACCTTTCCAATACTGTACTTGAAGAGGAGGCTTGAGTGGTAAATGTCACAACTGAGGGCTGGTGCTGACCAGGGGGAAGCCTCAGTTGTAGGGGCTGAGGTATATGTGTACCTGGGAGGCAGTACAGGGTTCTTGGACATGCAGGGAACCTTTAGAACAAATGCCCGAAGGCGTGACCAAGACAACGAAGGAAAGTTCAAAGGTTTTATTAAACACAGTTCAGAGGAATACTGATGATAGCAAACCGATGGTGACTTGGGATCGATGGCAGAACACCGATGGTAACTTGGGATCGATGGCGGAACACCGATGATGACTTGGGATCGATGTCGGAACACCGATGGCGACTTGGGATCGATGGCGGAACACCGATGGTGACTTGGGATCGATGGTGGAACACCGATGGTGACTTGGGAACGATGGCGGAACACCGATGGTGACTGGAGATCGATGGTGGAACACCGATGGTTACTGGCAGGGCAGAGCACTGCTGGAAGCTGGTGTTGGTAACTGCCAGTCACAGGATGCAATGATGAGACACTGCAGAGTCAGGCTGTACTGCAGAGAAAGTCCATGGGAGGACTGCACACTGGAATCACTGAAGACAATTGAAGCACTGACATCTTTCCAGCCCAGGAACAAGATATTTATACCAGCTGGGAAACAGGGATTGGCTGGCTGATTAACCAGAGACCAGAGTGCAGCTGCTGGGTAATCAGGCTGAGAGCAGAGTACAGCTGATAGGCTGAAAGGTAACATGTGATTAGGAAAACATGGCTGCGCCCATGTTAGCTTTTGGAGGGAAAGATTGTTTGTAACTTGAATGTGAGCTTTAACCATGAAGCTGCCAGAATCACAGTAAAGAGATTTGAGACAATGAGATGCAGCGTGCTGCACACAGACAGTGCAGATGGAATCCAGGCTTGGAACACTGGGACAGTCTCAGGAGGCATTTGGAAGGTAAATACTGATAAGGAATTACCTGGATCGTGACAGCACCCCCTCCTTTAGGAGTGGCCCCAGGACACTTCTTATAAGTTCTTTACCTGAACAAATGGAGGGATCTAGATTGAATCCAGATGAACTTGAACTGGCTGGAACCAGAGGAGACTGTACTGGACCTATGGACGAGACCAGATTGAGTCCAGACAAACTTGAACCGGCTGAGACCGACGGAGACTTTGGGCCGACGGATAGGACAGGATTGAGTTTGGAGACCGTTGAATCAGCTGGAACTGAAAGAGTCAGAATCCGGTTAGAACCGGAATGAGTGGTATCTGAGTGTTCAGTTAGACCATCCTGGACCTGGTCCATGCTGGATGCCAACAGGGTGGTGCTCTCTGAAGACGGCAAACAGGAGTTCATAACTGCATCTGTAGCACAAAAATTTCCATCTGGGAACTTGGCTCTGGATACTTCCCTTGGGGCTGAAACTTTGGTGACCCCTCCTGGGGTTGACGAATCAGACACCTCTCTCAGGCTTATTTTCTTCAGCACCCCTCCTGGGGTTGACAGATCAGAAACTCCTTTTTGAGAAGATTCATATGCCCCTACTAGAGCTTGAACATTGGATACCCCTCCTGGGGTTGCAGAAACAAACGCCCCTTCCTGGGCTGTAGACACAGACGCCCCTTCCTGGGCTGTAGACACAGACGCCCCTTCCTGGGCTGAGTAAAGAGTGTCATCATTCCAGGAATGTTCAGACGCTAGGATCTGGAACTGTACCAGACATTGACTGACTGTTTGTGTCCCCTGACGTAGCCGGAGGATATCAGAGGAGGCTGAGGGTTCATCAAAGATGCGCCTGAAGGTTGCCACGAAATCTGCATATGAAGAGAGCAGGGCATCAGACTTCTCCCATAGAGGTGATACCCAATCGAGGGCGGAGCCACTGAGGAGGGAGATGATGTAAGCAACCTTGGTGCGGTCAGTTGGGAAACTGCCAGGCTGTAACTCAAAATATATCTCACACTGATTTAGGAAACCCCGACAGGCTTTTGGGGAACCATCAAACTTGGCAGGTGTCGGTAAATGGAGACAAGGAGCAGAAACGGGAATGATGGGTGGGGATACCACCAAAGGTACTGCAGTCGGCACACTGGACGCCCCTGAACCACGGAGGGTTACTTGTATTCCATCCAGCCGAGAGGAGAGGTCCTGGAGACAGCGAATCACATGGCCCCGTGTAGCCCCCTGACGTTCAAGGCAGGCTGCAAGTTCTTGAAGGAATTATATATAACAAGTATATATACACAGGCGCTGTGATGAGTATGTTTCTCCTAGCAGCTGAATAAAGAAGGGGTAGTCAAACCCTTTAGGTAACGAAAGAAGGGAAATAGCTATACAGCGCTAATTGACACAATATGTTCTAAAGAATGGATATTTAATAATAAATTATTTTTAAAAGAAAATTAAAAATACACACAGTTAAACTTAGAAACTGTACTGTATGTCACAATAAAGACTTGCGGTGGACTTAAATTTGGTTAATACTGACACCAGCTGGTAAATATGGCACACATCAACGTATTTAAGACCAATGTGAATACAGTCATGCAAATGGACCAAATGAATAATAGTTCATCCAAGTGGATGTTGTTACCACATCTGTGTTCCGTTTAAAGAGGCTCCCATAAAGTGCAAAGTCCGTATGGCAACGGCGACAATTGTTGGGGTCCTGGTTCACAGTTCACTTGGAACTCCGTGTTCCATTAGATGGGCTCCCCTATGGATAGACTAGGCAGAGGCAATGCCTGAAGGGGTCCTGGTTCACGGAGAAGATATAATAAAAGGTCCTGACTGTAGATGATGTCGTAGTGATGGTGCAGGTCAGCAAATGTCCACACAGGTCTTGGCCTAACGCGTTTCACTGCTCCAGGCAGCTTTTTCAAAGGTTTTTAATAGGCTGCAAGTTCTTGCATCGGCCTGGTCGCTTGGACCTGGTCTCCGGCCGGATCCATTGGGTCAGTGCTTACTGTCACAACTGAGGGCTGGTGCTGACCAGGGGTAAGCCTCAGTTGTAGGGGCTGAGGTATATGTGTACCTGGGAGGCAGTACAGGGTTCTTGGACATGCAGGGAACCTTTAGAACAAATGCCCGAAGGCGTGACCACGACAACAAAGGAAAGTTCAAAGGTTTTATTAAACACAGTTCAGGGGAATACTGATGATAAAAAACCGATGGTGACTTGGGATCGATGGCAGAACACCGATGGTAACTTGGGATCGATGGCGGAACACCGATGATGACTTGGGATCGATGTCGGAACACTGATGTGACTTGGGATCGATGGCGGAACACCGATGGTGACTTGGGATCGATGGCGGAACACCGATGGTGACTTGGGATCGATGGTGGAACACCGATGGTGACTGGAGATCGATGGTGGAACACCGATGGTTACTGGCAGGGCAGAGCACTGCTGGAAGCTGGTGTCGGTAACTGCCAGTCACAGGATGCAATGATGAGACACTGCAGAGTCAGGCTGTACTGCAGAGAAAGTCCATGGGAGGACTGCACACTGGAATCACTGAAGACAATTGAAGCACTGACATCTTTCCAGCCCAGGAACAAGATATTTATACCAGCTGGGAAACAGGGATTGGCTGGCTGATTAACCAGAGACCAGAGTGCAGCTGCTGGGTAATCAGGCTGAGAGCAGAGTACAGCTGATAGGCTGAAAGGTAACATGTGATTAGGAAAACATGGCTGCGCCCATGTTAGCTTTTGGAGGGAAAGATTGTTTGTAACTTGAATGTGAGCTTTAACCATGAAGCTGCCAGAATCACAGTAAAGAGATTTGAGACAATGAGATGCAGCGTACTGCACACAGACAGTGCAGATGGAATCCAGGCTTGGAACACTGAGACAGTCTCAGGAGGCATTTGGAAGGTAAATACTGATAAGGAATTACCTGGATCGTGACAGTATACCTGTTGCTGCTATTATGAGTGAGTATTCATCCCATAAGGGGACCTGGAAGACTACTTGTAGTAGTTTAACAAAAAAAAAATGACTGCTAAACAATCCTTTGCAAGTTGTAGCAAATATGATAGCAGTCACCCAGTTGCACAGTAGATTACTAACACCATTTGCTATGCTGATATTAGATGTGCGTCCAGTATCTGCCATTATTGCAGAGGGTTAAGCAGTTAATTGAGGTCCTGTGTCGGTGCTACTAAATCCCATCTAGATTCCACTTCACTAGAAAAGCAATTTCTAGTATGTACAAGGACGTTAAGAAAAACTTAATTAGTGTCCTCCAAAATGCAATGTACACACTGTCCATCTAACCACAGATATGTGGACAAGTGGTATTTGGCAAACTAAAGATTACATGACTGTCACAGCCCACTGGGTAGTTGTATTGCCTTCAGTAGCACCAACAGCAGCCAGAGCATCTCACAAATACCAGCTCATTCAGAGACAGGCTACTCTGGATATCACAGGTTTCACTAAAAGGCATACTGCTAACAACCTCTTATAAAAACTGAAGGAAATCCTTGCAAAAAGGCTTACCCCACTTGGACTCTCCTGGGATTTGTGATTTTGGAACAATGCCACCAATATTGTGAGAGCATTACAGCTGTGTGAATTACAACATGTCCCCTTTTTTTCTAACACAATTCATTTGGTGGTGCAAGTTTTGTTCAAAATTACAGAAGCGTGCAGGAGATACAATCTGAGCCCCCCAAAAATTCAGGACATTTTTGTCATTCAGCAAGCGAATATCAAAGATAGCAGAACCTACATGTACTGTACTGTTGAATTTGACACAAGAGGTAGTAACTACTGTAGGTTAAATTATACCATGCACATTCTTCAGTGGATGGAGGAACAGCAAAAGGCCATGAAATGTAACACAATGACCTGTGACATAGGGAAACGAGGGAGAATGAACCTTACTCAAGTGCAGTGGAGAATATTTTCCAGGTTGTACAAGGTTCTTAAACCTTTTGAAGTGTCTACAGGTGAAGGTAGTTCAGACACTGCCAGCTTGAGCTAGGTAATTCCCCTTATTAGACTCTTCAAAAAGCAGCTGTAAAAACTGAAGGAGGAGCTGAAATAAAGCAAGTACGCTAAGCATGTTGTACTTGTAGATTATGCTCTTTGTTCGCTTTGCCAGGATCCAAGAGTTGTCTATCTCTTGAAATCAGATCACTATATTTTGGTGAAAATACTTGATCCTAGGTTTAAGTCATACATTGTATTTTTCTTTCTGATGGACTCAAATCTGAAGAGATGCAAAGAGCTGTTGGTGAACAAATTGTCAGCTCAAGCGATACTTGACATGGCAACATCTTCTCTTTCAGTTTCTCCGGCAGTGCTGCTGCCAGGAAAACACTAAATTTTACTAATAGACCCAATGGTGTTGATGCAGGTGAGTCAGTAAAACCTTATGACATGTGTTCAGGCCTAAACAAAAACTATCTACAATTAGTGACGTGTCTACCCTGACTGCATCAGATACAGTCACCATTCAAAGAATGGTTGATGATTATTTTAGTGATAGCATCCAAATAGGCATGTCAGACAGTCCATTTCACTACTGGCAGGAAAAAAAGGCAATTTGGAGGCCCTTGAACAAACTGGATTTGCCTTACTTAAGTTGCCCACCCTACAGTGTGTACTTAGAAAGAGATTTAAGCGCAGCCAGGAACCTTGTCAGTGATCGGCGTAGGAGGTTACTTCCCCAGAATGTGGAAAATATTATGTTCTTCAAAATGCATTACCAATCCACAAGGAAAACCTTTACTGGTAATTACATACAAAAAATACAGAGGCACCTGTAATCGTGCATTCCAGCGGGGATGAATTAATTTTGTGTGAAGAAGATGATGTACGCACTGATGGGGGTGAGGAATTGGATGATTGTGACAATGACGTCATCTTGCCTATGTAGAGCCAGTGTATGTACATAGAGTTGATTGCCAGCAATGTTTAATGCCCATTGGCAGCTTGTTTTGTGGGGGCCCAAACCAATAATTTCAGCCACAAGTGGCAGTCCCTGTCGCTGAAGTAATTGGTTTGTTAAACTGTGCATGACCTGTTTAATATATACAACATAGAAGTGGTTGGGAGGTCCCAAGGACAATTCCATCTTGCCCTTCTTTTCTTTGCATTATGCACAGTTTGGAGCATTGTTGACTGTCTTCTTGTGTAGATGACAAACATTTTCATAGTTTATTAAACTGCCACTCTGTCACTACAGTGCTACTCTGTTTCCTAGATGTGCCATGTTGGAAGTTAAAGTGCCACTGCTGTAACTTAGTTTAGCCATCCAGCTACCTCAGTGTAACCTTTTGGCCTAAACTGGATGAACACAATATTGTAAGCTGTGAGGTGGTCCATATTGACTGGAAATGACTGGAAATTAATGCTATTGAGATTAATAATACTGTAGGAACAAAAACAAGCACAAATTCTGTGATTTAGCTGTTTTTATAATTTGTTGACAAAAATATAGATCCAAAACCAAAACACACAAGGGCAGTTTTGTAAAAAAACAAATACAGATCCAAAACATGTTAAACCAAAAACATAACACAGAGGTCGGCACACATCTCTAATTGTCCTTAATCAAGTACTATAGTAGATCAAAGGTTCAAGGCCAGTACAACTAAATGGAGGTAAATAATTTGTTGATTGATTCAGAGCTTAACCAATTTGATGCCCTAGGCAAGATTTTTGTTGGTGCCCCCTATCGGATAATCTCACCACCCAACAAAGACTAGCTAGAGAGACAGCTGCAGCAGCATGGTGCCATCTTAAAGGGTGATGATCATTACCCTTCATTTGAATTGATGATACCACTGTGGGTTCATCGCTGGCGCATCCAGTCAGACCGCACCTGGCATCCTGTTATGGTGTGTAGCATAGCAGAGAAAGGAATATAATGAGTCAGTCTGACTCATACTGCTACTGGCTGTGGGCCCCATCACTTCACACCTGTCCAGCAAACAGCATCATCAACCCTCACAGGCAGCCAATGCAGGTTCAGCTTGCTGGACTCCACAAAGACCCATGGGAGGTGGGCTGCTGTGACTGAGCATGCACAGCAGCCCTCCTCCAGTTGCTACCCACTGCCCAGTTGCTGCCTCTAGTTGCTGCCCACTGCCCACACTGTCTGCACTTTGCTGCCACTGCCGGCAGCATACTGAGCTGCCCAATTTGAGTTGAGCTCTGATTGTGGTAGCCAGAGCCACTGTCCACACATCCACATACCTCAAATCTCCAACAGTACTAGGGCCAGCGTGCCACTGCCCAGTGACCACTGTCTCCCAATCGGAGCTGAACTCCCATTGTGGTAGCCAGAGAGCCACAATCCAGGTGCCCTCTGGGTTGATGATTGATTAATTATAATAACAGTCATAACTATAAAGAAAAGTAAAATAGAATCATGGGCCTGGCAAACATGTTGTGGAAGCTGGGTTAAGCATGCCATTGATCAATAACTAACAGTCATTACTATACAGAAAAGTAAATTGTATACATTGGACTTGCAAACCAGGAGACTGTCAACAATGCCTAAGTAAAGTACACCCCATTAATGTACAATGAAAATATGGCTCCTCATATCCACTCTTAGGTTGTATATTAAAACGGGCATGCACAGTTTAACAAACCAAGCATTTCTGCAACAGGTACTGACACTTTTGTGGATGAAGTTCTTGGCTTGTTTGGGTCCCTACAAGCAGTGCTATAAATGAGTTTAAGGAAGCTAACAGTGTTGTTAATCTTCATTACAGTTGGTATACATTATGTCATTAAAATCCTCATCCTCCCACCCATCATTGCTAATATTATCACACAATATTACCTCATCCCCACTAAAATCCACCATTACAGAAGTCTCTGTGCTTTGTTGTTGTAATTGGGGGCAAAGATCTTCCTCATAGAATTTGTGGTTTATTTTTATGTACATCACATTTTTCAACAAGCCTCCTACACTGATCCCTCACAAGGGGGGTCATTCCGAGTTGATCGCTAGATAAAAATGTTCGCAGCAATTAAGTGAAAAAGCGGCACATCTGCGCATGCATATGCGACGCAATGCGCACTTGCAACGTACTTTCACAACAGCCGATGTAGTTTTACACAAGACCTAGCGAGGCTTTTCATTCGCAATGCCCGCCGCAGAGTGATTGACAGGAAGGGGGCAGTTCTGGGTGTCAACAGACCATTTTCAGGGAGTGTTTGGAAAAACATAGGCGTGCCAGGAAAAATGCAGGCATGGCTGGGAGAACGCAGGGCGTGTTTGTGACGTCAAATCCGAAACTGAACAGTCTGAAGTGATCGCAATCCCTGAGTAGGTCTGGAGCTACTCTGAAACTGCACAAATTTTTTTTTGAAGCCGCTCTGCGATCCTTTAGTTCGCACTTCTGCTAAGCTAAAATACACTCCCAGTGGGAGGCGGTATAGCATTTGCACGGCTGCTAATAACTGCTTGGCGAGCGACCAACTCGGAATGACCCCCAAGGTTTCAAGCTGTGCTAAAAACTCTTCCATAGTACACAGTGGAGGGTGGGCAGCTTTAGTACACTAATGTGAGTTTGTATAAAGGGCTCCAAATTGGCTTTTTCCTAACAGTATTCAAAGGGACTGTGGGCCTAATTCAGACCTGATCGCAGCAGCAACATTTTCTCTAATGGGCAAAACCATGTGCAGTGCAGGTGGGTTAGGTATAACGTGCAGAGAGAGTTAGATTTGGGTGGGGTGTATTCAAACTGAACTCTAAATTGCAGTGTAGCAGCCAGTATTTAATCTGCACAGAAACAAAATAACCTACCCAAATCTAACTCTCTCTGCACATATCATATCTGCCCCAACTGCAGTGCATATGGTTTTGCCCATTAGAGAAAATTTTTGTAACTGCAGTCAGCTCTGAATTAGGCCCAGTCTGAGGTGCCAATTTTACTTTATCAATAAAGTAATCTTTCACCATTCTATGTTTACTGTTGTACTGGTTTCCAGTGGCGTAACTACTGAACTACTGCCCCCGCAGCCCTCGCGGTGGCTTGGGGGCGAGGGGCTGTGGGGGCGCCGCCACTGATTTAGCACAGATTGACATGCGGATGAGCGTCCACATGTCAATCTGCTGTCTCCTCTCCCTCCTTCCCTCCGCTGCTGTGTTGGAGGGACACGAAGGGCACAGCGCGCGCCTCTCCTGTGTCCCTCCTGGGTCTCCGGCGGGTCTAATAAATGAAGTGCCGTTCGTGAGCTTTGATTGGCTCTTGTACCGGCACTTCCTTTAACAGACCCACCGGAGACCCAGGAGGGACACAGGAGAGGCACGCGCTGTGCCCTCCGTGTCCCTCCATCACAAAACAGCGGGGGAGCATGGGGGAAGGCACTGGGGGAGCATATGCGGCACAGGGGGATGGGGACATATGTGGCACTGAGGGGGCATATGTGGCACTGGGGGGTATATATGTACCTGGCACATGGGGGGGGCTATATTTGGCACTGGGGGCATGTAAGTACCTGGCACTGTGGGGGAATATCTGGCACTGGGGGCATATGTGGCACTGGGGGGGTATATGTGTACCTGGCACATGGGGGGGCTATATTTGGCACTGGGGGCATGTGAGTACCTGGCACTGTGGGGGAATATCTGGCACTGGGGGCATATGTGGCACTGGGAGCATAGCCCTAGCAACAAGCACTACCCCCTAGCAACGAGCATGACACCCAGTGCATGAAACCCCTGGCAACGAGCATGACACCCTGAGCATGAAACCCCTGGCAACGAGCAGGTAATTTAAAAGTAATTAGAATCCTTACTGTAGGACTTAATGTGTAATGGGCATTACGGTGTGTGGCATAATGTATCACAGACATTGCGGTGTGTGTCATAATGTGTCACAGGCATTACGGTGTGTGGCATACTATATCACGGGCATTTTGGTATGTGGTATAATGTCTCAGGGGCATTGCAGTGTGGCATAATGTATAACAGGCATTGCGGTGTGTGGCATAGGGTATAACAGGCTTTGCGGTATTTGTCACAGGCATTACGGTGTATGGTATACTATATCACGGGCATTGTGATATGTGGTATAATGTCTCAGGGTCATTGCAGTGTGTGGCATAATGTATCACGGACATTGCGGTGTGTGTCATAATGTGTCAGGCATTACGGTGTGTTGTATACTATATCACGGGCATTGTGGTATGTGGTATAATGTCTCAGGGTCATTGCGGTGTGTGTCATAATGTGTCACAGACATTGTATGTGCTATAATGTATCAGGGGCATTGCAGTGTGTTGCATAATGTATAACGGGCATTGCGATTCCTGTCATAATGTGTCACAGGCATTACGGTGTGTGGTATAATGTGTCGGGGGCATTACGGTGTGTGCATATTGTGTCATGTGCATTATTGTGTGTGGCATAATGTCTAAGGGCCATTGCAGTATGTGGCATAATGTATACTGGGCATTACTATAAGGAGGAAAAATGACAAATAATGTAAGGGGCATGAATCAGGATTATTTTTCTTTCCTGTGGTGGCTAACGTCTGGGCGTGCAGGTTGCAAAACTGGGGTATAAGGTAGTCTTTTCCTGCAATGCCACGCCCCTTTATGCAAAGCCATGCCCATTTAAATGAAGCCACACCCCTTTTGTGCGGCGCGCGCGCACGCATGTTTGTCTCTTTACTAGTGCCAATTATGGGGGATGGGGGGGCGCCGAAGAATTTTTTGGCTTGGGGAGAAAAATTTCTAGTTACGCCACTGCTGGTGTCAATATATGTGGTGAATTCCTTTAAGTCTGACCAGTTGCCATAATGTTGTTTCTAGTGTACTAAGTTGACTTATCATCACTAGTTGATCTTTTGTAAGTTGTGTTTGTCAACTTGCTCTCAAGGAGCTCTTTGATTCTATTAAGATCTGTGGATCTTGGAAATAAAGACATTTGGTATTTGGAAATAAAGACATTATGTACAACTTAAACCTAGCATTAAGAGTGGTTACCAAAATGTAGAGATCCAATTGCAACACCCATTGGTCCTGGTGACACCAATAAAGAACTTGATTTACAAATTCAGCGTACTTCGCAGAATCATGTTGTTTAATTTCTTTCTTTAGCTTCTCTAGATGCTTTTCCAGTAATTTAATTAAGGAAATCACCTGACTCAGACTGCCAGTGTCTTAATTAACTTCATTGATTACAATTTCAACTGGTTTCAGAAGCTTGCATAAAATGGAGTATATTCTCCATTGTGCTGGACTAAGGAAACATGACCTTCTTCCTATGTCATGGCTTCATATGTGCGCTTGCATGCCTTGTTGCTGTTACTCCAGTCACTGAAGTATATAAAAGGTGGAATTCTACCTGGTTACTACTGTACCTATTGCTGCAATTGGGAGAATGACAAACGGAACTGTTGTTGCAGCTGCGGCAAGCTTATGCTCTTAAGCATGCAGTTACTAAATGCCAAAAATGTCCAGTCAGCATGTCCAGCACACAACGGTTATTTTTAAAGAAATGATGATCCACCAAGTCTATTATGTGTACACAGCATGGTTAATTTTGAAATTCACCCATTCATTATGCTCATAGTTCAGATGTACCCGCTCTGATTATGGGTGCGACTATTTTGGCCTACAACTTGTTTGCCGAAGCTAGCATGAAATGAGCATGTCTGAAAAGTCATACCCGCGATACATAGAGAATACACTGTGCGATCGAGGGTGTGACTATTTGTAACTGGGCACATGTAGTCACTGCCAAAATACATGAGTATTTGCATAGGCATCGTGCTAAAGATCAGCATGGCTACATCTGAACTGTATGTTACAGTACATACTTCATCAGAAATGACATCCTGAGGAGAGTTCTAGCAGGGTAAGCCATTTTGCTATCACATTCCTGAGTTTTTCCAACAGACTGGCTGTGGTTTGCCTCTTAGTGAAGCCAGTGATACAGTGATGCCTGTGAATTAGCTTGCATTGTGTGTTACATACTGCTGCTAAAGGTGATGAAACCACCCAGGGGGCTTTTACAGTCATGTAATCTTTAGTTTGACAAGTACTACTTGTCCAAATATACAGTCAGTACAATGGCATTTACTAGGCAAAGAGTACAGGTAAAATGGAATCAAGATGGAATTTGGGAATGGGAACATATAACTTAATTCAATTAATTGTCTTAAACCTGATGCAATTATGGTCGCTTGTTTCACAAGGCCTGATTCACTATCATTTCTAAATGTAAGAACGTATGCACTGATCAATTATTGGCAGACTGTGCATATGCTGCAAATGCATTGCGTGTGCACGAAGAACAAAATGCGATTGTCCTGCATCTGCAATCACAATTTTATTAACAGGGAGTGACCATTCGGGCGGTAACATGGTATTTGTGGGGAGTGGTTTATATGTTTGACATCATCTGTGATCACTGCGATGACAAACATAGTGTCCAGTGTGACTGCAATTGTATTATTCTGAATAGGCATGGGTCTGCTTCAACTGTCAGTTAGAGATGTGCACCAGACACTCTTCGGGTTTTGTGTTTCGGTTTTGGATCTGGATTCCCACTCGTGTTTTGGATATGGATTGGTTTTGCCAAAACCACCCTTTCGGGTTTTGGTTTTAGATCTGGATGATTTTTGAAATAAACAAAAAACAGCTAAAATCACAGAATTTGGGGGTCATTTTGATCCTACTGTATTATTAACCTCAATAACATTAATTTCCACTCATTTTTAGTCTATTCTAAACACCTCACGATATTGTTTTTAGGCCAAAAGATTGCACCAAGGTCGCTGGATGACTAAGCTAAGCGACAAAAGTGGGCAGCACAAACACCTGTCCCATCTAGGAGTGGCACTGCAGTGGCAGACAGGATGACAGTTTTAAAAACTAGGCCCCAAAGAGCACATAATGCATAGAAAAAAAAAGAGGTGCACCGAGGTCGTTGGATGACTAAGCTAAGCGACCCAAGTGGGCAGCAAAAACACCTGGCTCATCTAGGAGTGGCACTGCAGTGTTAGACAGTATGGCAGATTTAAAAACTAGGCTCCAAAGAGCACATAATGCAAAGAAGAAAAAGAGGTGCAAGATGGAATTGTCCTTTGGCCCTCCCACCCAGCCTTATGTTGCATAAACAGGACATGCACACTTTAACAAACCAATCATTTCAGCGACAGGGTCTGCCACATGACTGTGGCTGATATGATTGGTTTGTTTGGACCCCCACAAAAAAAAGCAATTAATCCCCCTACCAAAAAAAGAAGCAATTATCTCCCCTTGCACAAACTGGCTCTACAAAGGCAAGATGTCATCCTAATCCTCCGATTCCTCACCCCTTTCAGTGTTTACATTATCATCCTCACATAGTATTAATTCGTCCCCACTGCAATCCACCATCACAGGTCCCTGTGTACTTTTTGGAGGCAATTGCTGGTAAAGGTCTTCCTGGAGGAATTTATAATTAATTTAAAGGAACACAGGGCCATCTTTTCATATGGGCTCAATGGGCTCTTGCCCAAAGGCACCGGGAGTATAAGGACCCTAGGCTGATATCTGGGGGTCTCCTCTTTCCAGGGGTACAAGGTTTTTGAAAATCAGCCCTGGGGAACCAGAGATATCTGACTTCAAAGCAGTGGACCCCATCTGAGCCTGTTATATATCTTTCCATATATGTGTTTCTGAAAGTACACTCCAAAAGCTGAGACTCTCCCCTGTCAGAAGATGCTGACAGCTTGTCTCTACTATGAGATATCAGCCTTCCAGCAGATGGTCCCTGCTCCAGCTCCACACTCCTAATATGCAGTTTTATATATTCATTGATGGATTGCTCTGGCTCCTGAACTATGATCCCTAAGTCCCCAGTACCTCCTGAAAGGTGGGACTCCCTAGTGTTCTACCCCTTTAAAAGTGAAGAAATCTATTTCCAGGAACTGGAGATATCTGCTGTCCTCCCACCAGAAAATTATGAATTTTAAGCACACTCCACTATCCACCCCTCCCCTACATATAAAACACACCGCACCACCATGGAAGACATATACCAGGACCCCTCCATTCAGTCAGTGGGCTAGGAAAATGTATCCATTTCCCCGCAGCCCCAGTTGCGGGAGAAACTGAAGGAGGAGCTGGTGATAGGTCACGTTCCGCTTGAGTTGACAATTTTCTCACCAGCAGGTCTTTGCACCAACTCAAGCTGGCAGTGTCTGAACTGTCTTCGTGTGTGGCAAGTTCGAAGGGTTGGAGAACCTTGCACAAGATGGAAATCATTCTCCACTGTGCTTGAGTCAGGTGCATTCCCCCTCCTTTGCCTATATCGTAGGTGGATGTATATGCTTGAATGGCCTTTTGCTGCTCCATCCTTTGATGCATATAGAGTGTTGAATTCCACCTCGTTGCCACCTCTTGCTTCAGGTGATGTCAGGGCAGCTCAGGAGTGTTTGCTGGCGCTCCAGTCTTTGGCACGCAGTCGCTGAAACTTCTTGTCCAACTCATTAATCATATTCATTCACATTAGCGTCCCCTCATCATACTTGCTTACTCATACTCAACAAGACCCGCCCCCACTTCCGGAAAACACCATGATTCGCGGGTACGCAGGAAGGGGGTGGGGCTAAAATGATGCGATTCACGTCATTTTAACCCATTCCCCACTCCACAGAACCGTGAACACAGGAGAGTATATCTCCATCCTGCCATCATCGGATGCGAGCAGGATGCGGGAGACCTGCTAACTCTTTCGGGGGTTCGGGGGGCTACCCCAAAAAATGGAAGCCTCCTGCAGCTTCCGGGAGAGTAGGCATGCATGCCCCTCATCCTGTTGCACCTCACAGTAGCATCCTTAATTTCTTTGTCTCTAAACTCTAAACCATTACCATCCTTGCTTTTACTACTGCTAATCCACACATTTGCAGAGGGTTCATCAATGGTGGAAGGAGGCTTCTCTGAGATTACAGTGTCAGAATCAGAATTGTCAAATTCAGACATACAGTCCCAAAAATGGCACTGCGGGACAGTTGGAAGGTATGCAGTGCACAAGTGACAATAAGCAATATACTGTAGATTTTCTTAAGAAAAAATATTGCGGGTTAACTGTAATAAACAAACAAGTGATTTTTTTTTTCCAGTCATAGAATAGTAAAAACAAGTGGATGTACTCGACACCCGAATCCCAGGCGCAAGAATCTGAAATTAATGAATTCACTTGTATTAAGTAGTCACTAGCTGCACCAACTAAGGCTTTGCAAGAGCCTGGAAGCAAACTAGAATTCAATCGGAAGTGTCAGTGCGCTTCAGTGACTCCAAATACAGTGATAATTGGGTGAGTGTTTGCCTTTACTAAAAACCAAGAGATTTGTTATAATATAACCATTTACTAAAAACACATAATGTTCCACTTTATAGTATTATACTTGTTAAAATACAAAATGAAATGTATCAGCTCAAATGTTAATATATTTCAACCGGAATGCATTCCTTGTTTTGTGAAATATTGTAATAAAAAGCCACTTTAACTTGTAATTAATTCAACCAATAATTCCTGCAGAAATATCCAATTAATAAAAAACTATTGATTAATTATTTCATTTGCCGTTATTGCCACATGTTTCTCATTTCTAAATCACAGTTTGTGAATATATAGATAAATAAATATGTCTCCACTTAACCTGTCACTGGCGTCCCAGTGCAGGATTAGTCCTCCATACATGATTTACCCGATCAAGAGGGGTTAATAATTACCCTTTTCCGGAAATGTCCTCCACTACAGCACTATAGCACAAGTGCGGGGATTAATTTTCCAAGTGGATACCTTAGGTAATTCCAGGCTGGCGGGCAGCGTTTGTAAGCACACAATTAGAGGCGATGGAGACCTTAGCAAGCCGTCCGTGCTGCACCGAGCAACGTCCAAAAAACCACAGTATTAGTGAGCCATGGGTATAAATGTCCTCGGTGTATGGCACACACTGTGAGCGGCAGCTGATGGCACAGGTGGATGCAGCAGGGATGGGCGGCAATAGACCGGCACAGCTGAGAGTGGCAGAAGCGGCAGAAGCGGCAGACGCGGCCAGAGACACGGTCACACATGCAGCGGTTGAAAACTCGAAAACGGGTGATGCCGTCAACGCGTTTCGTCCCGTTAATTCTCGGGACTTCCTCAAGACTGGCTTCTCAATGGGGTGTTCCCTTTTTATCTACCTCCTGATGAGAAGCTGAGATCACCTGTGTTTGTTCAATTAGACCCTTAATAGCATGATACATAGAAACAATCTAGCTTTATATCTATACGAAATGCCATGTTGTTTTGCTTCTTTATGTCACTTTATAAACACAAAATGTAAACATTATATAATATATAACAACAAATCTCTTGGTTTTGCTGGAACAGTTATTATATAAACAAAATATACCAATATAATATTAAAATAATATACTTATATGCTAAAAAAATATATATAGAAAATTATATAAAATGTATATCTATCATGTCCATATACTCTTGATCTTCCTATTAATCTATTTACCACAGACCCCCAAATCAGTTAAACCATGGTCCACCATGATTGGTTTATCTACCCTATTCTAATGAATTTAATAAACCCACACTGATTGATAGTATATTTGATTACTTTAATATTGTATACTCGTATACTTCATTGTGGACTACTAATTGTCCCTAGTCTACAATATATACAACCATCCTACATATTCACTCTATTCTAATGACCATGAAATGCCCACACTAATCAAACTCTAAATAACAGATTTAATCTAGTGGCGTATAATCCAAAGGTTCATTTAATCCATTTGGACTCAAAGTGTCCAATTTAAAAATCCAGGATGACTCCCCCAGACACACATGACGAAATCTATTTCCCCCTCGTTTTGTATTGAGAAATTGTTCAACAACTGTTAAAGACAATCCCTTCGGATCACTATTATGCATTTTTACAAAATGTCTAGACACGCTGTGCTTCAGGGATTTATTAATAATGTTCCTTCGATGCTCCCTAAATCTAGATTTTATTGATCTTGTGGTTCTACCTACATACTGCAGTGAACATGGACACTGCAGTACGTATACACTATATGTTGACTCACAGCTTAAATATTGTTTTATGGGAAAACTCTTCCCATTTACACTAGATGTCACTGAAAGTGCCTTATTGGTAATATGATTACACGTCAAACAAATGGGCTTATTACATTTGTAATTACCAATGGGTTTCGCTGGCAGCCACGTGGCCACTGTAGCTTTATCTTTTTGTGTTCTTAGTTCACTAGGTGCCAAAATATTTTTAATGTTAATGTTCTTTTTAAAAATTACTCGTGGTTTCTCTCCCATAGATTCACTCAAAATAGGATCCTGTTTTAAGATTCCAAAGTTTGTCATAACGATCTTTTTAATTTCATTAGATCTAGAGTTAAATTTTGATAGAAATGTCACTGTATCTGATAACCTCTAACTTTGAGTACCTTGTTGTTCTGTTGTTAACCCTATATTGTCCACTACCTCTTTTTGATCCCTTTTTGATCCCTAGTGGCTTCTGCCACTCTCAGCTGTCCCTGCTGCATCCACCTGTGCCATCTGCTGCCACTCACAGTGTGTGCCATACACCGAGGACATTTATACCCACGGCTCACTAATACTGTGGTTTTTTGGACGTTGCTCGGTACAGCACGGACGGCTTGCTAAGGTCTCCATCGCCTCTAATTGTGTGCTTACAAACGCTGCCCGCCAGCCTGGAATTACCTAAAGTATCCACTTGGAAAATTAATCCCCGCACTTGTGCTATAGTGCTGTAGTGGAGGACATTTCCGGAAAAGGGTAATTATTAACCCCTCTTGATCGGGTAAATCACGTATGGAGGACTAATCCTGCACAGGGACGCCAGTGACAGGTTAAGTGGAGACATATATTTATTTATCTATATATTCACAAACTGTGATTTAGAAATGAGAAACATGTGGCAATAACGGCAAATGAAATAATTAATCAATAGTTTTTTATTAATTGGATATTTCTGCAGGAATTATTGGTTGAATTAATTACAAGTTAAAGTGGCTTTTTATTACAATATTTCACAAAACAAGGAATGCATTCCGGTTGAAATATATTAACATTTGAGCTGATACATTTCATTTTGTATTTTAACAAGTGTAATACTATAAAGTGTAACATTATGTGTTTTTAGTAAATGGTTATATTATAACAAGTCTCTTGGTTTTTAGTAAAGGCAAACACTCACCCAATTATCACTGTTTTTGGAGTCACTGAAGCGCACTGACACTTCCGATTGAATTCTAGTCATAGAATAGTGGCAGATAAAGATGTGTCCATTTTCATCTTACACGTGATGCATATGCATGTGCACATGCATCGCGTGTAAGATTAGCCAAGCCGAGGTGCGTATAATATCCATGTATGGGTGGTTCCCAGACCCGGTTTTATGTGGTGTATACGCATTGCAGGCAAGCTGGTTGTGGAAACCATTTCCTTTACAGATAGCTCATGCAAAACTGCTGTATGTCTATTGTAATTGTTTCCTTGCACTATTATAGAATAAAAATGAGTGTGGAAATGCCATTAATGCATTTTTGCTTTTCAAAATTAAAGTGTTTCCGTGTTTCTAGGATTATAAAGATTGATAATCCATAGGGGCATTAGCACAAAACGTTGGTTATTTTTTCCTATTGAAGTTGCTTAAGTGTCTGTAGGGTGAATTTTAATGAGTATCAAACAACTCATGAAGCAGCGGTTAACCTTTGTACTGAATACTGAAATCTATACAGCATTTTACTCACAGAAATCAAAGCTTTTTAACTAAAAAACAGGCTGCTACACCTGTGCACAAAGCTATGCACCGTAACATAAACAGAAGTATTGGCTATTATGGATTACTTATTTATTCCTTAAAGATAAATAATAAGCAACATGCATTTAACATAAGTGGTGACAAGTTTTATGAATTCAATTACTTATTTTAAACATAAGACATACTGTAACAGTATTCTCATTAATGTACAGTATTACTGTAGTTCTTAGTTGTCTTTTCTGTCTATTGCTGTACTGCCAGGCATGGTATTGTCAGGAGCCTTTAAAGCAAGGCTGCAGAAAAATATATCCTTTACAGAACAATGCTAGTGGCAAACAGGTGCAGAAAACCTAAAAGGGAACACAGCTTCAGTACATAGCTACTGAATTTAAAAAAAAAGACCCAAGGATATCAAATGTAACCTTTTATAGATTCTAAATGTTTTCATCCAGAGGAAAGTAAAACCCCTTAAGCATGTGCCAATTCAGTCTCACACAAAAAGAAAATCTAATTCTGGAGCCTACACACCTCAATCAAATGAATTCCCAGGATCAATCACACAAGCTGATTAATTGTGACTATTAGTACCACTGCTTGCAAAAAGTATTTTATGTTTGCCAGGATTTTATTAGGTCTTGCAGCGCTGTATGTGGTTACTCAGCTCACTGTCAAGATGAATAGCTTAGCCCTTTATCATTAAGAACCACCATCTGTATCACATTGCCTACACAGGAAACATCATTATTACAAGAATCTAGCAGGTAAGGCAGCCAATCAGCAAGCATCAATAAAGGTCACATGTCTATTGCTGTACAAAATGTAATTACAGCTTCTTAGACAACCTAAAAGCACAACGAGAAAGCGCTTATTCAATCTGTTTGTGGATTTAATCTCTAAATTTATAATTTTATAAAATCACATCAATAAACAACAATGATGCCAGCCAGTATCGCATATATTTTTTAAAAAATTATATATAACATACAATGTAAACACACACTAAAATGCTCCTTATTTAATGGTATTCATATACAATTACTTTATATCACTACTGCTTTTTATCAACAATTGTATAAATAAAACACATGTCCTTAAATTAGCCACACATCCAAGTGCAGGATAAGTTAGCCACACATCCAAGCGCAGGGTTAGTAAGAATGCCAAAATTGTGTAACAAAAGCAGCAAGTACTTTTCCCGACTCCTGTTAATAATCAGATGGTTTCTATATTAGTATAATGTTGTTAATAACTGTCCATGTATGCTGGATACTTTGTTAGCAATAAGACAACTTTGTAACAAGAAGGTAGTTATAGTGTAACAGTCCATAGTTTCTCAGTATCAGATTTTAGTTATGAAAACATACTTGCAGTAACCTGTATTGCATTCAGGTATTAGAATATTCTGCTTCCCGGCTGTCTTATCTCTTTACCAGCCTTATCCAGAGTTTTAAACGGTGATATTTAGGTTCTCATCAAATTCCCCTTAGCACTGGGGGTCCAAAGAGTAGGGCCGGCCAGCCGATCAAGCGTGTTTGGCCCTGAGCTGTGTTCCTTCTGTGAAGATAACAGATGCGTTTCTCCACCTCTCTCTACATGTCAGTGGCTTCCTCAGTGTTAAGTTCACTCTGGATAAGACTGGTCACTATATTTTGTTGCAGTGGAACATGTTTTACAATCACCTTGTTTTAGTATTTTTTATTAAACGATAGCACCATATACACTTTTTGATGACTGATTAAGTACATGTGAGTGCATTTTTTTAAACAAATATATTCTTTACACCAGTGAGCATTCTCTCTGTCTCACCAAAATGAATACACACAAAATGAATACACACATTCATGAATACACACAAAATGAATACACACATACATGTCTCTTTTCCACACTTCACATTTTATTTTTACTTAATAATGATTACACTTTATTATAAGTTGCATAATAGAATATGTACATCAGTAATTATGTCAGATACAATATGACACCACAAATGCATAATCAATATTATTTGAATCATAATAAACATATCACAATAATTTCAATGATCCCTTACTATCAATTTATTTTTATGTAGATTTCTATCTATTTATGATTTTATAAAGTCTACTGGTTTAATTATGCCAGTTATATTAAGAATACATATCACATTCTATTCAATCTGTCTCAGAATCCTGAAACAATACTTTCATTGGTATAGCAAGACACCGGGGATTGTCGAAAATATGATTAGGTCCTGGCTGTATACCTGCAAATAGAATGCAGGCAGTGTTGGACTGGGTCATGTAGGGACCACCGGGGGAATGCAGTGGTAGGGGCTCATGTTTAGGGGTGTGGACAGACTGCTGAGGGGGTGTGGCCTGCCACCTCATTGGTATGACTAACCATTAGAGAGTGCAACGTCTGGGCCCCTTCATAAATATATACAGTAAAAACAGCTGCTGCATGCATGATAATATAACAGATTAATAACAGTAATGCACTGTAGAAAATACACCATAGTCCAGTATAAGGTAACATGTATAATGTATAATTCAAGTGCACAGCCTAGAACCTGATCCTTCGAGTAGGAGGTGGGGCCCCCAGGCAGTGGGGCTCACCGGTGGTTTTCCTGTACCCCTGTGGGCCAGTCCAAGCCTGAATGCAGGACGCACATCATAGTTACTAGTCAGGTTGATATGCAGGATTAGTAATACACACCAGTCCAATGGATCTCAATGGATCTTGGCACTCAATTATTTTTGAATGACCCGCGATGGATTATGATTGGCAGCAGGTATAATAAATATGATTGTCGACGGCCGCCTCCAGTTACCTTGACAAAGCCCAGTGTCCTACATGTCTACCTTATAAATATGTGTTATTTGTAACAATGTATATATAAATGTAAATGCTCAGCATATATTTTGGATACGAGGCAGGGCTACATTCATACCCAGTGTCTCACGGCGCTGTGGTATTACCAATAGGGAGCAGCAATCACTGGGGATATTATGATTTTAGAGTGGGATGCACAATGATTAATGTGACAAGCTATTGTGAAATCCTCCTGTGAATAAACCATTGTGGAACATCCATATTTAGTAGCTGCACTCTATTGTTTGTGACCGCAAGTGCAATCAAATACTCCCATAAACATACTGTGTACGAAATCATTTAATACGAACGGAGATCCCTTATAAGGATTATTTAAATATAATGCCTCACATCACCTTATGCTCTACTCCATGCTATTTGTAATAATGTGTATACAAATATAAATGCTTGACGTATATTTTGGATACGAGGCTGGCGCTTCAAGGCACTGGGATATTATTAACAGGGAGTAACGATCACTGGTGATATTAGGATTTCTGATCGAGACAAACGGTGACTGTGTTAAATTATTGTGAAATCCTTATGTGATAAACCACTGTAAACTCCTATGTGTAATAGTCGCACCTCATTTTTGGTGGCCATAAGTGAGATTAATTATTCCCAGAAACACACTATGTATAAAACCATTTAAAACGGAAGGGGGACCCCTTATAAGGATCACTGTATCACATTGTCTTACATTATTATATGTTTGATTCCATTTCATTTTTGAATGACGGTTGAAAACATTGGTGTGTTTGGAGAGCAATATTAATATTAGACCTTTGCTGCCAGGTGCATTGGATGCATAATGATATAACTGTGTTTCAGATCGATTGCAGTTTCTATCGTTGTAACTGCATGATCTGTATTATGTATTATATATAATCTTACAGGCTATCCCTGTGCCTGGATTTATAGAAATTCCAACAGACACTACTATTACAACGAGTGTCAAAAAGGGGTTAAGAATATTAATACCCCTGGAACAGTAATCTATGATCATTGACTATGATATAAAGAGCAGGGTGTATGCCCACTAATCAATGGCACAGTGCTACTGCCAATAAGAGGCAGCGATCACAGAAGACACTAGAGCAGCTGATTTGAATACACAGTAGCTATATAGAGTAATTATACTGTATTTCCCTTGATCAGTAAGTGAAGGTGCATTGCTCCACACTATATACCCTTGACTAATTCACTGATTACGGAGGAGGATCTCCGCATGAACTGTATGCATATGTAAACGCACCGAATACCCAATAGTACATTCAGATATTAGATAAGATACAGCAGCCATGGCTACGGTCAATGCGCATACTGGATTCTGAACACAGCCCTGTACCAGACAGAATGCAGCGCTTGCCACTAATATGAATGTATCACACAGCTATACATTGTATTAAATATAACATGTGCTAATGGTTTCGGGGAGTGTGTATGATATGCGCTGAATGTCCAATGATACAAGTGTACTCCATATAAAGTACAGTTACCTATTTATATTATCACGGCCATGGTTACGATATTAGGGTGAATCAGTGAATATAGGGGAACATCTACTACAATAGCTATTGAACTGGAGTACTCATCCCTGCTTTACAATCAAATATCATGGTATACACATATAAGTATTGATAAGGATTATTAAATATAGGATATCCCCATAGCGGCAGTTTACTGCTGATTAGTACTCTGCAATACATTACACCGTATTACTCACAGTATTATTATATCTTGGATATAAGGAACAGTAGACCAACTGCCAAGAATCACTGCTGAAGCTGAAATAGCAACATTTGTTGCATATCTGTGTATAAATAGTAACACACATTGAAACAAGGATTAATAACAGTTACTATTTAAATCTACACAAGAAAAGAGTAGACACAATAAAGACGCTTAGGCTGTTTTAAAACTTAATATCTTTATTCATTTTCCTTCTTCTCCTTGTATATCTTTACACTACTTTGTATGTTTTTTAACAAATATTTTTCATAAATGTTGTTCGCTACAGTGGGATATATTGCCCACTTTTTAAATTAATCAGTAAATGTTATATTTTAATAATTAGTGCACCTGAAACAGATCTCTTTTCTTTCTCTCTTTTTTTGCTTGTTTAAGGGGTAAACATTTAGTCATTTTCATCTCAAAAATATTTCCAATATCAGACCCTTTCTCATCCTGGATGCCACTAAGACCCTTATCCACTCACTGGTCCTCTCCAGACTGGACTACTGTAATATCCTCCTGACTGGCATCTCTAACACGTACATCTCTCCACTCCAATCTGTCCTCAGTGCTGATGCCCTGATCATCTTCCTCACCAAATGCACTACATCCACCTTCCCTCTCTTACTAGTCCTTCACTGGCTCCCCTTCCCCTTCAGAATCCATTTCAAGCTTCTCATGCTCACTTACAAAGCCAAAGAAATCTAAAGCTTTGTAACTAAAACACAGGCTGCTACACCTGTACACAAAGCTACACACCGTAACATAAACAGAAGTATTGGCTGTTCTGGATTACCTATTTGTTCCTTAAAGATATATTATAAGCAACATGCTTTTAACATAAGTGGTGACAAGTTTTATGATTTCAATTAATTATTTAAAATTAAAATATTTGACATACTGTAACAGTATTCACATTAATGTATGATTTATCTAATTCTCAGTTGTCTTTTCTGTCCATTGCTGTAATGCCAGGCATGGTATTGTCTGGAGCCATTAAAGCAAGGCTGCAGAAAAATTTATCCTAGCCCTCACTCACTACAAAACCCTCACCCATTCCTCTCCCAGTCCATTCCTCTCCAGTTACATCTCTGACCTTATATTCCTTTACTCTCCCGCCCGTCCTCTTCGCTCTGCCAATGCATGCCGCCTCTCCTGCCTTCTGATTACCTCCTCTCAGTCAGAGGTGTATCTAAGGGTCCTGGTGCCCCTGGCAAAGTAAGGGAATGGTGCCACCCCCCCCTCCCCCCATATTCGAAATAGGAAAGTCGCATGTGCAAAAAAAGGGGCATGATGATGTGGGAAAGGGACATGCTGCACAATATTACTCCCAATTCAGATCACGTTACACTGTAGTGACCACTTATACACATTGTGTCACACGCTAGTGTCCCTTAAACATCATGCCCACACAGTACTCCTTGTCACACTGTGGAGAAATCAGCAGTGCCTGGCACGACCAAGAAGGGGCACCACCCAACGATGCCCCACGACCAGGGGGTATAATCAAATATTAATGGCAGTGAAAAGGTATCTATGCGCACTACCTAGTAGTGGTGATATAGTGATATACTAAGAAAAGCATTCTAGTAGTTTATTTTGAGTTTCTTCACTGTGGTGCATTGCGGTGCCAAACACTGGCACCAACTCCTGGCTGCTGTGCGAACAACCAGCCCATGCACTGTCACTACTAAGTGATTCCCCCCTCTGATCAAGGGTGGCACCGCCAGGCAGTGCCACTCTTCGGCCAGTGCCCCTGTTGAGTGCCATCCTGGCCAATGGGTAGATAACCTCCCATCCCCAGCACATAGCCATAGTCCTCACCTCCTCTCACCACATAGCGATAGTTTCCATCTCCCTCCCAGGACATAGCCATTGGCTCCCCCCAGCACATAGCCATAGTCTCCATCCCCCTCCCAGGAAAGAGCAATAGTCTCCCCCAGCACATATCCATAGACCCCATCCCAGCACATAGCCATAGTCCCTATTCACCTCCCATCACATAGAAGTAGTCTCCATCCCCCTCCCAGGACATAGCCATAGTCTCCCCCAGCACATAGCCATAGCCCCCATATGCCTCCTATCAATACGCCCTTTGATGGCACCAAATCCTTCGGTTTTCTGCCACCTTGATACTTATTTAAGTGCTGTTGATACCCCTTTCATATTCACAATAGCCGGGACGCCCCTGGGAATATGCATATGGGTACTTCCCAGGTGCAACCCAGCTTGAGACCCCTTCAGACTTGTGGCCTGACCTGGCATATTGCCGGGTTGGTGACGTCACCACTGACGCTACCGGAGGCAGTGCTTGGAGATAATAATCTCCAAGCACCGCCTCCTCCTATGTAGAGAACGGGTGCCGGGTTGCCTTGATCCGGCTTACGCATTCACACTGCATGCATCCAACTGCATGATTCCGGCTTCAACCTAGGTCAAGACCTGGGATGAAATGCCGGGATGCTCGACCAGGGATATTCTTTCAGGACCCTTTCACACTGAGCAAATTCCCGGGTTGATGCGCGTTCATCTGCAATAACCCGGGAAATATTTGTTAGTGTGAAAGGGGTATGACTGACAATATACTCTTTACTTGTCCTACATTGTATTGAACTGTAAGTCACTGTCTTCATGTTTTGCTTATTTGTTTACATATAAATAAATAAATAATAATAATAATAATGATAATAATAATAATAATAATAATAATAATAATAAATTATCTGTATAACTAGGGCTATTAGTATCCTGGACTTTTGTACTGATGTGAATGTTGCACATGAGAGTTACTGTACAGTATATACAGTATCTGCATACACAGTATTGCAGCATATCATTTTACACATTTTGACCACTAACTATTGGACTCACATTCTGCCAGAAAACACAAGAAAGACTGCTGTAAAGCACAATTGTTTTCTGTACAATTATTTAGCGCAATTTGGTATCTACTGTATGCATCCACATCGCACCTTATTCATGTGCGTACCACAATCATTATCAGCTTATCTGCTCCTGCCATATACTGTTACTGGTCCAAGAGATCTGAAATAAAATGGATTTCTGTATATGCACAGGAGGCATTCAGTTTGCCGGTTGTCGGGATCCCGGCTACCAGGAGACCGACGCTGAAATCTCGACACCCGGTGAAATACTGGCGGTTGGAATTCCGACCACCGGGTAAAATCCCCCACTCTGGTGGTGATCCACGCCACAACCCAAGGGTGAATTTAACCCTGTGGTGACTGAAGGTTGCCACTGGACCCGAGCGGAGCATGTCCCCTCGTGGGCTCGCTGCGTTTGTCGCTGGCATTCTGGCTGTTGGGATCCGAGCATTGGTCTCCTGACTGCCAGGATCCCAACAGCTGGGATAGCATACTGATCCCATTGCACAACTCATAACCCACAAATCCAACTACACACCATAATAATATTAGCTTGTTGCTAGTCAGTTGTGTCTGAGATGCATGTGACATGGAATTGCCAGTAGACGTGTTTCCTTTGCTCTGAAGCATTCAAGTTGCTAAAAATGGCAAGTCAACAACAAAACAGACATGTATGTGTAAAAAAGGTTATTCCCAGCGCTTCTTAAACAAAAAAGAATATACAGGTAGTAATTTAAAAATATATATATGTTTTTTTTTTTTAAGAAAAAATTATCCTTAGGCATATAATACAAATATACGATGGTTTTTAGATTATTAATATCTAAATATACGATATAAGAAAAGGAGGAAAAAATGAATGTGCAAATGAACAATACAGTCCCTAATTCTTATTGAGTTAAAAATAAATTATAATAAAAAGAACATATAAAAAAAATTTTGTTTGTATATATGAGTATGTTTGGTCCTAAGATTGATGTACGTTCCTAATACCGGTATACATAAACAATTGGACACTAGACAACATATAAGTAGAGTAAAGAAATAGAATAGAATAGAAGAGATATCAATTAAAATGAATAAATAGATGTGCAGTGTTCAGTAGAAACGCTTCTGCGGTTTACTCTACTGGAACACAGTTTTCAAGGAGTGTAAGTTTAGCTTCTGATTGATACTATGTACAGTTCCATGTGTCATTTTGTATCAATTGGAACTCAGAGTATAATTCGTTCCAGTCAGGCAGAAGTAGTCTATTCAGTTTTCAATTTTGCTGGTGGTGTATGTGTCCAATATAGGGTCTTGTATTAGCGAGTCCAGGCGGGTGTCTGCCGGCAGACAGAATGAAAGCAGCGGCGGTATTCAGCGTTTGAAAGCTTGTTACCGATCCGTAGCTCGGCGATCGACGCGTTTCACCTGTATACCACAGGCTTTGCTGCTTTCATTCTGTCTGCCGGCAGACACCCGCCTGGACTCGCTAATACAAGACCCTATATTGGACACATACACTGTCAAAGTCAGAAAAATATCACGCTGCACACTGCCATATATGCACCTCATGCGTGTGCCCGCTGCACGTGCAGGAGCCCTCCCGTGCGTGCGTATACTCGCGGTCGCGTGCACTCGCGGACGCGCGGTATGCGCATTTACGGTAGAGTTTGTGTTCGTCTAGCGGGCGACCCAATCATAACATATTTTATTCATATAATGTATTTTGTAGATTATGGTCCCTTTGATAGAATCTGAAAGTTTAGTTAATGTAGTATGTTCGGGGACAAAGAGATCCCTCTTTGTTTGATACGAAGGGTCAGACAGGGGTTACATAGTGGTGTTTAGTATCCATCGGAAGAGAATATAATTAGCAATATTCCGGTGTTGGTTTGAAGCGGATAAATCGCTCGTGCGTATAGTTATGGACATAAGAAGTTTATGGACATTTACTATATTTGCACTTTATTACCCATGCGGCGGGAAACCCAGTTTCCCACCCACCTGAGCAGTTAGGAATAGTCACAGCCCACCTGTATGAACCAACCTATGACCTTTTGTTATAATGCGAAGACGAATTCCTGTGTCCAATGAACAATAAGAATGTAGGGACCATTGTACTGTATTGTGTGTAGTGTATAAAAGGACAAGCCAATCTGGGCCTGCTCTCTACTCTCTTCAACGGTTCTCATTGCTGATAATCGGGAGCTGGATATCCAGAAAGGCGCTTGCGATTGTTTCCCCTGGTGCGTAAGTTCTCTGCAACCATATTGTCTCTTATTTAATGTTATAAGCCATTCTCTCTCTCCTTCCCCCTTAAATGTAATTGTATCTTTATTGTATTTTATGTGTAGTAACTCGGTTAGGTATTTTATGTTATCTTGGTAGTGTATAACTTGTATTGTATTATTCTTTTGCAATTGAACGTTCATTCATTTCCTTAAAAGGTGTTAGACCCTTAGACCGGTATTTGAGTGTTTATTATATTGCTAAGGGGTTCTCAGAGCGTCACATACGCTCATACAGCTTTTAAACTAACAAGGTTACACTGTGTTGCATTTACACCTTATCACTGCACAAGGGTTTACAGTATAAGTACATTGTTTATGGTATAGTTATAAAGGTTTAACTCTGTGAGCGTCAGCGCCGCTTGTGATCTCCTCGTGGTCTTGAGCGTCCGCTACGCTGATAGCGTATCATTACGTTAGTCGGCAGCCTATAGCGTGCTTGCCTTTACGCTCTAAGCCGTGAGCGAACGTGCCGGTCGTGCGTCTCGTCCACGGCTAAGCGTTCGTTACGCTACGTGCGTACTCTTACGGTATTCCATACGCCAATTGCGTACTGTGTTCTTTAACTTTTTAGAGTGTTTATTACAAGGTATAGAATAAGCATTGTCAATTGGGGACTCGCCCGCTCTTCACATATCTGCACTAGGTAATTCCAGCAGACATTATCGGTCAGCAAAAGGCGGGAGGTAATATTCCTCGTAGTGCTGACCAGATAAGCGTCTGCTTCGCTTAGTAAGGAGTGCTGAAGGAATCCGGAACCAAAAGGTAGGAACAGTACTTTATTGTCTTTTAAAACCTGTTTTGTTTCTGTTTTGCGAACGTAAGCAATAAGCATACACATCTGTATTTCTTGTTTAGTATTGTTTTCGTGCCTCATTCTCCTGATTGCCACATACTAGTGATAAACGTGTTGAGACATTTGTTGTTATTAATAGTTAAAAGTAATATTTAAGGGAATAATTGTAAAAGGCACGCACACAATCTCGCCTAGAATACAAGGGAGATTTGAGTGGTGGTCAGTGAAGGATTACTGTTAAAGATCATTCACATTGATAAACGTGTAGTGTGTAACTGTGGACGTACTTGGTCTGTGTACACGTGTCCTTACAAGGGCAGGGCATACGCAGCAAGGGTCGACGCATGGAGCGTGTATTACGCAACGGAGCATACGGATACGCCCACATGATACAAACCGCACGATAGTATTGTTTAGTAAGCGATAAGGAAATAACGCGAAAAATAACACAAATCTATCTCAAATCCAAAAGTTTAAAAGTTAAAAGAAAAAGACTTTCTCTGTTGCAATTCTTCTGGGTTAGGCTAATACCGAATGAAAGGATTTCTGCGCAGAAATAAAAATTAAAGTGTACATGTGGTAAGAGTGTGTGTATATATAAGATTTCTCTTTTATTACGGAAGTGGGAACCATAGGCCAGTAGAAAGAGATACACCAGCGAGAGTGATATCGTGGGGTGGCTTGGGAGGCGTCCCTTGTTAGACTCGACACATTAATGAGCAGTAGAGTCTGCTGTACATAACAGACCAGGAGGACACAGACCAGGAAGTCACGGACCAGGAGGTCACAGAACAAGAGGTTCAGGTACAGCAGACTAGAAGTAGAGAGCACAACCGAAGAGGGTTGGTGCGAGACCCATATAGGCCAACAAAGCTCATCGCTGAAGGAATTCGCAGCAGAAATTTTCGATTCCACTGATCGTTCCGCACATAAGATTAGTTGCTTGTGTGCAGATACGATTGTACCGCATGTGATTGTGTGCATTAGCGTGTCTTGAATTCAGAAGAACGCTACTTGCACATTGTTAACGTGATTTGTGTAATTTTTTTATTTTAAGGGAAGTAGCCTGATCACTCGGGGACATTCCAGCGACTGACACTTGCTGGGGAGGGTAAGACACTCCCACACGCCCGAGCAAGTAGACGTACTTAGGTGCCCTAGGTTGGGTACAGAACCTCTGGGAACTTTGGTCGCCGTATTGGCCAGCGTGGGCGGAATTAAGTGGGCGGACCTTGAGGCAAAACCCCCACCGCAGCCTTACCCCGGACATTTTGGTTTTCTGTGAGGGTTGCCGGAGACCCTGATTGGAAGTCAGAGGTAGTGAAAGCAACGCCTGCAGAGATGGGGGCCACTTGTTCAGGTAAGGGGCGATCAACCCAGGTTCAGGTTGATTTGGTAAACCGACCAATCGGGTCGGCAAGGTATATCATGTGTGAGAAATATGGTCATCACACAGAAATGTTGTGCAATGAATGGGAAAGGATGACTGTGCATGACGGGGAAAAGTTTCCCCGGGTAGGTAGTTTTAACCCAGAAGTGTTACAGAATTTAAGGAGAAGAGTTTGCCTGATTAAGTCTTCAAAAAGGCGTATTAGACATTATGATTATTTAACATTGTGGCAACAGGAAGGTGAAATACAAAGAGGGTTGGCGCAAGCCATTGGATCTAACCCTATCAGGAAACTGATAGCCACTGCTCCCCCACCACCATACATACCTGGAGAGAAATCGGTTGCAGAGAATGGCACTCAGGGTCATGTTAAATGTGTAGAAGTTAAGGATAATGAAACCAAAGTAATTAATGCTAACACTAATCCGTGCAAGTTGTACCCTGTTTTGAACTTTCCCCAGGATTGTGACCAAGAGGATGAGCCCACAACAATATCAGCACTCTCCCTAGCAGCCACCATATCAGAAACAGCAGTAGGCACGACTCAACCCGTAAGATTAGTAGCAAAGGCCCCTAGCGGAGGGACAGGTGAGGTCGTATCGACTGGTAAGTACGGCACCATACACTATGCTGAAACCATTTCACCACATGTTGTAGAATCTACTCAGAATGATGTTGTTGGACTTAATCCTGTTAGGGTAATAGCAGTGCCAAATGGGAAAACTGACACTTCAGGGGCAACTCCTGTCAGGAACATCGCCATGCACTGTCCCTTTTCCCGAGCAGAATTAAGATCAATGAAGTCTGAATTCCCTGATCCTAGGAAAGACTTAGTTGCATGTCAAAAGTATATTAGGGAGCTAGGAAATTCTGCAGAGCCAAATAACAAAGATTGGAGGACAGTTTTAAGGGCATGTTTACCCCCAGTGTTGATCCATTAAAGTTTATCGCTGAGTGCAAGTTAGATGAGGAAGTACCACTAACAGACGAATATAATCAGGATAATGTAAAGAGAATCAACCTACAGTTAGGGGTATATTTTCCTGCAGTAGTAAAGTGGAATAAAATCTTTACAATAAAACAAAAAGAAGGTGAATCCACACCAGAGTATTTTCACCGGGCTCTGCAGGATATGGCTAGGTACACTGGTATAGATGACATTAAAACAAATGTACACCACAGGGAAGTAGCTGTTTCAGTATTAATAGACGGTCTAAAAGAGGTTTTAAGGAATAGAATACAAACCACTAGGCCTGATTGGAGAGGTATGTCCGTGGATGCATTGGGAGAAGCTGCTGCTGGGCATGATCGGAATATCATCAGACACAGGGAGTCACAGAGTGATAAGTTAATGGCTGTAAGCATACAGGCCCTCACTACCTGGCCACCTCAGCCCAGAACTGTGACCCCTGTGGGTAAGTCAACAGGTATAAAATGTTATTGTTGCCACAGAGAGGGACACATAGCACGTGATTGTAAAACAAAACAAAGGCAAAATTCATATCTATCCCCTAGACAACGACCTGACACGAGACATTGGGATCAAGGACCGAAAGGGCGGAGCTATGAGCCACATGCAGGGGAAACAAAAAGGTATCCCCCAAGAAGAGACTGGCAAATCTCTGATAGTTCCCATCTACCCCCACCACAAGTAATTGCTGCCAGCGCGATTCAGGGAGGTCACCATACCCAATAGGGGTGTGGCCACACCTGTAATCTGCAGCCAGTGAAATTGATTGCAAGTCTTGGAAGTGAACCCGAGATCACAATTGATGTAGCTGGTAAATCATTAAATTTTCTTGTAGATACGGGGGCGGCCAAATCAGTGATAAATTCGACAGTGGGCATGAGAACCACTGGTAAAACAATTCCAGCCATGGGAGTAACGGGAGTAGTACAACACTACCCTGTTAGCAAACCAGCAGAGATTACAATAGGGCCTTTGCATACCAAGCATTCCTTTTTGCTGGCTGCATCGGCACCGACTAATCTCCTGGGAAGAGATTTATTGTGTAAAATGGGGTGTGTCACTTATTGTACTCCTGAAGGTGTATTCTTAGACATACCTGAGAATCACGCTCAGGAAGTGCGAGACATGCTAGACTCCCCATCAAAATTAATGTCACAGACCGTTATGATAAATAGGAGTTCATCCCAGGTAGAAGAAATGACATCCCAAATACCAGAGTCACTTTGGACTAAAGATGGACAAGACACTGGATTAATGGCAAACGTAGCTCCAGTAGTTGTGCAAGTAAAAGATGGTAGGATAGCTCCTAAAATCCCACAATACCCTCTGAAGCCAGAGGTGGAGTTAGGAGTATACCCCGTAATAGAGCGCTTGCTACAACAGGGCATTCTGGTAAGAACATCCAGCACTGCCAATAGTCCCATCTTCCCTGTGAAAAAGAGTGGGGGGAGGGGTTACAGGCTAGTGCAGGATCTAAGGGGGATTAATAAAATAGTTGAGAGTCAGTTCCCCGTAGTGCCAATAGTGGGTATTGCCGTAACTGGATCCCAGGTTTTTCCATTCTAGCATTACCTTATGCAAATCCCTCCCACTGCGAAATTTTTCACTGTTATTGACCTCTGCTCCTCCTTCTTCTCGGTACCTCTGCACCCTGACAGCCAATATTTGTTTGCATTCACATACAGAGGAGTCCAATACACATGGACTCGATTACCACAAGGTTTCATAGACAGCCCAAGTATATTTTCACAGGCTTTGCATGATTGTTTACAGTCTTTCCAACCAGAGAGTGGATCAGTATTGATCCAATATGTGGATGATTTACTACTATGTTCAGATTCACTGGAAGCGTCCCTGAAAGATACGAAACAGCTCCTGTTTCATCTTTCAGACACAGGACACAAGGTTTCCAAAGACAAGTTGCAATTATGCCAGACTAAAGTAAAATATCTGGGACACTGTCTGACACAAGGACTGAGACACCTGACCGCTGATAGAATTCAAGCAATTCGAGACATGACTCTGCCACAAACCCAGCAACAGATCAGAACATTTCTAGGAATGTGTGGGTATTGCCGTAACTGGATCCCAGGTTTTTCCATTCTAGCATTACCTTTGCAGGAGATGGTCTCATCAAACAAACCTGATCGGATTTCGCATACAGACGAATCCGAGATGGCATTTGAGAGACTTAAACAGTGCCTAACGCAGGCACCAGCATTAGGTATGCCAGACTATGGGAAACCCTTTGAGCTGTACGGAACAGAAAGTGCTGGTTGCGCGGCAGGCGTCCTAACCCAAAAGCACGGTGATGCCAGCAGGCCGGTAGCATACTACAGCGCTCAGCTAGATACGGTAGCGCGATCCCTCCCCACATGCTTGCGAAGTGTTGCAGCGATAGCATTGCTAGTTACAAAAAGCGAAGATGTAGTGCTAGGACACAACCTCACAATCCATACACCGCATGCAGTGTCAGCCTTGCTGAATTCTGCCCAAACCAGGCACGTCTCATCAGCGCGGTTTACAAGATGGGAATTGGCATTAATGGCCCCCGTAAACATCACCATAAAGAGATGCAGTGCATTAAATCCTGCAACGTATCTCCCAGGTGTGCCTGGACAGGCACAAAGGGAGGAGGATGAGAGTGATGGGGAAGGAGGATTTAATACAGGAGATGACATGCATGATTGTATAGAGTATTTGACCCAAAATTTCACGGCAAGGCCTGACATCAGTGACAACCCACTGGAAGATGTAGATCTTACTTTCTACACTGATGGTAGTTGTCACAGACAGACGGACTCGGGAGACTTGTGTACTGGATACGCAGTCGTAGATGACCAAGGCACCATAGAAGCAGAACCGCTAGGCCCACCTCACTCAGCCCAGGTTGCTGAACTGGTTGCCCTGACCAGAGCATGTGAATTGGCTAAGGGCAAGTCAGCCAATATCTACACCGATTCTAGATACGCCTTCGGGGTAGTCCATGATTTCGGAGCCCTATGGCGCCTCAGAAATTTCATGACGGCAGCTGGTACATCGGTAGCGCATGCAGCTCACATCAAAAGGCTTCTAACAGCGATACAGGAACCCGACAGAGTGGCTGTTATCAAGTGTAAAGCACATACATATAGCCAAGACCCAGTATCACTTGGTAACAGCCGAGCAGACGAGGCTGCTAAGTTAGCAGCTGGTACCCCCAGACAGACAGACACCACACAACTGATGGTATTTAATACCGTCAACACACAGAAATTGTGTGAAATGCAAAATTTGTGTTCCACACAGGAAAAGGCAGTTTGGAGGGCAAAGGGATATGGCCAGGAGTCCTCAGGACTCTGGACAGATGGACAGGGTAAACCAGTGGCACCCAGAGCATACCTTCCAAGTTTGGCTGAAGCAGCACATGGGCTGACTCATTTAGGCAAGGAAGGGATGTGCAAGTTGGTAAGAGCATATTGGTGCGCCCCAGGATTTTCTTCCCATGCGGGAAAGAGAGCAATGTCATGCCTCACCTGCTTGAGGAAGAATATCGGAAAGGCAATACCAACAGAACCATCTCATATCCCACCTACAGGCGGTCCTTTTCAGGTAATACAGATTGATTTCATACAATTACCCCCTTGTCGAAATTTGAAGTATGTACTAGTTTGTATAGATGTGTTTTCAAATTGGGTCGAAGCATTTCCTGCGGCCACAAATACCGCAATGTTTACTGCTAAGAAAATTGTACAGGAATTTGTGTGTAGATACGGTATCCCTAGAATAATTGAAAGTGATAGGGGTACCCATTTTACAGGTGATGTCTTTCAAGGAATGTGTAAGTTGATGGGAATTGATAGTAAGCTGCACACTCCGTACCGCCCCCAGGCGAGTGCGAAAGTAGAAAGAGTGAACAGCACTATTAAAAATAAATTGAGCAAAGTTATGGCGGAAACAGGATTGACATGGCCAGAAGCTTTGCCCCTTGTATTATACAGCATCAGAACCACTCCCAGGTCCCCTCTTAATCTGTCCCCTTTTGAAATTCTGTTTGGTCGACAACCGCATGTCATGATTAACCCTCAGGATGATTTGAAGTGTAACAATGAAGTGACTGTAAAGTATTTGGTTAAGATGAGTAAACAGCTAAAGAATCAGAATGATAATTTGAAGTTAGTGATTCCTGATCTGCCAGATAGTAATTGTCATGACATTGAACCTGGGGATTATGTAATGATACGGAATTTTCTACGCTCAGGTTGCCTTATTGACAGATGGGAAGGACCATACCAAGTCTTATTGATTAGCACGACAGCATTGAAGGTTGCCGAGAGAGAGACTTGGGTTCATTCGTCTCATTGTAAGAAGGTTGCTGATCCAGAGAGGTCCCGTGATAAGGAACAGACGGTAGAGGAAGTTGTATCACTGGAGTGTCTGTTTCAGGAGGACTGAGACGGCACCTGAGCATTGAGAATAATAAGATCGGAGGCAGTTGTCGATTCCCTGTTCCCTTTTATTGTTTTTCTCCACTTCCCATCCCATCTCCCTCAATTGTTTCTTTCCCCCTTCTCATTCTTCTCCATTTCCTCCTATAAGATGGACTTGCCCCAAGAGACTGTGATCCGGATTTTCCTGTTGAACATGATGTTGACCAGAGCAGTCTGTTCCGGCGAGAGTACCATGGAGGTCGAGAGAGGTTCTGGAATGGGTTCTGATGACAGAGATGGAGGCGTAGATTTCCAAGAACAACATAATCACCGAGTAAAGGCGAGTATCAGAAAACGAACTGGTAGCATTGACAATAGAAGAAATTGTGAAGGATTGTTAGCTGAAGAGAACTGTATCTGTAGACTCTGTGACAGTGTAGTTGAGGATGGGTGTATCAAGAAATGCCAATCCAGTTTTAATATCCACATGGACCGGCATCCATTGAGTGACTATCATTCCTTAGTGGGTAAAGTGTTAAATCAGACAGATTGTTGGGTATGCTCTCAAGTACCTCAAGGCCATAGCAAATCAGGATTAGTGCCCTTTCCTTTAACTATAGGGGAGGTACTTGAGCTAAGTGGTGGGAGGCCGGTGGACAGGAGTTTTAATATCTCCAGTCCTCCTAGTTTGAAGCTCCACCAATATCATGTGGATAGATCCCTAGTATGTTTTAACATTTCCAATCCCCGAAAGCCGGGAAATTGGGAAGTGTCATGGAATAACCAAACCATGACCTTTTCATACAGAGCCGATAGAATGCCTACAGATACAGAACTTATACGCCACATAGCCGGTAGTGGGAAATATTTCCGATATAGGTATACCCTAGGAAGTAGGATCATGAGAGTTGGAGAAGTATCACCAGGATACTGTGCACATATTGTACAAACTGATACGTGTACTAAACAGATGGGAGGATTAGGGTTAGGAGATTTCATATGGAAAATGTGTAATATGGTAATGTCCTACTCCGTCCCATATGTTCTCCCCGATGATGCATATTTCATATGCGGGAGGAAGGCGTATAAGTGGCTTGCCCCAAACTCAGAAGGGTTATGTTATATTGGAAAAGTACTGCCTGAGGTAATGACCGTATCCCACACTAAAATGAAGGATATTCACCGCAGAGCCCAAGCTCCTTATACTCACACTTATTATGAACACATCGTTAAACGGCACCTAATAGAAAGAACAGAGCATCCGGCCTCTGACCTGATCAATGAATCCACCGGGATTCAATTCCTAATCGCGTTAGATATCACTCGTACCGCCAGAGGAGTGATAAATTATAAATATATATCTGCGCTTGCAAATTTATTAGACAATATCACTGAAATGTATGATGACACATTCAGGTATACCGGAAGGGAGCTCCAAGCTTATAAAACAGAACTGGTTCAGCATAGGATGATTCTCAAGTATCTCACAGCTGTGACAGGCGGGTATTGTGTTACCCTAGCGACTCAGTATGGAATAAAGTGCTGCACATATATTACAAACAGCACCGAGGACCCGGCCGAGGTCATAGACCAAAAGATGGATGACATTTTGCAATTAAAATGGGAGTTCCGAAGGAAACACAATCTCACCCTTGCCGCTGTGGGTAATGAGCTGACCAGTTGGGTGTCATGGTTGAACCCACGAAATTGGTTCTCTGGTTTAGGAGAATGGACTCAAGGAATTATCATGGATGTAGGGAAATTTCTTTTGTGTATTCTGGGTGTCATCATATTGGTCGGTCTGATATTTAGATGCGTTCGGGTTTTAACAAAGTGTAAACGTAGCGCCCGAGTGATGAGTTTAAGAAGTGAAGATACTGTAATAACAACGACTGATTTGGTTTATGACCCAACGATAGAGACAATGTTGTGATGAAAATGTGATTCCACGGTCCGTTTCTTTCACCCGTTTCTCCTTTGTTTTTCTCCAAGGTACAAAGACATCCGCTTGGAAGAAGAATTTGACAACCTTTTACACAGACAACTGATGGACTATGCCATAGACCCCCCATATCCCTAGTACCTTTAATTTTACGCTAGCCCAACACTTTTTGTAAGTCTATGGACATTGAAAAACCTTTTTGCACACCGTTTATAGCAAAAGCATCGGGAGACTACAGTCAACATGTACATCGAGACAAGACAAGACAAGACACAAGACAAGACCTCAATCGGCAAATGTATATTAAACTCACATAGTTTATCACTGCATTTACCATAATTGTTCTTAATCTTCATCTCTACAACCTTCAGGTAATAACACACATAGTCGATAGGGAATATAGGCACAGATATCAGCACTCACATATTCCCCTATTCATGTATCATCAACTAAAATGTGCTCCCCCATTTTGTCGCAACCAAAAGCCGAAAAGAGCTCGGTAAAGTTTGACAGCCCATCCACAGACCCGTACCACGGGATAAGAAGGAATTCAAATGTATACTTCCCAATACCTCGAAGCTTGATTTAAAACTCGTATGGCACGATGATAAATGACCCCCCAAACACGGATTCATACACACATGCTTCTGCTATCTCACTAGGTCATACCCTTTTCCTACCTTATCCTCTCCTCCCCTACCCAATCATAGAAATGTATTATACATGACATATTTTTCTCTTTTTGAACTGTTTTAGGAAGTAGCAGTTATTGGTGACTGCCAAAGGGTGGACTGTCAAAGTCAGAAAAATATCACGCTGCACACTGCCATATATGCACCTCATGCGTGTGCCCGCTGCACGTGCATGAGCCCTCCCGTGCGTGCGTATACTCGCGGTCGCATGCACTCGCGGACGCGCGGTATGCGCATTTACGGTAGAGTTTGTGTTCGTCTAGCGGGCGACCCAATCGTAACATATTTTATTCATATAATGTATTTTGTAGATTATGGTCCCTTTGATAGAATCTGAAAGTGTAGTTAATGTAGTATGTTCGGGGACAAAGAGATCCCTCTTTGTTTGATACGAAGGGTCAGACAGGGGTTACATAGTGGTGTTTAGTATCCATCGGAAGAGAATATAATTAGCAATATTCCGGTGTTGGTTTGAAGCGGATAAATCGCTCGTGAGTATAGTTATGGACATAAGAAGTTTATGGACATTTACTATATTTGCACTTTATTACCCATGCAGCGGGAAACCCAGTTTCCCACCCACCTGAGCAGTTAGGAATAGTCACAGCCCACCTGTATGAACCAACCTATGACCTTTTGTTATAATGCGAAGACGAATTCCTGTGTCCAATGAACAATAAGAATGTAGGGACCATTGTACTGTATTGTGTGTAGTGTATAAAAGGACAAGCCGATCTGGGCCTGCTCTCTACTCTCTTCAACGGTTCTCATTGCTGATAATCGGGAGCTGGATATCCAGAAAGGCGCTTGCGATTGTTTCCCCTGGTGCGTAAGTTCTCTGCAACCATATTGTCTCTTATTTAATGTTATAAGCCATTCTCTCTCTCCTTCCCCCTTAAATGTAATTGTATCTTTATTGTATTTTATGTGTAGTAACTCGGTTAGATATTTTATGTTATCTTGGTAGTGTATAACTTGTATTGTATTATTCTTTTGCAATTGAACGTTCATTCATTTCCTTAAAAGGCGTTAGACCCTTAGACCGGTATTTGAGTGTTTATTATATTGCTAAGGGGTTCTCAGAGCGTCACATACGCTCATACAGCTTTTAAACTAACAAGGTTACACTGTGTTGCATTTACACCTTATCACTGCACAAGGGTTTACAGTATAAGTACATTGTTTATGGTATAGTTATAAAGGTTTAACTCTGTGAGCGTCAGCGCCGCTTGTGATCTCCTCGTTGTCTCGAGCGTCCGCTACGCTGATAGCGTATCATTACGTTAGTCGGCAGCCTATAGCGTGCTTGCCTTTACGCTCTAAGCCGTGAGCGAACGTGCCGGTCGTGCGTCTCGTCCACGGCTAAGCGTTCGTTACGCTACGTGCGTACTCTTACGGTATTCCATACGCCAATTGCGTACTGTGTTCTTTAACTTTTTAGAGTGTTTTATACAAGGTATAGAATAGGCATTGTCAACACCACCAGCAAAATTGATGTATAGTGGTGAGTGATTTTTTGGAGCCTGTATCTGAATAGACTACTTCTGCCTGACTGGAACGAATTATACTCTGAATTCCAATTGATACAAAGTGACACATGGAACTGTACATAGTATCAATCAGAAGCTAAACTTACACTCCTAGAAAACTGTGTTCCAGTAGAGTAAACCGCAGAAGCGTTTCTACTGAACACTGCACATCTATTTATTCATTTTAATTGATATCTCTTCTATTCTATTCTATTTATTTACTCTACTTATATGTTGTCTAGTGTCCAATTGTTTATGTGTACCGGTATTAGGAACGTACATCAATCTTAGGACCAAACATACTCATATATACAAACAAATTTTTTTTTATATGTTCTTTTTATTATAATTTATTTTTAACCCAATAAGAATTAGGGACTGTATTGTTCATTTGCACATTCATTTTTTCCTCCTTTTCTTATATCGTATATTTAGATATTAATAATCTAAAAACCATCGTATATTTGTATTATATGCCTAAGGATAATTTTTTCTTTAAAAAAAAAATATATATATATATTTTTTTTTAAATTACTACCTGTATATTCTTTTTTGTTTTTCGAAGCGCTGGGAATAACCTTTTTTACACAAGTCAAATAGGGCCAGTGGAACCCTTAATCCTTTTTCCCTTAGCAGCTGTTTAAACATAAAGAGTTAGCGCAGCCCTCACAATACACCATTCAGACATGTATGTATCTTTGAATCAGATATTGTAAGTAGAAAATGGACATTCTTTGCCCATATGGGAAGAAACTCAACATATACTGTATGTAAGAGTGAAGGTGCAGCAACTTTTCAGCAGCAGTGAATATAAAAATGAAATAATAAATAATGAAAGGAAAAAAACATCAAAATTTCATAAGAAGAAAAGAAGAGTCTCCTCTTTAAAATGATGTGAACCCTAAGTAGTTATTGTCTGGTGATGACCAGACAGCACTTAAACAGCACACAAAACAAACAAACAAACAAACAAACAAACAAACAGAAAACCCCCCATTTCACTCTTAAGGGGACTAAAGCCCAGATCTTCCTCTTCCTCATATTGTATCAAATTAAAGTGTTCCCCTCATTCCATGTGCTATTATAGGTTTCCAGCAGTCATTTAAAAAAAAATGGTAGGGCTTGTTGGGCTTGTAGGGCTTGTTGGGCTTACACATGGGTAGCATTTAAACAAACACAGCAAAAAAAATAAAAAAAAATATAGATACATATATATATATTTATATATATATATATATATATTTTAACATATCTATATCTATATTTCTATACAGGTTGAGTCTCCCTTATCCAAAATGCTTGGGACCAGAGGTATTTTGGATATGGGATTTTTCCGTATTTTGGAATAATTGCATACCATAATGAGATATCATGGTGATGGGACCTAAATCTAAGCACAGAATGCATTTATGTTTCATATACACCTTATACACACAGCCTGAAGGTAATTTTAGCCAATATTTTTTATAACTTTGTGCATTAAACAAAGTGTGTATACATTCACACAATTCATTTATGTTTCATATACACCTTATACACACAGCCTGAAGGACATTTAATACAATATTTTTAATAACTTTGTGTATTAAACAACGTTTGTGTACATTGAGCCATCAGAAAACAAAGGTTTCACTATCTCACTCTCACTCAAAAAAGTCCGTATTTCGGAATATTCCGTATTTCGGAATATTTGGATATGGGATACTCAACCTGTATCTATACTATATATTATTTTCAAATGTAGATTTTTTTTTGTGTGAAAATCTATATGTAGAATCCTCCTGATTGCCAATTTTGAACTGTGAATTAGTGCTGACACAAAAAAAGTATTTTATTTGTTTACTTTCTCTTGAAATGTAACAAAAAAATAAATTTTTGGCTTATTTGGTTACATTTTATTTTACATGTTTTTCTTTTAGTAGAACGACTAATGTCATTTTCCGAAAATACAAAGTTCTCTGAAAAAAATAACACAACAAAAAAATAACAAGGTTTAATTTGTTTAACGAACCACATTAAAAAAAAATATAATAGATAGTGATATACTACATATGATGAGCGGAAACATGAAACAAACCCTCAGCAGGAAAGGGGTTACAGTAAATATATTTTTTCTTACCAAAAAACTCTTAATATATTTTGATTTCAACACTTATTTGCAATGCAACAAACTATGTGGAATTACTCTAGTTTTCTATCAAAGTACATGAATGTATGGGATAAGGTGAAGCTTTTGCAAATGTTGAAAAGTGTGCACTGGCCAATGAGAGAAGTTGGACTGTGAGCAAGATAAGGAGTACTTTTGTTGAAAGGTGAAAAAAAGTAGATTTAATTTTCTTGCTTAAGATTATAGATGTGAAACAAAATGCTAAGAGGGTGTTTCTTGCGGATTATAGACATTTGTCTACCAGAAGAGGACTTGTTTGTTTTGTGTGTGTTCCTTCCTGTTGCACCTCAGTGGAGTAGCTTATTTTTTCACCACACTTTACCTAGTGTAAAACATGTACACATAAAACCAAAATATGTTTGCCTTGCAATTAGAGATAACTTGTTAATTTTTGCTGATAACTGAACACTCCAGAGCTTTGGGGTTCTGATCTGTGGCATTTGCACTATCGGGTCTGCAGTGCCTACGAAATCTACCGTAGTGGAGATGGATCCTGGATAGCAGCATAGTTGTTTATTTAATTTGTGGAGTATTTGTGGTGCACACGGTCTCCTGGGTCCATGGGGGCCCACTTTGCACACTCTGCAGCCCTATATTATATTTACCCCTTTGGAATCCAGCTACGGTGGCCCTGCAGTCCGCACACAAGTCACTTGGAAAATGGATGCTGCGGCCATTTCTGAGTGGTTTGCGCATGCACACTGGATATTTCCCAGAGAACAAGGCACGGGCGCCGTGTTCCCAGAGACCTGAGCATGTGCTGTAGACTCAGTAGGCTGCACGTGGGTCTGCTCTTCTCTTAAAACGCCTCTGGATAGCAAGATTTATACCTAACCTTATTCCTCTATGACCTTTACATGAGAGATATTCAGGCTGATGCAGAGTTCATATATAGTGTATCTTGTGTGTATTTGACTGCAGAGTGCATGTATGTACGAGAAGGCACAGTCAAATGCATTGTGATTAAATCTACACTTACAACTGAAGAGGCTGAAAGGGGGCATTGTGACAGACACAATGATTATTAAGTGCATGTTCAGATAAAAGTGGCTCATGCATTCCAGCACATAAGCATACACACACGTTAGGAGATATATCTTTTGCACAAACTACAGATAGTGTATGTGTAATATAATGTACACTGATGATCATTTATAGGAAACTAAGGGTGCAAACTGATGATTCAGAGAGTTGCATTCTGGCAGGCACATAGGTACAGGTGTGAAAATGGTGCGCCTTCACTCTGGGCCTTGGTGGCGGGGCTGTCGCTGCCACAAGGCCCGTGCATCTGGCTAGCACGGTACCAGGAATGGCACCTTGCAGCCAGTAGTGCTTCTGCAGTGATGCTCAGAGCATCCAAAGGACTCTCCAGGAACACACCCTGTAGTGTGTCCAATCACCTCCTATCTGTGGTATCAACCTTCACATAACATCACATGTTAGGGATAGAGAAGCAGTGAGCCCTGATCCATTGCTGCATTCAGCTCCTATGTGCAAAAATACTTTATTTCTTTTTTTGGTGCACATAGGGGTTTATTCATGAAGCAGTAAAAGAATGGAGAAGTGAGACAGTGGATAAATTGACCATGGCAACCAATCAGCTTTGAAGTATCACTTATCAAGTACAGTCTATAAAATGTACATACAGTAGCAGCTGATTGGTTGCCATGGGCAATGTTCCACTGGTTCACTTCTCCACTTTTTACACTGCCTCATGAATAGACCTGATTATCCTTTGTGCCAATACTGCCCAGTTACTTAGAACTCTACATTGGCCAGTCACATTGTTGTTCGGTGCACATCCTTAGGTTTTTCTGTCTCTCTGTAAACGTATGTACACTCCTAGTTTGCAAAAGTGACTTGAACTATAAGGGGAAGCACTTTAAGGGAAAGTAAGCCTGGACTTCTATTAGACAATGTTAAGGAAACAAAGATAAAAAGCACTGTAAAATCTTTTCACTTTAACAAAAGAAGAATATATACAGGAAATAGTTCTGTGTGTGTCTATAAATAAAATGAGCCTACTGCTGTGAAATTGAAAAGAATTGTACAGAATTTTAAATGTTGTTTCACTAAGAGCACAGTTTATATCAATTGATGTTCAGCTCCATTTCAGAAATAATTACTGTTGAATGATGAGAAATGGGGCTTACATTTAAGGGAAAAGGATGTTGCATGTATTTCTGAAATTGTTTAACAATAAAAATACAGCATTATGTTATGAGATATGCAACATTTGGGCTTTATACATATAATTTACAGTAGATGCCAATATATTGGTTTCATGATCTGATTAAAATATTCTAACTCTTATAATGTAGTAATCGGGGTCGGACTGCCCATTTGGCGTTTCTGGCAAATGCCAGTAGGGCTGGTGGGCTGGTCCAGTCACAGAGAGAGCCGGGAAGCCTGCACTCAGTGCAGCTCCCAACTCTCTGTTTTGTCCCTCCAGCCACCTGAAGTGACTGTTTCTTAGAAATATAGGGATGTGCCGCTGGCCCATGCTCCCCTGATTCGCAGCAAGCACCTGTGAGCAGTGTCTGCACACCCCTTTCACGGCATTGCCTGCCCCTTTTACGTGCACGTGGATGTGCATGCCAGGGCTGAAAAGCGGCCCCAGTCCATCACTGGCAGTAATAATAATTGTTATGAGATTTGTACCTATTTCTCTGGGATTGTTGACCCTCAATAGCTTTTGTCTGTCTAGTGATGCCTGGTTGTTTCCCACCTGTAATCCTTTATCACTTTTGTTCTTTGTCAATCAGTACATAAACTCTGAAAATCAGTATTATATTAAAATATAGAAATATAGTTTATTGGTGCATATAAGTGGTGCTAACAATTAGAGATGAGCGCCTGAAATTTTTCGGGTTTTGTGTTTTGGTTTTGGGTTTGGTTCCGCGGCCGTGTTTTGGGTTCGACCGCGTTTTGGCAAAACCTCACCGAATTTTTTTTGTCGGATTCGGGTGTGTTTTGGATTCGGGTGTTTTTTTCAAAAAACCCTAAAAAACAGCTTAAATCATAGAATTTGGGGGTAATTTTGATCCCAAAGTATTATTAACCTCAAAAAACATAATTTACACTCATTTTCAGCCTATTCTGAACACATCACACCTCACAATATTATTTTTAGTCCTAAAATTTGCACCGAGGTCGCTGTGTGAGTAAGATAAGCGACCCTAGTGGCCGACACAAACACCGGGCCCATCTAGGAGTGGCACTGCAGTGTCACGCAGGATGTCCCTTCCAAAAAACCCTCCCCAAACAGCACATGACGCAAAGAAAAAAAGAGGCGCAATGAGGTAGCTGACTGTGTGAGAAAGATAAGCGACCCTAGTGGCCGACACAAACACCGGGCCCATCTAGGAGTGGCACTGCAGTGTCACGCAGGATGTCCCTTCCAAAAAACCCTCCCCAATCAGCACATGATGCAAAGAAAAAGAAAAGAAAAAAGAGGTGCAAGATGGAATTATCCTTGGGCCCTCCCACCCACCCTTATGTTGTATAAACAAAACAGGACATGCACACTTTAACCAACCCATCATTTCAGTGACAGGGTCTGCCACACGACTGTGACTGATATGACGGGTTGGTTTGGACCCCCCCCAAAAAAGAAGCAATTAATCTCTCCTTGCACAAACTGGCTCTACAGAGGCAAGATGTCCACCTCATCTTCACCCTCCGATATATCACCGTGTACATCCCCCTCCTCACAGATTATCAATTCGTCCCCACTGGAATCCACCATCTCAGCTCCCTGTGTACTTTGTGGAGGCAATTGCTGCTGGTCAATGTCTCCGCGGAGGAATTGATTATAATTCATTTTAATGAACATCATCTTCTCCACATTTTCTGGATGTAACCTCGTACGCCGATTGCTGACAAGGTGAGCGGCGGCACTAAACACTCTTTCGGAGTACACACTTGTGGGAGGGCAACTTAGGTAGAATAAAGCCAGTTTGTGCAAGGGCCTCCAAATTGCCTCTTTTTCCTGCCAGTATAAGTACGGACTGTGTGACGTGCCTACTTGGATGCGGTCACTCATATAATCCTCCACCATTCTATCAATGTTGAGAGAATCATATGCAGTGACAGTAGACGACATGTCCGTAATCGTTGTCAGGTCCTTCAGTCCGGACCAGATGTCAGCATCAGCAGTCGCTCCAGACTGCCCTGCATCACCGCCAGCGGGTGGGCTCAGAATTCTGAGCCTTTTCCTCGCACCCCCAGTTGCGGGAGAATGTGAAGGAGGAGATGTTGACAGGTCGCGTTCCGCTTGACTTGACAATTTTGTCACCAGCAGGTCTTTCAACCCCAGCAGACCTGTGTCTGCCGGAAAGAGAGATCCAAGGTAGGCTTTAAATCTAGGATCGAGCACGGTGGCCAAAATGTAGTGCTCTGATTTCAACAGATTGACCACCCGTGAATCCTTGTTAAGCGAATTAAGGGCTGCATCCACAAGTCCCACATGCCTAGCGGAATCGCTCCGTGTTAGCTCCTTCTTCAATGCCTCCAGCTTCTTCTGCAAAAGCCTGATGAGGGGAATGACCTGACTCGGGCTGGCAGTGTCTGAACTGACTTCACGTGTGGCAAGTTCAAAGGGCATCAGAACCTTGCACAACGTTGAAATCATTCTCCACTGCACTTGAGACAGGTGCATTCCATCTCCTATATCGTGCTCAATTGTATAGGCTTGAATGGCCTTTTGCTGCTCCTCCAACCTCTGAAGCATATAGAGGGTTGAATTCCACCTCGTTACCACTTCTTGCTTCAGATGATGGCAGGGCAGGTCCAGTAGTTTTTGGTGGTGCTCCAGTCTTCTGTACGTGGTGCCTGTACGCCGAAAGTGTCCCGCAATTTTTCTGGCCACCGACAGCATCTCTTGCACGCCCCTGTCGTTTTTTAAAAAATTCTGCACCACCAAATTCAAGGTATGTGCAAAACATGGGACGTGCTGGAATTTGCCCATATTTAATGCACACACAATATTGCTGGCGTTGTCCGATGCCACAAATCCACAGGAGAGTCCAATTGGGGTAAGCCATTCCGCGATGATCTTCCTCAGTTGCCGTAAGAGGTTTTCAGCTGTGTGCGTATTCTGGAAAGCGGTGATACAAAGCGTAGCCTGCCTAGGAAAGAGTTGGCGTTTGCGAGATGCTGCTACTGGTGCCGCCGCTGCTGTTCTTGCGGCGGGAGTCCATACATCTACCCAGTGGGCTGTCACAGTCATATAGTCCTGACCCTGCCCTGCTCCACTTGTCCACATGTCCGTGGTTAAGTGGACATTGGGTACAACTGCATTTTTTAGGACACTGGTGAGTCTTTTTCTGACGTCCGTGTACATTCTCGGTATCGCCTGCCTAGAGAAGTGGAACCTAGATGGTATTTGGTAACGGGGGCACACTGCCTCAATAAATTGTCTAGTTCCCTGTGAACTAACGGCGGATACCGGACGCACGTCTAACACCAACATAGTTGTCAAGGACTCAGTTATCCGCTTTGCAGTAGGATGACTGCTGTGATATTTCATCTTCCTCGCAAAGGACTGTTGAACAGTCAATTGCTTACTGGAAGTAGTACAAGTGGGCTTACGACTTCCCCTCTGGGATGACCATCGACTCCCAGCGGCAACAACAGCAGCGCCAGCAGCAGTAGGCGTTACACGCAAGGATGCATCGGAGGAATCACAGGCAGGAGAGGACTCGTCAGACTTGCCAGTGACATGGCCTGCAGGACTATTGGCATTCCTGGGGAAGGAGGAAATTGACACTGAGGGAGTTGGTGGGGTGGTTTGCGTGAGCTTGGTTACAAGAGGAAGGGATTTACTGGTCAGTGGACTGCTTCCGCTGTCACCCAAAGTTTTTGAACTTGTCACTGACTTATTATGAATGCGCTGCAGGTGACGTATAAGGGAGGATGTTCCGAGGTGGTTAACGTCCTTACCCCTACTTATTACAGCTTGACAAAGGGAACACACGGCTTGACACCTGTTGTCCGCATTTCTGGTGAAATACCTCCACACCAAAGAGCTGATTTTTTTGGTATTTTCACCTGGCATGTCAACGGCCATATTCCTCCCACGGACAACAGGTGTCTCCCCGGGTGCCTGACTTAAACAAACCACCTCACCATCAGAATCCTCCTGGTCAATTTCCTCCCCAGCGCCAGCAACACCCATATCCTCCTCATCCTGGTGTACTTCAACACTGACATCTTCAATCTGACTATCAGGAACTGGACTGCGGGTGCTCCTTCCAGCACTTGCAGGGGGCATGCAAATAGTGGAAGGCGCATGCTCTTCACGTCCAGTGTTGGGAAGGTCAGGCATCGCAAACGACACAATTGGACTCTCCTTGTGGATTTGGGATTTCAAAGAACGCACAGTTCTTTGCGGTGCTTTTGCCAGCTTGAGTCTTTTCAGTTTTCTAGCGAGAGGCTGAGTGCTTCCATCCTCATGTGAAGCTGAACCACTAGCCATGAACATAGGCCAGGGCCTCAGCCGTTCCTTGCCACTCCGTGTGGTAAATGGCATATTGGCAAGTTTACGCTTCTCCTCCGACAATTTTATTTTAGGTTTTGGAGTCCTTTTTTTTCTGATATTTGGTGTTTTGGATTTGACATGCTCTGTACTATGACATTGGGCATCGGCCTTGGCAGACGACGTTGCTGGCATTTCATCGTCTCGGCCATGACTAGTGGCAGCAGCTTCAGCACGAGGTGGAAGTGGATCTTGATCTTTCCCTAATTTTGGAACCTCAACTTTTTTGTTCTCCATATTTTATAGGCAGAACTAAAAGGCACCTCAGGTAAACAATGGAGATGGATGGATTGGATACTAGTATACAATTATGGACGGACTGCCACGGTTAGGTGGTATAAAAAAACCACGGTTAGGTGGTATATATTATAATAATAATACAATTATGGATGGACGGACTGCCTGCCGACTGCCGACACAGAGGTAGCCACAGCCGTGAACTACCGCACTGTACACTGGTTGATAAAGAGATAGTAGTATACTCGTAACAACTAGTATGACACTATGACGACGGTATAAAGAAAGAAAAAAAAATACCACAGTTAGGTGGTATATATTATAATAATAATACAATTATGGATGGACGGACTGCCTGCCGACTGCCGACACAGAGGTAGCCACAGCCGTGAACTACCGCACTGTACACTGGTTGATAAAGAGATAGTAGTATACTCGTAACAACTAGTATGACACTATGACGACGGTATAAAGAATGAAAAAAAAACCACGGTTAGGTGGTATATATTATAATAATAATACAATTATGGATGGACGGACTGCCTGCCGAGTGCCGACACAGAGGTAGCCACAGCCGTGAACTACCGCACTGTACACTGGTTGATAAAGAGATAGTAGTATACTCGTAACAACTAGTATGACACTATGACGACGGTATAAAGAAAGAAAAAAAAATACCACGGTTAGGTGGTATATATTAAATAATAATACAATTATGGATGGACGGACTGCCTGCCGACTGCCGACACAGAGGTAGCCACAGCCGTGAACTACCGCACTGTACACTGGTTGATAAAGAGATAGTAGTATACTCGTAACAACTAGTATGACACTATGACGACGGTATAAAGAAAGAAAAAAAAATACCACAGTTAGGTGGTATATATTATAATAATAATACAATTATGGATGGACGGACTGCCTGCCGACTGCCGACACAGAGGTAGCCACAGCCGTGAACTACCGCACTGTACACTGGTTGATAAAGAGATAGTAGTATACTCGTAACAACTAGTATGACACTATGACGACGGTATAAAGAAAGAAAAAAAAATACCACAGTTAGGTGGTATATATTATAATAATAATTCAATTATGGATGGACGGACTGCCTGCCGAGTGCCGACACAGAGGTAGCCACAGCCGTGAACTACCGCACTGTACACTGGTTGATAAAGAGATAGTAGTATACTCGTAACAACTAGTATGACACTATGACGACGGTATAAAGAATGAAAAAAAAACCACGGTTAGGTGGTATATATTATAATAATAATACAATTATGGATGGACGGACTGCCTGCCGACTGCCGACACAGAGGTAGCCACAGCCGTGAACTACCGCACTGTACACTGGTTGATAAAGAGATAGTAGTATACTCGTAACAACTAGTATGACACTATGACGACGGTATAAAGAATGAAAAAAAAACCACGGTTAGGTGGTATATATTATAATAATAATACAATTATGGATGGACGGACTGCCTGCCGACTGCCGACACAGAGGTAGCCACAGCCGTGAACTACCGCACTGTACACTGGTTGATAAAGAGATAGTAGTATACTCGTAACAACTAGTATGACACTACGACGGTATAAAGAATGAAAAAAAAACCACGGTTAGGTGGTATATATTATAATAATAATACAATTATGGATGGACGGACTGCCTGCCGACTGCCGACACAGAGGTAGCCACAGCCGTGAACTACCGCACTGTACACTGGTTGATAAAGAGATAGTAGTATACTCGTAACAACTAGTATGACACTATGACGACGGTATAAAGAAAGAAAAAAAAATATCACGGTTAGGTGGTATATATTGTAATACAATTATGGATGGACGGACTGCCTGCCGAGTTCCGACTGCCGACACAGAGGTAGCCACAGCCGTGAACTACCGCACTGTACTGTGTCTGCTGCTAATATAGACTGGTTGATAAAGAGATAGTATACAATACATACAACAATATACTACTATACTGGTGGTCAGGCACTGGTCACCACTAGTCACACTGGCAGTGGCACTCCTGCAGCAAAAGTGTGCACTGTTTAATTTTAAATTAATATAATATTATGTACTCCTGGGGGCTCCTGCTATAACAACCTGCAGTGCTCCCCAGTCTCCCCCACAATTATTATAAGCTTTGCCTTTTATACATTGATGTGCAGCACACTGGGCTGAGCTGAGTGCACACAGACTGAGTCACACTGTGTGACTGGCTGCTGCTGTGTATCGTTTTTTTTCAGGCAGAGAACGGATATAGCAGAGAACGGATATATTATATTAAAATAAATAAAAGTTAACTAACAACAACTGCACTGGTCACTGTGGTAAACTCTGTCTGACTCTGCACAATCTCTCTCTCTCTTCTAATCTAATTTCTAATGGAGAGGACGCCAGCCACGTCCTCTCCCTATCAATCTCAATGCACGTGTGAAAATGGCGGCGACGCGCGGCTCCTTATATAGAATCCGAGTCTCGCGAGAATCCGACAGCGTCATGATGACGTTCGGGCGCGCTCGGGTTAACCGAGCAAGGCGGGAGGATCCGAGTCTGCTCGGACCCGTAAAAAAAACATGAAGTTCGTGCGGGTTCGGTTTCAGAGAAACCGAACCCGCTCATCTCTACTAACAATGCAACATGCAATTCAAAAGAATGTAAACAAGAATAAATACTCAACTTACTGTATATGTGAAAGTTTTCCAATATGTCCTTTATATCTTCATATATCTGATGGAGAGCTGTCACCACTACTTAGCTACTGATGCTAAGAATTGATGATCAGTCATCACAGACAAACCATACTAAGGGGGCTTTTCAGGGTTGATGGCAAACCAAGAAATCACACAACTGAACAAAACCATGTTGCACTGCAGGTGGGGCAGATGTAACATGTACAGAGAGATTTAGATTTGGGCCTCATGCAAGTAATTCATGTGACATGTAGAAAACACTGTCATTTTAACCCACAGGTAAAATGGTATCCGGTCTCTAGGTCGACCACTATCGGTTGACATGCATTAGGAAGACAGGGTTTCTAGGTCAACATGGTCACTAGGTCGACATGTTCTAGGTCGGCATGACAGAAGGTCGACATGAGATTTTCTCAATTTTTTTTACATTTTTTGCACTTTGTAATACTTTACAATCCACGTGGACTACAACTGGGAAGGGTAACCTGTGCCGAGTGCAGCGAGCGAAGTGAGCCATGCGAGGGGATGCGGTGCACTAATTGGGGTTCCTCTACAAAGAAAACAACACTGAAAAATGTAAAAACCTCATGTCGACCTTTTGTCATGTTGACCTTGCTCATGTCGACCTAATGCTTGTGTCAACCTATTTCGGGTGTCGACTTAGTTACTGTCAATCAATAGTGGTTGACCTAGACACTGTCGACCTAAGCATGGCCGACACTATGAACCACACCCGGTAAAACCACCTAAAACCAAATGGCCTCACTAGAGGTACAGATGTTTTCTTTCTGAAAATGGCATTCAATTTGGCGTGACATCAATTCTATTATGTTGTTGTGCCATGATGTCGTGCCATGCAAGCACAGTTGTGCCGTGAAGCAAAGTTGCAATTCATAGTTTCACCATTGGATGGCCAGTGCATCACATAATGAAGCATTCCATCTACAGTATGTACTGCAGTGCTGCAAGTATGGCGGTACGGAGTGGTACTGCGTACCGGTAAGAAATTTCCAGCCGGTACACAGTACCGATGGGCCGTCCGCCGTGCTTCCAGCCTGTTGCAGTGCTGTGTGTCTGAGGGAAAGAGAGTGGCCAGCACGCGCCTCTCCTGTGTACCTCAGTGATCCTCCGGTGTACTCTCCGGCGGTGGTGTGTCTCTCAAATGAGGCGCCAGTTTATGAGCCAATCAGAACCAGCAGTGGTGGCTCCTGGTTATCTGATGGCCTGCGAGCTCTGATTGACTCACAAACCGACGCTTCACTTGAGAGGCACACCGTCGCCGATAGAGACCGAATGATCACTGAGGGGCAGGAGTGGGGTGCTCTGTGTTCTCCTCCCCTCACATAGTAAAGGTGAGTGGCAGATGGGGGGCGTGTGTATTTGGCACTATGGGGGCATATGTGGCACTGAGGGCATATGTGTACCTTGCACTTGGGGGGCATATGTGTATTCACTGGGGGGACATATCTGACACTATGGGGGCATATATGGTACTGGGAGCATATGTGTACCTTGTACCTTGCACCGGGGGGCATATGTGTATCTGGTATGGTGGGGACATATCTGGCACTATGGGGGCATATGTGGCACTGGCGGCATATGTGTACCTTGCACTGGGAGAGCATATGTGTATCTGCACTGTGGGGACATATCTGGCACTATGGGGGGCATATGTGTACCTTGCTCTGGGGAGCATATGTGTATCTGCATTGTGGGGACGTATATATGTGGCACTATGGGGGCATATGTGGCACTGGGGGCATATATGTACCTTGCACTGGAGGGCATATGTGTAGCTGCACTGTGGGGACATATCTGGCACTATGAGGGCATATCTAGCACTGGGAGCATATGTGTACCTTGCACTGGAGGGGCATATATGTATCTGGTACGGTGGGGTCATATGTATTTTTGGCACTGCGCTATTGGGGCCATATGTATATTTGGCCCCCATATGTTTATCATGCCCCTATTTTCATCACTCTGTGGTCCCCATTTTGGAACTATCCATACACATATGCACAGTCAGCAGACCACTCCCTGAAACTGAAGTTAAAGCAATCATATTAGTGACCACTGCGCTTTTACACATCTCAGGTACAGGATGCTATCAGAGCCCCTATCCCTGAATGTTTATTTTTATATATTTCGGTTGTAGGGGAGAGATGAGTAAGATGATCCAGTAGGTAAGTTGACTCATCCTCTATATTTAGACAAATGAACACATTTGTTGTAATGTGATCATAAACTCAGGTACATAATTATTCTCATACTTCTGGTCTCAATGAGACATGCAGTGTGAGATGCCTAGCACAAGTGAGCCGCCAGGTCCCGTGAAACTCTGTTAGCATTGTGCTTCTTTTTTACCAAAAAAATCATCTTAGTTGCAATGCAATGCAACTCAAACAAACGCTTGTTTGTTTGTGAACCCAGGTCAGGATATTTGTCAGGTGTTTGGAGAATATGTGAAACTGGCTGGCTTGAGGATACCACCCTGCATGTAATGTGAGATAGAGTCAGTAAGCCTCCCTGACTGGGAATCAAACCCATGCCTTGGCAGAGAGAGCCAGATCCTGCCACTGGACCATCAGGGAACTCGTGTTTAATGGTATTGGTAGAGAGAGTGTGTAACAGCAGATTGACCAAGCTGGACACTGGGTTGTTACTGTGAATGGTATGTAACACTCTCTAATTGATGCAGTAATCCAGAAATTCTGCAGTGACAGAACTGGGCAGTGGATTTACCAGATTTGATACTGGGTTGTACTGTAATCCAGGAACTGGGAGCTCTCAGATGGATAAGTACCTGAAAACCAAACATTGGAATGGAAGGTAGCAGAAATGAGTGGAACAACCAGAAAGCCTTAAGCAAACAACTGTGCAGCCTGAGGAATGGCCTGCGCTGAAGGTAAGCAGGTCAGGAGGTCAGTATAGATGATAATGGCAAAACTGCACTGGCAGGATACACAGATAAACACCAGGAGTACTGTTAGATTCATCTAGTAGTGACTAAGCTAGACATTGTACAGACGTCTTCTGTGAGTCACCTGATGGAATAAATACCCAGGGCTTAGCCAAGATTGACTGAGCAGTATCAGGTGGTGCAGGACTGCTCAGGCTGACTAATGATTGGCTAGACTGGTCAGGTGATCGGGACAGCAGAACTCTGGATCTAGCTGGCAGTAAACTGCGGCCTAGTAGGCCGAGAATACTGAGACCTTTGAAGTTACAGAACTTTGACATCTTGCCCCTGGATCGGGCATTAACGCAGAAGGAGCAGTAAATGACCCAGCAGCATGGGACAACAGACCGATTAGTGACAGCAACTAGACTGAAACTTGTATATTGTGTGTGACCTGAGTCTGTATAAGGAGCTCAACAGAACTTGTATTGGAAAAAGCTGCGGCTTGTAGCACTTAATTTACAGGTTCAAAAATTAAGTGGCACACAGATATACAAGGGTCGCATATCAAAATATTCAGCACAATCTCCTGGTGCATCCTATTTACATCATGTTGTGGCTAAGATGCATTTTTAGAAAAAAAAGATGCAAAAATGATACCTAACACAAGCAGAATACCACCCAACATGATCCTCTCCAGGAGGGACAAAATGCTCTGCTTCTGGACTTCCATCTTAATTTATGATTGCCGTCACTTGTGGGAAAACACCTTTGTTATCTATTAACCTGTTCAGCACAGGTGATGGCAATCATAAATTAAAAGAGAAGTCCAGGAGCAGAGCATTCTGTCCCTCCTGGAGAGTTTCATGTTGGGAGGTATGAAGCAGCCCAAGATCTGTATACCATGTCATTACTATCTGGCTGTGGACATATGGTAATATGGCAAAAATATTATTTTTTTGCTTGTCAATGTATATTTGTTAGGACATGTCAGATATAGTGACTGTTATGTCAAAGCAATGTTATCTAGATCTAAAAAGGGTTGGGTTCTGGAGACCGGCAGTTGGGAGACCGCCAGTCACCATACTGACGCAAGGATACCGGGGTTTAGATTGCCTGCAGGGGGGGGGGGGGGGGAGGGGGGCGAGAACAACAAAGCCCCTTGCGGGCTCAATGTCTCGCTGCGCTCACCACAGGTTCTATTACCACTCTATGGGTGTCGTGGACACCCAGCAGTGAGAATAGTCCCTATTGGTCGGCATGCCAACCAGCGGGCTGTTCAGCTTTCGGGATCCCGGCATCGGTAATGTGACTGCTGGGCACATAACCGCATCCCTCTAAAAATATATATCATACATGTTTTTGTAAACAGGTGTATGTCAATATTACATTTAATTTTCCAGTGCAGCATTATCTTTATATATTTTAATAATCTTAAAACAAACCATCCTCCAAAGTTAGCAATAATGCTTCATCATGACCTAACCTTTTCTTGGCAAATTCCACATATTTGATGTTATAAATGTAACTCATGCTGTAACTAGTAATAGTATAGTAATAGTTTATATATCATTTTGTGCATCCAATATGGGAGAGCTTACCTGTTCACCCCACAGGCATTTTCACCTATTATTTGCAAATGAATACTTTAATAAGCTTAGAAGACACCACTGTCCAAGATTCACAAGGATATACCACACCCTAAAACTTTTTGCTAAACCCCAAATACTTTATTTGATGTTATACATGTAACTTATTCTTTATGGTTTATATAATATTTTGCATCCAATATGGATGAGCTTACCATTTATCACACCCACATTTTTTGTGCAGTATAGTATAGTATAGTATAGTATAGTATAGTATAGTATAGTAATGCATTTTATCCCCCAAATTACATTTAAGGCATTATAGGAATATATGTAATGTATCAAACAAATTAATTTATTGTCGCAAATCATAATTTTACCATGTGAAGAGAGATGAGACTGTGGTTATAAAACAAACTGATGATGTCCTAATAATGATGAAAATTATTTCTTAAACAACTTTGGCTTAAAATCTACCTTCAAACCCTTCCCAGTAAGAGAGGGTTTAACGTGTAAGTAGTTTAGGGCAGTGGTTGCACATGTACGGTATGTAAAAATTAATTTCAACTTTTAAAAATTGCACACTTCTGGGCCTGATTTTTAGTTGGACTGATCTCTGTGCAAGGGAATGAAGAGTTTTTGCATACAGCGCTTGCACAGATGAAAATGTACACATTTGTGCATTTATTCACCCTTTTCTGAGGAACTATCTTTGCATGAAATGGGGTGTTTTGGGAATGGAAATATTGTTAGCGTAAGTAACCATCCTGTCTCGTGGGAGTGTTATGTAAGTATCATGGGAGTATCGTGGGCATGTATTTAAGGTTCCGTGTGACTCTGTGTCATGCTTACAAGTTAGGGAAGCTTGTTTCTGATGGAACTCTTGCACCTAGCATGGAGTTGGTGCAAGCGCAGGTACTAATGATGACTGTTGCGGTGACAGGCCCAAAAGAATGGTGGGTGGTATGGGTTTCAATAGGTGCACAAACACCTCCATTAGTTCAATGGAATCTTGGCATTAGCGCAAAGTTGTAAAGCAATCTTCTGCGGCAGTGTGCAATTCCAAATCTACCCGTATATCTTTATGTCTCTAATTATATCTTATGCATTTAGTGTGAGACTCAGAGCAGTGATGTATCTCTTCGAAGAATGACAGGATGGATTGATTTTAAGCACTTTTTCTAGTTTGCATATTTGTTCTGCAATTCATTATAATTTATGGGATGGTATATTTCTGCAGCGGGGTACACTGGTATTCAAAAGGGAATAACATCAGGGTGTAGAGTTGGATCTTGATCTGAGGCACCAACAGGCTAAAGCTTTGTCTGTTCCCAAGATGTATTGCACCGCCTCCTCTATATCCCCGCCTCCAGGCACTGGAGCTCAGTTTGTAAGTTTGTGCCTGCAGTGCAGGCAGCCAACAGGGAGGGCTGCGCTAGGCAGCCCTGAAAAGAGCTTTTCTGACAAGAAAGAAAACTTGAAGGGACACAGCATAGGCACTTGGTGCTATACGTCATACTGACATATCGCGCTGCGGCTCCATCACCTCCCCCAGCGGCACTGTATACTCCTGGTTGCTGGGTACTTACAGCAGAAGCGCTCCGGTCTCATCAGGCACAAATACTGCCGCTACTCTCAAGGATCACGTGGTCGCACGATAGGGAGGAGGTAAGAGGGTCCCCCAGGTGGAACCCGCCGAAATTGCGATCCGGTCGTGGTCTCCAGAGATGGACCACGCCACTGGGGTGGACACTGTGGCCGTGCGGGGACCCCACTATATTCACCAGGGCAAGGAGCACAGGTCGGATTTACTCAAATCCATTTAGTGTAGGCTCCATAGTACCCAATGGTGAAGTCCAGCAGAGGGGATAAGGCTCTGACCTGTAGCCCCTCCCACAGCCCCAGGCACCATCTACAGCAGTGGTTCCCGCCCTGGAGCTGCATCTCTCTTTCTCCCTCACTCACTCCCTGTCAGCGTTTGGGCACCATTACACAGAGCTGTGCTTATTCTGGGACTGCTGGGCACTGTCTCCTCTGTAGAGCCACCTGCCTCATCAGCGCTGTGCATTTACAGGACACTTAAGTATTCTACATGTAATTTAGACAGTGTTAGTTAAGAACAAGTGCATAACTACAGGGATATTTAGTACAAGTATCCTGTGGTATAACAATGCACAGTAAATACTGGATGTATATCTGTATACATACATACATAGCTTTACTTAGTATTGCTAGTCCATTGCAGTTTTATTGTTGTTTGTAATAATTTCTGCATTGTATATGTGTCTGTGTGTGCCAATAGCTGCTGTGTGGTTCCTATTCCGTGCATCTCACACATATTGCTATTAGTGATGAGCGGGTTCGGCTCCTCGGGATCCGAACCCGCCCGAACTTCACCTCTTTTTGCACGGGTCCGAGCAACTCGGATCCTCCCGCCTTGCTCAGTTAACCCGAGCGCGCCCAAACATCATTATACCGCGGTCGGATTCTCGCGAGATTCGTATTCTATATAAGGAGCCGCGCGTCGCCGCCATTTTTCACTCGTGCATTGGAGATGATCGTGTGAGGACGTGGCTGGCGTCCTCTCAGTTTCTATGTTCAGTGGGCTGCAAATTGTGCTGCAAATATCTGTGCTCAGTGTGCTGCAAATATCTGTGCTCAGTGTGATGCAAGTGCAAATATCTACGTTCTCTACCTGACTGTGCTCAGTGTGCTGCAAATATCTGTGCTCAGTGTGCTAATTGCTTTATTGTGGGGACTGGGGACCAGCAGTATTATATAGTAGGAGGACAGTGCAGAGTTTTGCTGCCAGTGACCAGTGACCACCAGTATTATACATTCTCTGCATGAAAAACGCTCCATATCTGTGCTGCATTGTAGTATATATATACTAGTAGGAGGACAGTGCAGAATTTTGCAGACCACCAGTATAACTATATATATAGCAGTACGGTACAGTAGTCCACTGCTCTACCTACCTCTGTGTCGTCAAGTATACTATCCATCCATACCTGTGGTGCATTTCAGCTTTGTACAGTTTGCTGACCACCAGTATAAACTATATAGCAGTACGGTACAGAAGGCCACTGCTCTACCTACCTCTGTGTCGTCAAGTATACTATCCATCCATACCTGTGGTTCATTTCAGTTTTGCACAGTTTGCTGACCACCAGTATAACTATATATATAGCAGTACGGTACAGTAGTCCACTGCTCTACCTACCTCTGTGTCGTCAAGTATACTATCCATCCATACCTGTGGTGCATTTCAGTTTTGCACAGTTTGCTGACCACCAGTATATACTATATAGCAGTACAGTACAGAAGGCCACTGCTCTACCTACCTCTGTGTCATCAAGTATACTATCCATCCATACCTGTGGTGCATTTCAGTTTTGCACAGTTTGCTGACCACCAGTATAACTATATATATAGCAGTACGGTACAGTAGTCCACTGCTGTACCTACCTCTGTGTCGTCAAATATACTATCCATCCATACCTGTGGTGCATTTCAGTTTTGCACAGTTTGCTGACCACCAGTATATACTATATAGCAGTACGGTACAGAAGGCCACTGCTCTACCTACCTCTGTGTCGTCAAGTATACTATCCATCCATACCTGTGGTGCATTTCAGTTTTGCACAGTTTGCTGACCACCAGTATATACTGTATAGCAGTACGGTACAGAAGGCCGCTGCTCTACCTACCTCTGTGTCGTCAAGTATACTATCCATCCATACCTGTGGTGCATTTCAGTTGTGCGCAGTATATATAGTAGTAGGCCATTGCTATTGATATATTACTGGCATATAATTCCACACATTAAAAAATGGAGAACAAAAATGTGGAGGGTAAAATAGGGAAATATCAAGATCCACTTCCACCTCGTGCTGAAGCTGCTGCCACTAGTCATGGCCGAGATGATGAAATGCCATCAACGTCGTCTGCCAAGGCCGATGCCCAATGTCATAGTAGAGAGCATGTAAAATAAAATAAAAATAAAGCTCAGTAAAAGGACCCAAAAATCTAAATCAAAATCGTCTGAGGAGAAGCGTAAACTTGCCAATGTGCCATATACGACACGGAGTGGCAAAAAACGGCTGAGGACCTGGCCTATGTTCATGGCAAGTGGTTCAGCTTCACATGAGGATGTAAGCACTCATCCTCCTGCTAGAAAACTTAAAAGAGTTAAGATGGCAAAAGCACAGCAAAGAACTGTGCGTTCTTCTAAATCACAAATCCCCAAGGAGAGTCCAATTGTGTCGGTTGCGATGCCTGACCTTCCCAACACTGGACGGGAAGAGGTTGCACCTTCCGCCATACGCACGCCCCCTGCAAGTGCTGGAAGGAGCACCCGCAGTCCAGTTCCTGATAGTCAAATTGAAGATGTCACTGTTGAAGTACACCAGGATGAGTATATGGGTGTTGCTGGCGCTAGGGAGGAAATTGACAAGGAGGATTCTGATGGTGAAGAGGTTTGTTTAAGTCAGGCACCTCTTATTTTCTTTGCATCATGTGCTGTTTGGGGACTATTTTTTAAATCTGCCATGCTGTCTGACACTGCAGTGCCACTCCTAGATGGGCCAGGTGTTTGTGTCGGCCACTTAGGTCGCTTAGCTTAGTCACACAGCTACCTCATTGCACCTCTTTTTTTCTTTGCATCATGTGCTGTTTGGGGACTATTTTGTTGAAGTGCCATCCTGCCTGACACTGCAGTGCCACTCCTAGATGGGCCAGGTGTTTGTGTCGGCCACTTGGGTCGCTTAGCTTAGCCATCCATCGACCTTGGTGCACCTCTTTTTTTTCTTTGTATCATGTGCTGTTTGGGGACTATTTTTTGAAGTGCCATCCTGTCTGACACTGCAGTGCCACTACTTGATGGGCTAGGTGTTTGTGTCGGCCACTTGGGTCGCTTAGCTTAGTCACACAGCTACCTCACTGCGCCTCTTTTTTTATTTGCATCATATGCTGTTTGGGGACTTTTTTTTTGAAGTGCCATCCTGCCTGACACTGCAGTGCCACTCCTAGATGGGCCAGGTATTTGTGTCGGCCACTTGGTTTGCTAAGCTTAGTCACACAGCTACCTCATTGCACCTCTTTTTTTCTTTGCATCATATGCTGTTTGGGGACTTTTTTTTTGAAGTGCCATCCTGCCTGACACTGCAGTGCCACTCCTAGATGGGCCAGGTATTTGTGTCGGCCACTTGGTTTGCTAAGCTTAGTCACACAGCTACCTCATTGCACCTCTTTTTTTCTTTGCATCATGTGCTGTTTGGGGACTATTTTTTGAAGTGCCATCCTGACTGTGCTCAGTGTGCTGCAAATATCTGTGCTCAGTGTGCTAATTGCTTTATTGTGGGGACTGGGGACCAGCAGTATTATATAGTAGGAGGACAGTGCAGAGTTTTGCTGCCAGTGACCAGTGACCACCAGTATTATACATTCTCTGCATGAAAAACGCTCCATATCTGTGCTGCATTGTAGTATATATATACTAGTAGGAGGACAGTGCAGAATTTTGCAGACCACCAGTATAACTATATATATAGCAGTACGGTACAGTAGTCCACTGCTCTACCTACCTCTGTGTCGTCAAGTATACTATCCATCCATACCTGTGGTGCATTTCAGCTTTGTACAGTTTGCTGACCACCAGTATAAACTATATAGCAGTACGGTACAGAAGGCCACTGCTCTACCTACCTCTGTGTCGTCAAGTATACTATCCATCCATACCTGTGGTTCATTTCAGTTTTGCACAGTTTGCTGACCACCAGTATAACTATATATATAGCAGTACGGTACAGTAGTCCACTGCTCTACCTACCTCTGTGTCGTCAAGTATACTATCCATCCATACCTGTGGTGCATTTCAGTTTTGCACAGTTTGCTGACCACCAGTATATACTATATAGCAGTACAGTACAGAAGGCCACTGCTCTACCTACCTCTGTGTCATCAAGTATACTATCCATCCATACCTGTGGTGCATTTCAGTTTTGCACAGTTTGCTGACCACCAGTATAACTATATATATAGCAGTACGGTACAGTAGTCCACTGCTGTACCTACCTCTGTGTCGTCAAATATACTATCCATCCATACCTGTGGTGCATTTCAGTTTTGCACAGTTTGCTGACCACCAGTATATACTATATAGCAGTACGGTACAGAAGGCCACTGCTCTACCTACCTCTGTGTCGTCAAGTATACTATCCATCCATACCTGTGGTGCATTTCAGTTTTGCACAGTTTGCTGACCACCAGTATATACTGTATAGCAGTACGGTACAGAAGGCCGCTGCTCTACCTACCTCTGTGTCGTCAAGTATACTATCCATCCATACCTGTGGTGCATTTCAGTTGTGCGCAGTATATATAGTAGTAGGCCATTGCTATTGATATATTACTGGCATATAATTCCACACATTAAAAAATGGAGAACAAAAATGTGGAGGGTAAAATAGGGAAATATCAAGATCCACTTCCACCTCGTGCTGAAGCTGCTGCCACTAGTCATGGCCGAGATGATGAAATGCCATCAACGTCGTCTGCCAAGGCCGATGCCCAATGTCATAGTAGAGAGCATGTAAAATAAAATAAAAATAAAGCTCAGTAAAAGGACCCAAAAATCTAAATCAAAATCGTCTGAGGAGAAGCGTAAACTTGCCAATGTGCCATATACGACACGGAGTGGCAAAAAACGGCTGAGGACCTGGCCTATGTTCATGGCAAGTGGTTCAGCTTCACATGAGGATGTAAGCACTCATCCTCCTGCTAGAAAACTTAAAAGAGTTAAGATGGCAAAAGCACAGCAAAGAACTGTGCGTTCTTCTAAATCACAAATCCCCAAGGAGAGTCCAATTGTGTCGGTTGCGATGCCTGACCTTCCCAACACTGGACGGGAAGAGGTTGCACCTTCCGCCATACGCACGCCCCCTGCAAGTGCTGGAAGGAGCACCCGCAGTCCAGTTCCTGATAGTCAAATTGAAGATGTCACTGTTGAAGTACACCAGGATGAGTATATGGGTGTTGCTGGCGCTAGGGAGGAAATTGACAAGGAGGATTCTGATGGTGAAGAGGTTTGTTTAAGTCAGGCACCTCTTATTTTCTTTGCATCATGTGCTGTTTGGGGACTATTTTTTAAATCTGCCATGCTGTCTGACACTGCAGTGCCACTCCTAGATGGGCCAGGTGTTTGTGTCGGCCACTTAGGTCGCTTAGCTTAGTCACACAGCTACCTCATTGCACCTCTTTTTTTCTTTGCATCATGTGCTGTTTGGGGACTATTTTGTTGAAGTGCCATCCTGCCTGACACTGCAGTGCCACTCCTAGATGGGCCAGGTGTTTGTGTCGGCCACTTGGGTCGCTTAGCTTAGCCATCCATCGACCTTGGTGCACCTCTTTTTTTTCTTTGTATCATGTGCTGTTTGGGGACTATTTTTTGAAGTGCCATCCTGTCTGACACTGCAGTGCCACTACTTGATGGGCTAGGTGTTTGTGTCGGCCACTTGGGTCGCTTAGCTTAGTCACACAGCTACCTCACTGCGCCTCTTTTTTTATTTGCATCATATGCTGTTTGGGGACTTTTTTTTTGAAGTGCCATCCTGCCTGACACTGCAGTGCCACTCCTAGATGGGCCAGGTGTTTGTGTCGGCCACTTGGGTCGCTTAGCTTAGCCATCCAGCGACCTTGGTGCACCTCTTTTTTTTCTTTGCATCATGTGCTGTTTGGGGACTATTTTTTGAAGTGCCATCCTGTCTGACACTGCAGTGCCACTCCTAGATGGGCCAGGTGATTGTGTCGGCCACTTGGGTCGCTTAGCTTAGTCACACAGCTACCTCGTTGCACCTCTTTTTTTCTTTGCATCATGTGCTGTTTGGGGACTATTTTTTTGAAGTGCCATCCTGCCTGGCACTGCAGTGCCACTCCTAGATGGGCCAGGTATTTGTGTCGGCCACTTGGTTTGCTATGCTTAGTCACACAGCTACCTCATTGCACCTCTTTTTTTCTTTGCATCATGTGCTGTTTGGGGACTATTTTTTGAAGTGCCATCCTGTCTGACACTGCAGTGCCACTCCTAGAGAGGCCAGGTGTTTGTGTCGGCCACTTGGGTCACTTAGCTTAGCCATCCAGTGACCTTGTTGCAAATTTTAGTACTAAAAATAATATTGTGAGGTGTGAGGTGTTCAGAATAGACTGGAAATGAGTGTAAATTATCGTTATTGAGGTTAATAATACTATGGGATCAAAATGACCCCCAAATTCTATGATTTAAGCTGTTTTTGAGGGTTTTTTTGTAAAAAAAACACCCGAATCCAAAACACATCCGAATCCGACAAAAAATTTTCAGGGAGGTTTTGCCAAAACGCGTCCAAATCCAAAACACGGCCGCGGAACCGAATCCAAAACCAAAACACAAAACCCGAAATTTTTTTGGTGCACATCACTAATTGCTATCCCTATATTCTGTACCATGATGGGAGCTAAGTGCATCGGAGTCTTTATATAATATATATATATATATATATATATATATAGTGTTTCACAGGATATACTATTTGCTATTTTTCTCTGTGTATTTCAGTCACCTTATACCACTTAAATCCTCCGTTTGTGATCTGCATTTGCAATTACACTCCACAGGGGATTTTTGTCAGGTACTGTGTCTGGCTATATTGTACTGTTACGCCCTAGAGCTATATTCTCCAAAAATATCTGTGTCACAGGGTGGGAGATCCATGGCTGATCCTGCATCATGCAGTGCTGACGCCGTGGACTTATCTGAGGAAAATATTCCAGCTGAGGGTCCAGGTATTGGGGGTTCTGTACCCTTCGGTCAGCCTGCAGCACTGGTGGCACACCAAGACCCACCTTGGGCTGCTTTTTCTAATTTACTGACTATGCTAGTAATGAGACTTGCACCCCCTGTGGGACCTCATGTGACTGTACAATCACATATTGTCCCTGTTGTAAATACACCATGGGTGGATTCTCTGTCGACTCAGTAACCGCAGTTAAATCAGTCCTTGGTTAAACAAAAGCCTGACCCTCGCCCCCCTAGGATCAAATAGTCATCTGAGCGGGCCATTTCTTCCTCACAATTTACGCATGTTTCGAATACTTCATACAATGAAGATGGCGTATATACTGACCCATCAGATACTGATGCAGATGCTTCTGATGGGGAATCTACAACACAGGTGGATGTTCCTGACCTTTTGGAGGCTATCAAACTGATTCTTCAGATCAATGATGAAACTGAACCTGATAACTTCAAATGTCAGAAGGTTACTAAATTAATTTTGCCACATTCTGACCATTTAGTTGACATACGTCAGGAATCCTTGGAGTCTCCAGGAAAGAAATTCTCCCTGTCTAAAAAGATGCTAGCTCGTTATCTCCTCGCTGCAGAGTTAAGTAAAAATTGGGAAACACCACCACCGGTGGACTCACA